>NW_027526422.1:175567385-175889885 GCF_048455015.1 Haemaphysalis longicornis
GATAGGCTTCACACTGCGCCTAAAGCAGCATAAAATGTACCGAACCACCGTTACTTGTATACGGGGAAAAAATTGTTGCAAGTATTGCTTTAGGATATTTGTACCCAAGAATCACTCTACTTGAAAACACATGGGATTGCGAGGGTTCCAACCCAGGCCGTTACAATAGAAACTGTAGACTACCCTGACGCCACGAAGGTCGAACGCCGGGTCCTCTAGAATTTCGCCGGTGTTGAAAGCAAAGCAGTTGATGGCGCTACTTTGGTGAAAGTAGCGTTACTAAATAAAGGCTTTTAAAGTATCGGCACTCTTCTCTCTCATCGGGTATGTGCCGCCAGGATTTTCATTGGTCGGTCGGCACCACGTGATGTTTGTTTACATGTGGGCGCAGCCATTTTGTTTCTGGGCGCCCCTCCCTCCTCCCTCCCTCCCTCCCTCCCTCCCTCCCTCCCTCCCTCCCTCCCCCCCCCCCCCCCCTCTCTCTCTCTCTCTCTCTCTCTCTCTCTCTCTCTCTCTCTCTCTCCTCTCTCTCTCTCTCTCTCTCTCTCTCTCTCTCTCGCACGCACGCACGCACGCACGCACACGCACGAACAAAGGATTACCGAGCAGCTAAGAACGCGAGAAACAGGGGGGGAACAAAGGAGAGAAAAAAAATATACTTGGCGTAGACCGCACACTGCGCGTCAGATTGTTGTCGCGGCCGAAGCCGCGGTGCGCGTAACACACCCGCCTGGTTAGCGACGGAAACGCTCGATCGTGAACGGCGTTGCTGACAGAGCGGGTAGAAAGACTAAAAGAAACGGCGCCGAATCGAGATTCGCGAAGTAACTGGGGCGGAACGTCTGCTGGGTAATCGGTGGGGCGAATCCCAGCGTCTACACTGGGAAAGTGGGCGCGTACTCTATACGAGCGCCAATTTCAACAGTGCGGATACAACCGAAATGTCGGCGTTTTTTCTCTTTCATGTGCAACCCTTTTTTCCTCGGGCGGCTCGTTGCCCCAGTATGATGGGGGGCGTCGATAGATCTGCAGCCCGGTTTAGTCGCCTGCCACCCAGTTAGCGTCTGCCGTATATAGTCTGCTATATGTGTCGTCTGCTATCAGTCTTATTTGTCATTTTGGACTGCTCAGCACTGTTCCAGAACAGATCCGTTTTTTTTTGTTTTTTTTTGCCAATACATTTTATATTGCGGGAGCAGCCCTAGACTGCCCACAAACTTCTCAAAGTTGTTCTGTGCACGCAAACAAGACAGACCGTATGCCATCTGCTTTCATCATCATCAACAGCCCAGTAAGTACAGTGCAGGACGAAGGCCCCTCCCATCGACATAGTCCGCTATATAGGTGGCCAGGCAGTGGAAGTGGTAAGCGAATATATCTACTTAGGCCAAGTTGTGACCGCGGATCCCAACCATGAGGCAGATATAATGAGAAGGATAAAAACGAGGTGGAGTGTATTTTGTAGGCATTCTCAGATACTGAACGGTAGCCTACCATTGTCCCTGAAGAAGAAAATGTATGACAGCTGCATCTTACCGGTACTCACCTACGGGTCAGAAACTTGGAGGCTCACTAAGAGGGTTCAAACTTAAATTGAGGACGACTCAGCGAGCAATGGAAAGGAAGACGATAGGTGTAGAATTAAGGGACAAGAAGAGAGCGGAGTGGGTCAGGGAGCAAACTGGTTTTAAATACATATTAGTAGAAATTAAGAAAAAGAAATGGACGTGGGCAGGCATGTAATGCGCAGGCAAGATAACCGTTGGTCATTAAAGGTAACAGAGCGGATCCCTAGAGAAGGAAAACGTGGCAGGGGGCGGAAGAAAGTTAGATGGGCAGATGAGATGAAGATGTTTGCGGGGATAAATTGGTCGTAGTTAGTACAGGACCGGGATAATTGGAGATTAATGGGAGAGGCAAATTGCCTTGCAGTGGGAGTAGATGGGATGATGATGATGATATGCCTCCCCCCCCCCCTATGTAGTAAGCTTATTAGCCTCTAGTATGCTGAATAGTCTGCTGCTGATATGCTAGTCTGCTATGACAGTCCGCTATATATGATAGTTTGCTATGATAGTTTACTATGATAGTTTGCTATGATAGTGTGCTATACTGTGCTATGATAGTTTTCCATGACTCTACAACCTCCACGTCACACTTTGTGCCCTTTCAACTCTTCCCTCCCCATAGCAGACAGCTTGTGCAAATGCGAACGCGAACGCATCTAAGTTCGGATGCGAACGATTCTTGAAAGATCGAGAGGGAACTGCCATTCGAAGCGATGTTGCGATATTTACAGCGACATTAACTGATTTACTGTACCGTTGCCAGTGCGTAGGTTATAACGTCGCTTAGATGGGGGGCTAAAAATACATGCGCCCTCCAAAACGTCCCACAAATAATGCGAGTTTCGTTACAATGTATGCAAGATGGCGTGTAATTACTGCGAGTCCCGCGGTGCAGAAACGTGTATACAGGTTTTCTTTGAATACTGTTACCTACAGTTTCCCAGCCCGGCGCAGTTCTTGCAGTTGCCTCGAACAGTCGCACCGAGAACCGCTCTCTCCTCCCCAGTCCAATAACCACGTAACCAAAGGGCCCGTACCCGTGCGGAAAGCATATCGAAGAATGGGTTAGATGTGCGAGCAAACTACAGGGGACAGTTTGCCCGTATTCGCTTGCTTGCTTTTCCTAGCTTGCTTCTTAATTAACTGGGTACGAATTTTTGTGAAATTGCTGACGCGGAATCCTGAAGCTCCTTGCAGTCACGCCTGGATTTCCCCCCCAAGGTTTTGATTGCAGTATCGGACGAGTTAACTGCGAGCAACATTTTACGGCTGACAGAGAGCTGGTACTGAAAAAAAGGACATATTTCAGAGCTGCCCTTCGACATAAGTAGTAATTAATTCCATCCTAGCCCCAAAAGATGCCGTTTTCATTGGAACAACGTCCTCAACACTGACGCCCTTTCAAATTTCGCGCTTCACTACGTCAGCAGTGACGTCTTTAGCACGGGGACGCTTCACTACGACGCTCCCCCTTGAGTGCACTTCGAAGTGCGGAACCTTCATTCGAGTCCTTTAGGCTGGACTTTCCTGCGTTAGGCATATACCGTTCTATCGCCGCGGGTGAGAACACTTGAGACCGAACTAATACTCCCGTTTACCGCTGCCTTCGGTACTTCATTTTATCTTAATGTTGCACCGTTCGAGGGACGCAGACAGGAGGGGGTGTTTCTTCCACAAAAGTTGCTCCGCGAAAAGCAATTGCGTTTCAAAAGGTCCAGAAGGTCAGAATGTGGAGAAGTTGTCCCAGCGCTGCGCGAGTTCGATTACTTGCAACAGAACTTGCGCGACAACGCTTGCTCAATGCATGCAAGGCGCCCAATTCGGCGCCGTGCGAGCGAGACCCGGAATGCGCAATCTCAACGAACAGCGGAGACTCGCCTTGTGAAACGACCCCAACGACACGGGAGCCTTTACAATTCGGGGAAAGCCCCTCCTTGTTTTTATCTTTTTTTTTTAATTTTCCCGAAGCGCTCTCAACTTGGGTCATTGGCATGACCCGATGTGGCAGTTCATTTTGAATGCCGTGAACCCGCATTCGTGTTTCTTTTTTTCTTTTTTTCTCCTGCGTCAAAACCTCAACTCTAGGTTGCGTCACTCGACGATTTACCAAGAGAAGCCAACGACGCATACGACAAGATACACGACACGCAGATTTAGTGCGCAACTATAAGAGCGAAATGCGAGGCGTGAAGGCGGCATCACAATTGCGCTCTTTTGGAGATTCCCTGTTGCCATGGCTCAAACTTTGCGGCTGAGCTTTTATAGCGTGATAAAGAAACCCATCCTTCAAAATTATGTGAGCGCCCACTGTCGATAGTTTATCGATGTTTCTATATCGTAGTCTTCTTTCTATCTATACCTCTACTCAGATTTGACAATCGACATTTTGCTGTCGACAGTTGCGGATCAACTGAGACCTTGTGCGCGATGAGATGTGATGATGATGATGATGGTTGGTGTTTAATGGCGCAAGTCCAACGAGGGCAAAGAGCGCCAGAGAAGAAGATATTTAATGAAGAGATGTGATTGCCACAAAAAGGTAGGTATAGCGACGAGATGTGGCGAAGTCGTTCAGCAAGCCCAGACTATATGTACTCGAGGAGAGACGTATTCGATGAGATTACGGGAGAGACACATACCCGCGTTGCGGCGATGGCAGGGTCCGTGTCGGGCAGGCGTGTGCGCCTACGGAGTTGAGTCCTGCGGGGAAAAGGAACGCGGTTTAAACAAATGTGAAGAATGTATTCCGTTCGTTGCTATAGGCTTAGCTGTTAAGCACGAAAGAAATACTATTCAGAAACATGTTCGGCCTATCTGCGCATGTGCGCAGACAGGTTTCGCCCATCTAGTACTCCGCCCCGCTAAAGCTCTCTCGTAGAAATCTTTAATAGACCTGGAGAGCGCCCTATCCTGCACGGTAGCGCACATCGCAGAACAGGGCACGGAGCTCCGTGGAACAGGGCCTACAGAACCCGGAAGGCCGGCCGACGTCAATGCGCATGTGCAGGCTAGACCCGCGCCTTCACGCAGTGGCGGCGAACGGGTGCACGGTGCGCAGTATCGCAACCGGCGATTTTTCGTCGCCGGTTATAACAGTCAACTCTTTAAACTCAAATAAATAAGTACGCAGTCCAGTAATGGCAACTGTATACGAAGTGAACTCGCATTGGACAAGACTAGCACTTCGCCAAAAGCCGCTGATCGCACGGTTACATGTTCTATCTTCCATATCATCAATTACCTGTCATGGCATCTTCCAGTTACATTATCTATAGATATTCAATACCTTCCATAGAAAGGGACAGAAAAACCGAAACATAAAGCCACCACCACCACCACTACTACGGACCACGAAATCCACGATGATAGACATGAGAGAACAGCAAAATTGAAGCACAGTGGACCACGGCTGTTCCAGCCGTTGGAAACTTCAGCTCCTCAGACCTCCCCCGAACTCGACCTTCGATTGTACAGTGACCCCGCCGCCTTTTCGTTCACGCTTTCGTGCCGATGACGCGAAGCAAGAAAAGGCATACAATGCACTCTATCGTAGATGCAAGAAGACCGTTAAAGTAGAGCAAGGCCCAGGGGTCAGAAAAGCGACGCTGAAAGCAAGGAAAATAGCTTTGTTACCGCACAAAAGCACGCAGAAACTTTCTTTGTTCCTCGTGCACGCCACGCTTGAATAGAGAAAACTACAGGGCTAAGACAGGAAGGCGCTCCGCTCAAACTCCAAGCGGCGACAAGGTTACACAGCCTCGGTCATTCTCGATGAAAAAAAAGCGGCTCCACCCCACTTAAGTCTTCAGAAAGAGAAGAAAATCTCGATGCAAACGGCAGCGCTCATTGTCTCACTTTTTCCCGCGACCAAGTTGAGGCCCGTTATCACAACGTGCACAGCCGAGAAACGCTTGTCAAAGCGTTTCTGGCGGGAATTCCTTTGTTTGCGCGTGCCGTATAGGCAGCAAAGCCTTTTCGAAAGTCTCAATCGCCACTTTTTCTATCTGTGCACGATTTAAAAATACATTGTTCGGATAAAGACACTAGCGGCCACTCAACTGCGCGCATTTTTTTTTTTTTTTTTTTTTTTTTGAATTTCGCGCGCCGCTCGGCGAGTACCTTCTCGGCACGCGTTGACGCCCAAGAAATGAGGCGCATGCCGATGCCGTCGCGCCCTTGGCCGAAATGGCGCGCCTACGAGTTCCCCCTTCTCACGCCCTCCCTCCCTCCGCTTTTCTATTTCTCGGTCCCCTTATCTGCACATCGTAAAAATGATGTTTATTTGCACCCCGTGTTCCTCGTTCGCTCACGGCCGCGTGCTATATACACATACATTCCCGACACCGTTTATTAATAAACAAACCCGCAGCGTGCTTAGGGGATGCAGTTTCGGCGCGCTTTTTTCGGATACACATCTCTAAGCCTGCAGAAGACTATAGGAATCAGGACGGCAGCGAAGGTTAATAACTTCCAGCGTTAGAAATTCCTTAGAACGAAGCAAAAGTAACCATTCTGCATTTGTATTTGAATTCGGCGCAAAATATGCGGAAATAAATTTGTATGGTTCGAAATTAGGCAGCTGATTATTCTTAATGAGAGTATCACCTTTGAAGACCTGCTTGCTTACCATGGTGTTACGCGCCGGTGTATATGCTTTCTCTACAATTTTCCCATCTTTGGTTAAGCAAGCTTCCTGTGGCGACTTTAGTTGATAATTATCTCATCACTCGGAGTGAACAGCGCCAGAGTGTGCAAATAAATAAATAAATAAATAAATAAATAAATAAATAAATAAATAAATAAATAAATAAATAAATAAATAAATAAATAAATAAATAAATAAATAAATTTGCGGAGTATTCTTGAATCCCTGGTTTGGGTTAGCGAGAAAAAGAGATGGGGATGCAATACGAATACAGCATACCATACAGTAATTAAATTTATATTCCTGCTGGTTTCACGCACGGTATGAGTGTCTACAAAGGGACAAGTCGTCTTCATGTGGGGGCGCTGTCCGAAAGGTTCCCACAGGTAGGAAAAAAATCACACATACAAATACACAACTGGGTTTTGTAGTGCGCGTGCCTGAGTGTTTGCTGTCGTATTTTTTTCTCGCGCTGCTCGGCCAAAGTGGCGGTATATCTTTCGAATTGTTTTGTTTTTCCTCACCATGTCAATTTATTTTTACTGCGTAAAATGATGTGTTTAACCTGCCTGTGCTTGCATACAAATACAAACGGCAAGACACAGGTTCTTAAAAACTTAAAAAACAAACTTAAAAAAAAAACTTGGCCGCTCCGGTTCAGCGGGAGATTACAACACGAATAAAAAAATAACTCAAAAATATTCGTTCCAAGTTTCCCCAATTTGGCAAAGATTGCCAAAAGTTCTTATTCTAGATTTCTAGAGCCCCAAAATGAACGCCTAATACATGCAGTTTCCCTGTAGATTTCATTCGCGCTAAAAATTTCTCAACGCTTTAGGAAACCGTGCCAAATTGAAACGAGCGACTTATGGAGCGCATCTTTCAAGATGATTTATTTTGTTTCGTTCACTATTGTTGCAATTTTTTTTTTCACAGCCGCGTGAATTTTCGACATTTTACGCAGCCAAGCATCGCTTCGCTGCGTGCGGCGGAACCCCCCTCCCCCATTCCCCGCCCAACTCGTTCTCGCTTATCGAGGTCACGGAGGCAATACCGAACAAGGCGCACAAAGGATGTATATCAAGGGCGGATTGAATGCGGACGCAGCGGCAGCAGCAGCAGCGGGAACGAAAATAGGGTGGCGAATACAACAATGGGCGTTTAGTACTAATAATGAACAAAGAAAACAGCGGGGCATCCTTCCACGTCCGAATGTTGTACTTTTTTTATTATTAAAAAACTGTAAGGGCCTTGTTTACGGAAAAGGAAAATAAGCAAGAAACGAGGATGAACGGGGGCGCAGCCTTTCTTGGCCAGCGCGGTTCAAGGTCTAGTTCATTTGTCGGTCACGCCGACTGCGCGATGGGAGAAGAAGAAAAGCAGGAAAGAAGATGGGCGTACGGCACAATGCGCATGCGTGGGAATGGGGGAATAAAGAGACACGCAGCGGGAAAGGAACAAAACGAGAGAAATTCGCGTTGTGGGTGAACGTACACACCGAGGCAACGACGGAGACTGGAAGAGGCGAGCCACGCGGAAAGAAGCGCACTAGGATAGACGCCACAGAAAAGCGAGCGTTGCGCGGAACCTGTGCGTAAGGGACGGTATCACTAGATTGATTGATTGATTGATTGTGGGGTTTAACGTGCCGACGCAACGCAGGCGATGAGGCGCGCCGTAGTGGAGGGCTCCGGATTAATTTTGACCACCTGGGGATCTTTATCGTGCGCCGAAATCTCGTACACAGTTTTTGCTTTTCGCCTCCATCAGAAAAGCGGCCGCCGCGGCCGGCGGTATCACTAGAGAAGCAGTAGAAACGTCTGATGTGTGCGCGCATGTTTGCTGCTATATTATATATATATATATATATATATATATATATATATATATATATATATAGAGAGAGAGAGAGAGAGAGAGAGAGAGAGAGATTATGAGGTTCGATGGGCCAGTTATATATAAAAATAGTGAGAGAAGTCGACTGCCACGTTTCCCCGTTTTTCTGTTGCGAACAGTTTCGGAGTTAGAAACTCCTGAAGAAGGAGTTTCTAACTCCGAAACCTCGGAAAACAAATGGTAGAATGTGGTAGGTCATTGAAACAGATAAAGAATTTGGAAAGACAGAAAGAAAGTGGAGAAAAAATGCCCGCCGGGTGGGATCCGAACACACGACCTCCAGAATACGCGTCTGGTGCGATGACCACTACGCTACCGGCGGGGCTGTTTTCCCCTCCACTTTCTGGGGTATTTATGTTAAGGTATTTTTGTTTCCTGCGCTTGGGGGTGGTAGCCAGCGCCACTCGGACTACTCGGGGTGAAGGGGACCTTTTTAACCCCCGGGCCGTGACTCGAGTGTTTTGCGACACGTCGAGAGTGGTCGACCAGCGTTGACCCCTCTTAAGCTCCCTATGGCACCAAGACTGCCAGAACAGAGGCCCTCGCTATGCATGTAGCGAAGAGAGAGAGACAGAGAGACAGAGATAGAGATAGAGATAGAGATAGAGATAGATAGATAGAGAGAGAGAGAGAGAGAGAGAGAGAGAGAGAGAGAGAGAGAGAGAGAGAGAGAGAGAGAGAGAGAGAGAGAGAGAGAGAGAGAGAGAGAGAGAGAGAGAGAGAGAGAGAGAGAGATGCAGGGAACAACGAAGCAAAAAGGGGATGAAATGGAGACCATGGCGAGAACGAGAATGCAAGGGCGAGAGGATAACGTTATCAAAATTGGGTCAGGCCCTGATTGGATTTCACCGACACGCAGGCCTCGACATAAGACGGCTCTCGGCATGCGTGAGCCATAGATCTCCCCTTTTCCGCTCTCTCCTTATGCAAGGGCATTCCATGCAACACTTACTAGGTGAAAGGAACAAAACAAAAAAAAAGGAAAGATACGAGCGGACGCTTGCGTAACCGATATATAGTCTCGACAGGACACGCGACACTCGGGGGCAAATCACGCCGGCTGCGAAGGCCGGACAGTTCCCGAAGCAGCGGTGTCCCGCCGTCTCGGCCGGTCGCCGTTTCTGTTTTGTTTTTGTTTTTCCCCTAGGCCGCATTCCTTTCCTCAAATGGGCGGCCTTTCCCGCGAGGGCGCTGCTGCGATTACTATATAATGCGACGCTCTATTCGCCGCACTGCACCGCCAGCGGTGGTTCGGACGGAGCATGCACACGCAGACTACCGTCTTTTTCCCAAATGTAGGTCGGACACGAATAGCGGTCAGTTCTGCGAAGCACAGAGTGTCGGAGCTGATCGGGGACGTAAGGCAGAAAGAAGAATTATCGAAGCTGGTAACGGTCAATGCCGGTGGACGCGGGCCCCTCCGTCGATGATTAACATTTTTTTTGTTTTATACAGGGTACAGGATTCTATGGTCGCCAGTATAAATCTCCCAGTAAAAGCTTCCCAGTAAAAGCTTCCCAGTAAAGGTTACCCAGTAAAGGTTACTCAGTAAAAGTTACCCAGTAAAAGTCACGATGTTCATTTAAAAAGTATACCGACAGACAGCCAGAGGCAGACGAACAAACAGACCCGAAATTGTCATGCATAATTTTATTACAAGAAAGCTACGTAGCTTAAGGGATCTTGTAGGTGTGGCGACCCACCACGGCTCTGCTCTACAGTGGGTGCTCTGGGCAACGCAAGGTAGCAAGTTCGACTGGCTACCACGGTGGCTACGCTTATGGTGGAGGAGAGGACCCAATGGAGACGATGCCCATCTCGAACGTTGAAGGCGGTGGTGTGGGCACCAAGACATGCACGCGCAGCGGGGTATTCCCGGTTCGTTTACTTTTTTTTGTTTTGTTGTAATAAGCGGCTTAATTCACACGCGATGCTTCCGCAGACGACAGCCGGCCAGCTGAACGGAAGGGTACAGGACACAAACGACCTTCTTCATAATTAAACAGCCGGCCTGCATGTTAATAAGTTCGGTACACACGGCCCAGCTGATTGGCCTGATTTCGTGTCAGCTTTTCTTCGGCCCAGCCGTGCGGCAGGGCAGCTGGACGAAGGGAAAGTGGGGTACCTAATGAAGGTCACCACGAGACCCGGAATGGTGTATGCTGTATAAACGGCACGGCGCTGCCACGCTGTACTGTCGGGTAGCTAGGCCACATGCCCGCATACGTGTTCTCCTCCTGATACGCAAAGTTCTAATTTGGCGCTCTTCGCGCTGAAGCTAGAGGTGCTAAAATACGAGGCGCGTCTTTGATCTTACTTCTGGAGTGAGAATGACATGTTTTATGTTCCAGAAAGTTGGCGAAATCACTCTTCGTCCTTATTGTAGTAAAATAATTCGGTCACACTTTAAAGTTAAGCTCTTGCTTTAACTGATTCGTGGTCCAAGACACTTAGCGTGGAATGTAGAATTTTGTTATCTACAAATGCAATCGTGATCCCGCTCACGGCGTTGGCGCGGTATCGCAAACCACGTTTTGGGATAGACAGTCCCGCACATGCAGACAAACGCCTAAAATTATTAGCATTTGAACAGCCCAACTTAACATTCTGCTTGCCTACACATTCTTCTACGAAGCAAGCACGTTTGCTGCGATTCCTCCCGTCAAGGAAATACAGCAGAGGCAGCCGATGATGAACTCGTGTCTCGTGGCCAACTGATCACGTGGCATAGCTCACGGAGGACGTACACCTCACGCAGCAGCTATGCTCCCGACTCTGATTTTATCGGCGAGAAGAGGCTCGTTCTCTATTTGCGCCTTTATACGCGACTAGTATGGGCAGAACAATCCCTTCAATCACCGCGTTGCTGGGCGGAAGACCGAGCAGTGGCGGATGGAGTTACTGGTCAAAAGCCGCAAAACCTCACTCGTTTCAAGGACTCAGTGCAGGTCGAAGAGATGCAACAGTCACGGACGTTTACAAGAACATAATGTGACCACTAGCCACTGGCGTTGCCTCGCAACTTCTTGCCATACAACAGCTAACGCTGCCAAAGATTCACTTGGCTCCGTTTCGCTAACTTCACTGCTGAACAACCATGCCTGCGGTGAAGCACGCTTTACAGACAAGCCTAACGGTTTTGACGCGGACTTCGTGGAACTCTGATGACAAACCGACGACGTCTCCCTTGTAACAGCCAGCGCTGTAATAAACTCAGCGTCTCCCTAGGGAAAAAATCGCAGCAAGTGTACGGGCACCGGCTACCGTATGACCCTTACTATAACGCTTTGTTGGACGAGTTAGTTCGTGGAAATCAAAAAATAAAAATAGCGCAAGGGACTCGTATATGTTTTGGAGGTGGTATCCTTTATCATTTACTGTTTTAAAACCACTCCACAAGCGATCCAACACCGAATACGTGGCACCGAACGGGTTGTTGCCGGCATGTTTTCACCGGACGGGTCGGCTCATAAGGCTGACGCTGATTTCTAACGGTTCCTCCACCTCTCAGGCGGCGCCTGCAAGCTGCCCAAAAGCGCGCCGCCACTCGGACATCCATCGGCCGCTTCGTCCTCCCGAAGCATGCGTGTACCACCGACGAAGTTTCAGCACAAGAAGGAATTTTAGAGGAGCTGAACTCGTAGCAAACGTAGCAAAACTTAGCAAAACAGGAAGAGGCTAGGTCGACCCCCAGCTCCTCCGTTTCCCCAGGCTTGGATCACTAGTGCAAGCTGAGCCATTTTTTTTTTCTACAGATATCCCAGCCTTCTCCAGGGCAGTAAAGAAAACTTCACTAAGCAGCGCACCCTACCCAAGCTGGCTAGGCGCGGCCGTGGCTGCGCAGTGCATAAACAAACGGTAGTGTATGCGTGAGTCAAAACGCCCGCAGCAGCAGCAGCAGCAGCCAGCCAGCGGCCGGAACACGGCCTCTTCCGCACCACTGCACACCTTCGAGCGCTACGAGGGTAGTAAGCACTTTTGGAGTGCCGTGCGCGAGAAAACGCCTCGACGAACAATAAAAAAAAAAAAAAGAGGAGAGGAAAGAACGCGTTTCTTGGCAGCCCCGAAACGGCAGCGCTATTCCCACGCAATCGAACCGAGACATCGTTAAAGAAAAGGCGGGCGGGGGCTGCGAAAGTTACCGCGCACAAGCGCGTGAGAAACGACGCTTTAGTTTAACGACGGGATCGATCGATAACTTGTCCTGTTTGCGTTCGGAAGCGAACTACCTGAAAGTGCTCCGAGGAAGTCGTTTGAAGTGCGCGCGCTTAGTCGAGCGAGTGGGCGCAGCAGCAGCTGCCGACGGTTGGCGACACTCTCGGCGACACTCAGAAACAGCACAAAGCGCCGTCTTCGCAGTCGCACGGCACACGCGTAGAAACAAGGCAAACGTGCGCGTGTTTAACGAGCGTAGTAACGAGAGCCGACTGATACTCCCGAAGGATGCAGTAAAAACGAGAACGAAACGACCGCAGGCCGGGCGCTCTCGGCGAGTCTCCAGCTGTGACTAATGCTTAGGCGACAGTGTTGTCTGTCCTGTTTTGTTTTTCAGCTTAGCAGACACCATGGGCCCGAAATTCTCCAGCCGCCTAAATTTTTTATCAGACGGGGAACGGAGGACTCTTGGTCGTAATGAAGAAGCGACTGGGCTTTTCTTACGGCGCAAGAGACGAGCCCGCCAACCAGAAGCGGACGCGAGGGGCGTATACTTTAAAATGCACGAGTAGACTTCATTTTATTACTGCAGGCGAACTAAAGGGTACGTAAGTACGCATACCATGGTGCCAGTACCACCCTCCACCTTCCCACACCCTGCATCACTCTTCCTGTCTATTAATAACATGTCAACTCGGCCACCACGTGTTCATTTGTGCAGAAATAAAAATTACACTGCAGTGTTATAAACCCTCTCATTTTTTGCTCCTTGGTAACGACAGTAAAATATGCTCTTGGGTTAGTTGGTGCATATTTTTTAAGAAAAAGAGCGCTAAAAACGCACGACAGAAGAAAAAAAAAAACGAAGAACGACGGGACAGATGCGCTGTCTCGTCGTTTTCTTTTTTTTTCTGTCGTGCGTTTTAGCGCTCTTTTTCTTGATAACGGCACTTTGTCAGGTTGTATAGACTCTGTTGCACATGCGCAGTAAGATGCTGTCAACTGCGCCAATCACACCCATCATCTTAATATATCTAAATTCATTCTATTCCATCTGAATCCCGGTATACATTTGTTTGCGCGTGTCTAGTGACCCCTGGGAACGTGGTATACATAATAGACTATCCTCCTAGCCGAATTTCACAACAGGGACTGTAGCAAAACAGCAAAAGAAAAAGGAAATATCGCGCCTGTTTCAACTGAGCCACACCGTAATTTTAGAACTGGCGCGGGAAATACCTGCCAGCCGTTTGACCTGTAGAGTTGCTGTATAAACTTCGCCATAGGGGAGATTTATACATTTGACCACAACTGCGACGGCATAGCGTGCATGTCGCTTGCAATGCGTGAACGTGATTCACACACACACACACAACGTACACATATATACACGGCTGCACAGCGGTGGCAGTCGAACCGCGGCGGCCTTGGCGACCGCAAGCAGAGTTAACACGGCTCACAGCGCTTCACTGGAGCGTCGTGTTAGGGTGGCTGTCCTCGCCAAACCCGCGGGGATACATCGAATGCCGCACACATCGAAGAGTACCGCGCCCTTCCGGTCGCGCGTAACGTACGCGCGTACACAACAGAGCACGCGCACAACAAGCGCCGTGACTTGCATCGGCCTGGATTCCTGGACGCCTAGGAAGGGGAACGTCGTGCCTGCGTGCGCGCAAGGTGGCTGCGGGTCGCGCACGGCAGCCTATGTCTGCCTCATCGAGGGAGAGAAGCACCCCGAGGTCGACACGGGGGTCGACCGCTATTCCAAGGGAGTGGAGATGCGTCTCGCGCAGCCGCAATTAACCCCTGCCGAGGTTGGGACCCGTCTTCCTCCGACTGAACGGAGCTTATAAGAGCAGCATCGGCGATTAACCCGCTGGTCGCTGAATTTTCGACTGCGCTGCCCGTTCCGTGAAGTCGTATACGCATTGATTTGCTGCCCATCGCGGCACTGAACGAGGACTGCCGGGTTGCTTCGACCCCAATCGTGTCGCTGCTTTTATAACGACGCTCCATCTTCCCAGGGGGATAATCACCTACGCCTGCGGACTTCAACAAAGTGGATGGGGTCGGCGATAGCACAGGCCTGCACGTGCTCGTGCTGATGTGTTTTATCGAAGATCCTCAGCTAGGAAACTGAGGTAATGATAGAGGCACGAACGAGAGAGCCCTGGTGTGGCGACAGTACATATTTTCACGCATACAAGATGACCCCGTATAGTTATTTTGCGGGTACCGTGTCTCACAAAATTTTCCTCTTATATCGGCTTGAATCGCCGGTCCTACGCGGTCAGTTTACTTTTTTCCGCAGCTGTACGTGTAACTGAGTTCTCCGGGCTGCGATTACAACACCCGGGAAATTTTTTATAACATCCTGTTTATCAGCGTGCGTTCGTCTACAACCTCCCCCCGGTCCAATGGCAAATCTTCGGCCTACTGGTTCAGACTTTTGCTGCGAAGCAAATAATAAAGCACCCTACTTCAATTGCGCAAAAAAGTAACGAAGACTGGAGACCGCTAGTTTTTTGCGCAATTGAAGTACAGCGTGGATTACCAACTCGTCCAAACCTATATACAGCCTACCACCCTAAGAGGTTCTTGCCACCCTAAACGAGGACGAGATGATGAAAGCATCAGTCGGGTCTTCCGTATACGGAAGGCCCGACGTATACGAGGGAGAGCGGCGTTTGCGTTTCGTCCCGACTTGCAACCATGACCCACTGCATTCACGTTACTCCAAAGAAGCAGGGGAGAGGCTGCCACTTCAGCTCGTTCTGAACTACCCGCCGCTTTTCTCGGAAGACGGCAGCGCAGACGCAAATACAGACTCAACATACTCGGGGTACGACAAATAATAGGACTCCGTTGTCTCGGTGCGCTGACTTCAGCATTTCTAATCCCCTTGTTTTTCTTTTTCGCAGCTCGCTTGTTACGAACAGGACATCAGCGTTCCCAGGTTGTACTCTGCGCGATACGCGTCGTGAAGTCGCCTCGCACGGTGCCGCAGCAGTGGCCGCCGAACAACCGATGCCACCACGCTGTCGGCATCGCGTCGTTCCCACGTCGTCGCCAGGCAGGGCTACCCAACGGCGCCGCCGCCGCAGTGCCGACCGCGTGGCCCGCACCGGCACCTACTCGATCAGATACAGGCACGCGCGGTCGTGCCGCGGTGCGTGCGTATACACGCGCCTGCTGGAAGCCTGCCAAGCCGCCGAGGAGGTCGAGGCGACGCAGTGCGAAACAGTGCGGCTACACGGATCGTTACGCGTGTCTGACACGGACACCGCGACGACCCGCGCTGTCACGTTACGAAACGACGCCGGCCGTGCGAAAGGGGGGGCCGCCCTGCCGCGTCGTATACCGAGAAGCTTCGTCCGTTCCTTGACCTCCGCGCTCCCGTGACGCCGGCGCTGCGAAGCGAGTTACGTTCACGGAAAATATTTAAACTGAAGCTGTTAGCGGCATGATCCTGTTCACGTCTCCTCCGCGTAGAGAGGAGGAGGACGGGGAAGGGGGGGGGGGTGTAAACTTTATGGCACCATGACTGAAGAGCCCGGTTGACCGGCTGCTACAGCTGGTCCACCTGGCCCAAAGAAGCAGGCCCACTGCTCGGGTGTAGGTGAGGGAATGCGAATGTAGGCGGGGGGTTTCGAATCATTCCAAACCATACAGCCCTGAACAATGTCCTGTGGTTCGCTTTGTTGAGCTTATTCATCATCATAATCTTAAGCCTGGTTGTGTACACTGCAGGACGAAAGCCTCCATCAAAGATCTCCAGCCACGCCTATCGAGGGCTATCTGAGTCCACGCTTTCCCCCGAAATTTTCGTAACTCATCGCTCCATCGAGTTATCAGCCGACCCCCATAGCGCTTGCGGTCTATTGGGAGCCACTCTGTTAAACAGATAATCTACCTGTTGTTCCTCATAGGCATAACATGACCCGCCCATGCCCATTTCCACCCCTTAATTCGAACCAGAAGGTCCTCCACCCTAGTCTGTTCCCTAATCCGTGCGGCGGTTTTCCTGCGCTTATTAGTCCAAGCCAAATCCAGAAAACAGTTCGTCCCTGGTAGCGTCAATCTGACCTTCAAGCTCAGCCAAGGTCAAGCCGGCACCTCATGCGGTTGCACAATTAAAATGTCGAATCACTCGTTACCAAGGGTAAGGATGTGGAGAGGAGGAAAGATTAAGGGCGCTTGTCATCAGAAAATGACATAAGGAGGCGCTGGCTGCATCCAAGTTCGCTGCGTGTTCGCCCCTACAGCACAGACTGTGCCGAGCAACGTCTGTGTTTTGTCTGGAGGTGAAATTGTGCGCGTGTTCTCTGCGCGTTCCCAGCGCAAACGTCGAGCTGTCGCTCGACAATCCAGGCAATGCGGTCCTTCACCGACCGCATGAGCATCGCTTTGTTTTTCCGCGCTGGCCACTCAATGCACGCAGGAGACGCAGGGAGTAGAACGGTACATACGGTCGAGCCCCTCCTTCTCCTCTGATGGATGCGCGGACACGCTTGCCTGCGCCCTGTCGTCTGCCTGCGCCGATGCCGACACGGAAGCTTTTACGCGAATCTTCCGCGAAGCAACTTCCGGGAGCGTGCACTTAGGATCAGCGACTTCCGATCAGCTTCCGCTCATCTGGGTTACTGCGGAGAGCGTGCTCGGGTAGGGGGGCGCGGAGCCGTCAGGTCAAAACACGGCATGACCACGTGGCACGGGGCTGGCCGACTTTTTACTCCGAATCAAAAGTAAATCGTACGTGAACAAGGGCGATGCTCTCTCTCTCTCTCTCTCTCTCTCTCTCTCTCTCTCTCTCTCTCTCTCTCTCTCTCTCTCTCTCTCTCTCTCTCTCTCTCTCTCTCTCTCTCTCTCTCGCATGAAAAGTGTGGAGATTAACTGAAGCTAACTGATTAACTGAACGCGTTAACGGGTTTCCAACACGACGGTTTAACATATCCAAGTTGCCGTCAAAACCAACAAAAAATTGATCCAGTCTACTGTGAAATTGGATGGCCAGCTAAGCTGAGGTGATACAGAATTTCCGGCAAGGGTAAGAACTCTTGACGGAAGTCGTGCTGCAACTATGGCCGTTTCTCGACGTCATTGAATCTCCACAGATGGTTCGGAAGGGGAGGTTAACGTATCCGTTCAGGCAGACAGTCTTTACACCCCCAGCACGCTTTGAAATTTTTGACGTCCCTGGCGTCCGGGATTCCGGACTAAACGCTGCCTCCCAATTAAAACGACAGAACAGAAGCAAAATTGGAAATGGAGAACGACAACTTGTAAAGTTGATGGAAGTGCAGTGCCAAATAAAAAAAAATTACAAACAAACGGACACCCACGAAGGCCTCGCGCTTTGGCATCGAACTCGGGAGCTTAGTTTTTGCACACGCATATTTGCTCGCAAGCATGAAAAATCCACGGAACACCTTGGCCATAAACAGCTTCGCTGTGAGCCGATTTCGCTTCGCGACGCTTTTTGAAGTACTGGCACAGCGGCAGGGGGTCGAACTGAGGCAATTTTCATAGCTACTGCACCGGTCAGTTGCAATGTCAATGCACTTCTTTCTACTGCAGGCCATTATATTATTCGGGATAGCAAACAAATGGGTGACATCTAATGAAAAATCTTCACATTGGTTTCCGCAGTGTATACATTCGTAGCATCGATTGTTAACCGAAAAGTAAACGGTCCCCATCAACAAGTAACTCAACCTCTCGGTGCGAGACGGCGACAGCTGTTTCGTCCTTTCACACGCTTTCCTTAAGGCGATTACGCCGGAAAAACAGGTCACCAGCATTTTCTTTTTCGTCACAATTTCTGTTCTCTCATTAGCTGTATTGTGGTGTCCGGAAGCAATGTTATAATGTCACCGAAGCGAGTCGTAAATGTTGTCTAATTATCTTACGAGATGAAGGTTACTCTACAGCCTTTAGAATGCAGTAAACCAGTCAAGAATCATGTCGCAGACACTTTGTGTTGTCGCTTTTCGAAATTGTGATGTTTTATTGATGCCGTGCTATTTTGTAATTAGCAAACGTTTATTTTGTACACCTGGAATTAGTGATATTTCTATGGCCTCTCCCTGATGTAATGTGTAGTGAACTCTCATATGAGACGTATTATTTTGTTCTCTGGCCGGGTAAAACCTTTTTCTTGAAGGTTTTCAATGACGCCAATTCTTGTATTCCTTGTATCGGCATCAACATGTTCGCACCTGCACGATCCTGTGTTAGCTGACGTCATACAGACGTCGCGGGGAAGTTGCTGGGGAGTGGCCACTACTACACGCGTTTTCTTTATTATCCCAATTATTTGTTCGAACTTCGGAGAAAATTTGATCTTGTTATCGGGACAAATCAGTCTTTTTAATAAAGCAAACTTTTATTTCGTCCTCATGCCACCCCCCTTAAAGGAGCCCTGAAAGGCATTTTGAGCACACTAAATGAAGTAGCGCAATCGTTAGATTGGGTCGTCAAGGTCGTCTGGGCCAAGTATTATACTTTTACGCGCAGCGGAAAGCTCACACTTTTGTTGCAAAGTTTGTCGCTTTTTTCTCACCCTTTCCTTCGTGTTTTTGGACGCCGCCATCTTCACATGTCTACATCATCGATTCCCAGATGTTCGTCATGAGCTAGACATCCTGCTATTGGGCGGCTTTTTCACGCACTTCCGGCAAAGAGATGAGTCGTCTGCTCAGCGTCGACTCGCCGGCTGATCTGCCAGCGTAGTGCCGGAGTGCTTGGACATTTTACGACAAACGAAACAAGTGTAAACAAACGCTTAACCGTTCGTATTGAATGCACCACGGCCATAACACGACATGGATATTCTCTTACCGGAGTACGTTCCATAAAGAAAGCGTTGAAGCCCCGTGGCACTTCTTTCGTGCAATCGCAGAGAACGCCCTGAGCCGAATGCCCGGGTTTGACGGATACATTTTTTTCCACTTCAAAACAATCCAGAGATGCGTTTCGAACGAACACAACGTCACAACATGCGTTGCAAGTCTGAACTGCGATTGACAGACGATGGGTTGCCTCCTCCTGCCCGTCGTAAATTCGGCACTCACCTCGCGCGCGGTTTACGGGGACGAACAGCAAGTCACTTAACTCTGGCGCGCAAGCCGAGATGGCTTTTAGCCACGCACACTGCACATACCCCATGCGAGGTTGAGTCGTACGTCGCTCGAGAAAGATAATCCAGACCATGGGAAGCACTATCCACCCGCAGAAGCACAACGTCGCATTTCATCGCGAAACAAAGGCGTCCACAACACACACACCATCGCCTCCTGTAATGCCAAACGCATCTCACACTTACTAATGAGAGTGAGTGGTACGTCTGCAGTGCCCACATGTCGCGAGGTGGGGCCCCGAGCTGAACCGGGATCACGCAACCGTAACTGACTTCTGGGGCGGTTTGTGCCTTGTTGCCAAGGCAACCGATGTTTGAGATCGTCAAAGAAAGGCGCTCGCTCCAGCGCTAGAAAGCTCAGAGCCGCGCTGAAGCATGTTTTGCCAACGTTGCCGCTCTCCGCCACGCGTCGCCCCAAGCTGAACTGGTCACATGATTGAAGCGTTTTGTGCACGGGTTCTGTATCGGTTTAAAATGTCCTTTTCACATGGCGCCGGCAGGAATTACCACCACCGCAAAATAAGACCCGGCACCAGCGGGGCCACATCTGATACGACGCTTTTTGGATAAACAGTGCGCGGTGCATGAAAGGGACCGAGCGCAAGATCCTCCCCAGCGGCTGTGAGTTCGCCGCCGATTAAAAGTCACGTGCTGCACTGCAGCAACGCACACCGCGAAAGGGCAAGGCCAGGCCATCGCACACATGCGGCCAGATTTTTCGTTCGCTTATCCATCCTTGAGCGGAGTGCGGAATTCATGGTGTCAACAAAACTTGCCCGTAGCAGACGGCAGTCGGAGGAGCGTAATGCGGAAGTACGTCACCGCTGACTAGCGCAGCATCATGGGAGGGAGTGCTCGCGCGCCGTCAACAGTTGAAAAGAGGAGGAAACGCGGCGCGACGATAATGCGCGGTTTTTGATTTACGATTTCTCAGCTAATACTGATCGCTTTAACAAAATTCTTGCGGGAGGAGATTGCTAATACATTGTCTTATTTGGTTACATGTACATCCATGCATCGGCGGAAGGTATTTCAGGACCCCTTTAAGACAAGAATGTGCAGTATTCGTCCGCGCGACATCTTCCCGCTCCGCAGCTTTGAGAGAGAAAAAAAAAAGGAACGCATCTCGCATCAACCCTTTCCCGTCGGCGCAAGCGCAACTTGTACGAAACCTCATCCGACCACGTCTTCGTCTATACCGGCACACAGCTTCCGGAACGACGTGGGCGTCGCTTCTCTTCCGCATCCTCATCCACCGACACGTACTCCACACGTCCCCACTTGCTGCCCGCGTGTCGGAGTGGCCGGCCGTTGCGAAGGCATTACGACACGCCGCGGCCGGTAGCCCCGTTTCCGAGCGGGCGCATGCACGGACACCTCTTGGGCTTCCGTGCGGCTCGCAACCGGACGGGACCGGGATAGAACAACATGCTCGGCGGCCTTTTTTCTTCCGCCTGGGCGAGGGACGCGTACGCAGTTCCGCACCGTTACGCGGGAAGCTTGAGGCAATGCGCGCGTATGCGTGCACGGTCAGCGCGCAGTAATCATCGGCGGGCTCGCAGTTAATAACGCCGCGCGTGCGCCCGAATCGCCGGGAACGACGCCGAGGAGTAAAGATTGTGGGAGACGGAACCTACCCGAGCTAATGATCCCGTTGCGCGTGCGAAGGGGCGCGCTTTTTTTTTTTTTTTTAATTTTCCCTGCACTGTGCGCGAAGCAAGACATCTCCCTATCTATCTCTATCCAGTAATGGGTTTCCCAGCAAGCATTAAGAGGGGGAACTTTAAAAGGCAGCACGTGATTTAGGACAAGACTAAACAGGGTCGGCGTCGGGCCTTACTGGACGAAGCTGCGAAATAATGAAGCTGTTCGCTTTTAGAACAACAACATAGCAACATTACGACAGCTATAACGTTGTCCGTTTGCGGCGCCCTACACAACTGGAATTCCGGAGATATAGGCGGACTACCCCCTACCGCGCGGATGCAGTCGTTGAGCGACATACAGCCATTCAATAAGAGGTTATTATTTAGTGGCTCTAGAGCGACAGGCGCTGGTGAGTTCACCCTACAGTTCATTACACACGCGGAGCGAAATACTGTGGAGGTTTCACAGCTCTCAGCTGATCCGCGTGTAACTCAGTGGAATCCTACAGAGGCCATCCGAAAGAATCCGACAATAGGCACCTTAGAAGGATTTTTCCGTCTTCCCGCGGCTGTGCATATGGAACCACCTTGGTGCACCGGCCTCTGCTGAATTCCGCACCGAGTTGGACATGGATTAGCTGATATATGAAGATAGCTTCCACAGTGCTGCGCACAGCTTGCAAAATGAACTGAGGAGCTGACGGTGAAACAAAAACGCTACGGTGCAAACCCAAAGTGCACCCAAATACCGTTTAAGGATCCCTACTACACACACCACCGACACTGACTTCTCATAATTTTAATTTATGTTTTACGCGCTAAAGCTACGCCTGGGCTATAGCTGCGGATTAATTGAGACTACCTGGTGAACCCTAAAGTGCGAAGAAACGCTAACATCCTTGCGCTGATTCTGCCTTAAACTAGTGCTAACTCTTCACCAGAACTTTGAAAATCTTTATAGTGTTTTCGGTGTAATTAGTAGTTAATGTTATCGCCCTTACGCCCTACATGTGACTCTTCACTACTGGCGAGATTCAACGCGAAGCGATGTTTTACCCTGCATGCTAAGCTGTGCCAGACAACTCTGGGGAACAATCAAGAACTCTCGAGCAGTTGGTCGCGAGCGAAAGTAACGCCGTGTGTCACGGAAAGCCGACGCAGCAGAGGCATTTCGGCGCAACGATTCCGGCGAACCCATTCGATCTCGAGTTATAACGTCGGTGGTCCCTAAGCGCAGCCGGCGTCCAACAATGGCATAGCGCAGCTTACGCCAGCCAGCGCGAGCACTAGTGAACGAACCGAACGGCACGGGGGGTCCGAAATCCAGTACAGTGGAGCGGCGCAGCCCATGCCTCAGAGCTCGGAATCGTTTTCTTCGCCGCGTGCCGGGAACTCGTTAGCAGGCGTTGCCCAGCACCTCGCTGAGACAATCGGACGATCGTGCGCGACGCCTGCAGCGACGGCTAGGTCGCACGCTCGCGCGTGCTGCCGCCGGGGGCCGCGGCTTGGAACGGGGTTGCGGAATGCGTGTCGCCCATTGTCGCCCGTAGCCGCAAACGAGCGCTGCTGCCGAGCCTGTTGCGCACTCCCGGGACAGCGGGAAGGGTCGGGGTGAAAAAAACGAAAAATTCATAGCGCATAAAAACAAGGACAGAGAAGAGAATTTTTCGTCTAAGCATCACCAACTAGCCCAGAAATCCGTACTCGTGAAAAAAACCTTTGTATTTTATGTTGCACGCACTTTCTTTTGGCCTTGCTCTCCAAGTACCAGAATTCGACGATCGAGGTCGAACACCGAGTATTCCGACATATGAGAACGTGTCCAAAGACCATCTCTTCCAGGAGGACTTTCAAGAAGATTATGGTTGCGAAGATTCCCAGATAATGAGCTATGCATTAATCGTAGCAACAAAAAAAAGTAAAAGAATAAGAAACGCGCATGTACCTAGACATCTCCATTGATTGATTGTGGGATATAACGCGCCGGCGCTTCACAGGCGATGAGGCGCGCCGTAGTGCAGGGCTCCGGATTAAATTTGACCACCTGGGGATCCTTAACGTGCGCCGAAATCTCGACCACAAGTGCGTTTTAACACGACAGTGTTTTATTCCTGGATACAGATTTCCCTGACGTAATATCCGTAAGGGAAGGGACGCCAGTACAACGAAGCAAGCGGCCTGTAAAGGGTGCACCCCGGCACACAGGGTCTTCTAGCGGGGAAGCAACCTTTAGTACTAAAGAATACGTCATATTTGGGGTCGTTCGTTCTCGGATTTTATATTTTAACAGGAAAGTTTTTTTATGCCAGGATACACCACGATTTCACTGACATCATATCCGTCACGGAAATGACGCCAGTACAACTTTGCCGAAGAGACCCGCCAGCAGGACGTCGCTCGCCAAGCACACCCACAAGACAGCCGCAAATCATGCTCAGCTGCAGATATCGCTGCACATTTCCCTTTCGCGTTTCAATGATTCCTATAACAGAGGAAACAACCAGTTTTTTTTTCTTTTCGCCTCCATACACCTTGTCATCTCAGCCGCTTGTCATAAAAGCCTTCTGTTCACCCTTCCCCTGTTGAAGTTTCAGTAGAGTTACAGTAGTTGAGCGTATTCAGAAAGTGTAGTAATCGCAGTTCCTTCTTGGATTCAGCCCCAAACATTGAAGCAAGGTACGATGCACCGAGTACCGCAGAAAATGTCGCCTCCAGCATAACAGTAAAGACTATAAGTTCTCAAGGCGAGGGGTGACACCTGTCTCCTTAGATGCATTATCTCATTTTGTTCCCATAGTTTTCGAGAGTGGGCGCAATCACTGGGGCCCGTAAATTCACGAACTAAGGGGGACAGTTATGACAATGTTTATATATATATATATATATATATATATATATATATATATATATATATATATATATATATATATATATATATATATATATATATATATATATAGAGAGAGAGAGAGAGAGAGAGAGAGAGAGAGAGAGAGAGGATAAACATCTTTAATTTGGAGCTTAATGGTGCAGGATGGTGCGAGCACCACCGGTGGGGGGCGTCCGCTAGTCCGGGATGCCCTGGTCCTTGCTGGCTGCTCGTGCCCTCTCTATCAGCATGCGCTGGGTCTAGAGGTCCGAGCTGGACAGCCGGTCCACCCACTGCTCGTACGTAGGACGGGGATTGGGTGTGAGGGATGGGGATTGTTGGCACTCCCAGACCAGATGGTACAGGGTGCCTGGTTGGGGGCAAAAGTTGCCGGTACTAAAATACTGGGTGGCGTAGATATGGTGGAGAAGGGTACAGTGCGGGTAAGAAAAGCACGCTCGTAACTTTTAAGGACCCTGTAACACTTTATTAAACCTTTTCTCGAAATCTTCAATGCTTGGAGAACGTAGCCATGCAACCAAAACATCCAGTACTTAGATTAGGGGTCACAAAGTACATCAGCCAAAAATTACTGCTCTACGCCCATCACGTAACTCAGAAACTTGATCAAGACATTTTTCTCTCTTTCCCGGGCTTGGCGTTCTTCGATCGACCGCTGGAATCAAGTCATTACAGCGGTGTAGCCGCTATTGGCCAGCTTTCCCTCAGTTTCAGCAATGACACCCGCCGCGGTGGCTCAGTGGTTAAGGCGTTGCGCTGCTGAGCACGAGGCCGCGGGTTCGATTCCCGGCCGCGGCGGCCGCATTTCTGATGGAGGCGAAAAGCAAAAACGCCCGTGTGTACGCAAGATTTCGGCGCACGTTAAAGATCCCCAGGTGGTCAAAATTAATCCGGAGCCCTCCACTACGGCGCGCCTCATCGCCTGCACTGCGTCGGCGCGTTAAAACCCTACAATCAATCAATCAGTTTCAGCGATGAACGCACTCGATAGCCACTTTGACAAGAAAGCCACAAAAACAAAGCAGGAACGGAAGACGTATCTGCTGCGACGAGCAGATCACGCAGGGCCGCTCCGTGCTGGCGATACCTATAGCTTTCACAATGCTTCCAGACGGGAAGGAAAGAGTGAAAGCGTTGCAGGGTCCCTTTAACCGAGATTATCCAATAAGGTGGTTGCTAGTGTCACCAGATAGGGTTACAGAGTATCGGCACTCTCTTATTGTTCCGTGCCGCCGCCATGATCACTAGTCAGTTCGCATCGCGTGACATTTGTTTACACTGCGACGGTTCATGGGCATTGCCATTTTGTTGCTTATGCGTTTTCTGTCGGTCAACTGTGGTAGTCTCAGCTTGTCCTCCCTGCTCTGCACGCGACTGGCGTCGTTCCGAACGCGCATCAAAGATAACGTGCTTCGCAGCATTTCAGCAGCAGAAGTCCGAAGATATACCGTGTTGCTGCGTCTTAGCATCGCCTCCTGTATTTTTAAAATTCCAAACGCATCAGCCCAGACTGGCCAACGAAGCCCTATACTTCTACTCCGGCCGCTCTCCCCCATTCGGTAGCCTTCCCAGTGCTTTAGTCACGTGACCAGCTCATCTTGGGAGACGCGTAGTGGAAAGCGGCACCGTTGGCAAAACGTGCCCCACCGCGGCTCTGAGTTTTCTAATGCTGGTGCGAGCGCCATTACCTTGGCAATCTCAAACATCGGTTGCCTTGGCAACCAGGCGCAAGCCGCTCTCGAGTTCAGTTACGGTCAGGTGATCCCGGTTCAGATCGGGGCCCCACCTTGCGACATGTGGGTACTGCAGGCGTGCCGCTCACTCCCATTGGGAAGCGCACGATGCGTTTGGCATCGTAAAATACAGGAGGCGATGGCACTCGGCAGTGTTTGGTCTTCGACCTCGTCAAATCCAGCGGTGAAGCGGCAGAAACGGCAATTCGGCAACAGTGATAAACACCAAAATGGCCGCCGTTGCTCACTAGCGTGTCCTCCATGCTTGCGTGCTTCAGTGACGGTACTCTGTAACCTATCTAGAGACAGTAGTGATTGCCACTTCGGGACCTTTTCCGGCCTACATAACTGTCTCGTACTCAAGAACGAAACAAGGCTCTCGAAAAAATTAACGTTTATTACAGCGAAGTTGTGCAAAACAATGGGACACAAGCGGAGAAGAAGCGGTCAGCAAAGTGGCACGCGCACTCGAGCGTCGGAGAAGCGAATGCCGCGGCGTTTGCTCTGTGCAGCACACGCGTTTATCTAGACATGCTTTCGTTTCTGGAAGCAGATTTAGATCGAGAACATGTTCGATCAAACAAGGAGAGTCTGCGATAGTGCATGCAAAGCGACACCCTTTCCCTATCAAAACAAGGATGTCGTGCGGCATACGAATGAACGAGGAAACACGCGCTTCGCTGAAAACACAAGATAAGATAGCCGGGCGTGGCCAAGCGCTGGTAACAAAACACGAGCAAACGAATCAAAACAATGTTTCCCCGTGATGCATTTACCGGCAAAAAAAGCCGGAAACTAATTACGCCCCTGACGCAGTGCAACATAAAGACGCGCACGTCTTTAAAACTTCAGGCACAACATTCTCGCTCCCTCCGGACATCCGAGTTCGCGTCGGCTTGAAATTACGGAGAAAATTCGCTAGTATTTTTTTAAACGGAGAATGCCTTTTTCGGGTACCGTCAAGAAACGACTAAACCAACATGACTGATTGATTATGGGGTTTAACGCGCCGACGCAACGCAGGCGATGAGGCCCGCCGTAGTGGAGGGTTCCGGGTTAATTTTGACCACCTGGGGATCTTTAACGTGCGCCGAAGTCTCGTACACGCGGGCATTTTTGCTTTTCGCCTCCATCAGAAAAGCGGCCGCCGCGGCCGGGAATCGAACCCGCGACCTTGCGCTCAGCTAAACCAACATGTTCCACGAAATTCAGTTAACGTAACTCGGCAAGCCAACACGACCCATAAAGCGCAGTCAAGCATTTTTGAGGAAAAAGCCTCTAATCTACAATCAACAAACTACAAGAAGCCACATCCATGTCTTGTATAGAGTGTCATCCCGGATTTTGTCATATTCGTGTCGCTTTCTGTTTTCGTTGGCCTTATTTGCCGATGCGTTTATTTCAAAGGCGCCGGTTCTCTGCGATGCGAAGCTCTTCCTTGTAGACCCTCTTCTCTAAGAAAACGAAAAACCTCGCCCTGTCTCCTCCGGACTCGTCCACGTCTAACCGAAAGTAATTTCGCAACGCCCCGGATAACGTTGCACGCTTTGATAAGGGCGTGTGTTACAGCGCCATCCTTCGCAGCTTCGGGCACGCACTCACCGTGAATGGAAGGAATGGACTGACGCACGCGGGTGAGAGAAATGAAGGCTCGGACAAAGCCCACCTGGACTCGGCTGACCCGCCAGAGAAGGCAAAACAATCGCCTGCCACGGTCATCACCAGGAGGTGCCGCGGGGCACTGCGCTGAGGTCAGGGGGAGGGGGGGGGGGGCGAAAAAGGGCGATTCTTCGAGGCGAGGCCATCCATCAAAGGGTCGCATTCCAACGGCACCGTGGGACGCGACGGACGACGGATAGACGACTGCCCGCTTCCTTCTCGGAGCTCTACTGGCGGCGCAATTACGACGGCATACGGCGCCAGCTCCAGCTATACACCGGCCGCTGCTGCTTGCACAACCTTATTTCGCCGGACAGCTTTTGTCGAACGTCGGGCGACGGCTCGCCCCTTCGTGAATGCACCTCCCCGTCTTCTTTCGGTCGACAGCGGGAAATTGTCCATCACTCTCGGGCGGCTGCACACACCGCTCGATGGCGACCGTGGGAGTGGTGCAATGCTGCGCTCGTCTGTTTGGTTCGAAGGCAGGACTTCGTTGGCCTGATAAGGTGTCGGCACCCCACGCCGGACAGTTTCGGCCCCCTTTTTACTACCTCTCCCCACCACCCCTCAAAAACCTCATCGCATCGCATCGCAGGACTTTGTTCCGACGTTAGTTGAAACGTTCGTGGGGTAAGGGGGGAGACACGTCCGATGAAAAGCCATATCCGCTGCCGAAATCACGGTGAGCACTGCGATAAGAGTATGGTATATGACGACGGCAGTTGCTGTCTGTTGCTGGTTAGAGCAACAGAACCCGAAGATTTGTCTTCCGGTTCTTCGCGCGTGTGCGGACGGACATACAGAGGCAGACAGACAGATAGTATTGTAGACCGATCATCGTTTACGTTATGTTCGCTGGTCTCCCGTTAGCACTTTCGGGTGCCCCGGTCGCGTGAGAAATGCATGGTATCACGCCGAACACAGCTCACAAACCTTGGCAGAAATCGGAGACTGCGTCGTCTTCTTTTGGCGCACAAGAAGAACAAGTATAGGAAGAACAAGCAGAGAAGAACAAGAGCAAGCTGAGGCAGGGGCAGGAAGATGAGGTCGCGGCGGCCTCTCCGGTCATCCCCTACGCGTCCGTCTCAGCTCCGACGGTCGTTATCGCGTACCGCACACGCGGCGCGTTCATCCGATTGTCCGCGCAGCAGCGAATACCCCATGGGAAGCGGGTCAATGTTGCGTGGCCAATTGAAACGGACGCCCTGCGCCGCCGTTCTCGTCTCCCTCGAGCCTTTTCGGGGGCGCGCAATGCATCGCTGCGCCGTCCGAACGACGACAAGGAGGAGGCGCTGATCGCTCGAGACGCGCGCGCAATGTCCATTGCGCCGGGAGGAGACGACCTCCGCGATGAATAAAGAAGTGCCGTGCTGCGGAACATCCGCCACCGCCACTCCGCGTATTGGCACAGCTACGCCCGGACCTACACTGCCCGTTTCGATAAAGCGGTGTAAAGGAAATCCGGGCCAGTTGAAAAACTGGGCTACCACCACAATGCAGGCGACTGCCGCGAGTGGATGACGCACACAAGGGTTGTATACATGACTTGTCCCTATGTGACGGCTGAGAAATGACCGTCTACATGTCTTGTGTACAGGACTGGTGAGGCAAGGCAAAAGGATTGACATTCGTACTTAACGGGACATGGCCGGAGGGAAAAAGTTTTGAAATTTTGTCGGGTCTTCGTTGCAATTTTCGTTTAGTGAAGATATATCACAGGCGCGCATTTTCTGGGACGTGTACTGCAACAATTCTCGAGGCTCAGAAAAGTAAGGGAGGCGGGGGGAGAGGTCGAGGGACTGTAGCTATACGGTGCGCGCCTTTGTCTCGGAGGGTATTGCAGGGGCCGGCAGACGACAGCTGGGGCGGAGACGACCGGACCCCCCACTGCGTTAGGGAGCGCGCGCGTGACGGGCAATAACGCGCTTTCGAGAGAGGATCGAAGAAGCGCTTCAGTGACGAAATCCGAAACAATGGCGGCCGGAGTGGCCTTGAAGGGCGAACGCCCCGACGATGAACCCAACTGGACCACGTGACACGCCCCCTAATTTGTTGCTGCAGCTGCGAGACGGTTTTAAAACAAAGGGCGATTGCCGCACAGGGGGACATCAAGCGCCGTTGTAGTGTCATAGTAACTCGTGTAAAATACGTTCGAATATTCGGTGAACTGCAGTGAGTGGTGCACGAAAAGTTGTATACTTTAACCGCTGTCCAGAACGTTTGTGGGTGGACAATGCGGATACTCGTGCAGTTTGTAATAGTATTCATGCGAGTCATTTTGGACATTTAACCTATTGCACACAGTGCACGAGGTCGCTAGCACACAAACGCTCAATACAACGAAATGTAGAGCGAAACCATTATGTCTCCTACAAGTTTTAAAGCGAAAACTTTCCTTGTGGGACCGATGGCGTACTGTCAAAAAACTGACGCGCTTCCCCATAGACCGGTTGGTCGGCCGAAAAGCTCTCGTAAGATCCCGTGCGTGAAACCGGACCCGGACTTCCGTTACCTCAAAAAACGATTACTTGAAAATAGCAAAAAAAGAATGGTTTTACACAAGACTAGACACGCATCGGTATTGAAGAAAGACTGCAATAGTACATCTTTATATCATGAACCACGCGTCGATACGCATTTAGATCGTTCGTAGTTGCTTTTACTTCAAGTGCGCGAAAAATCGTCGCATGGGTTCGTTCTTCGTTCGCGCCTTGGGTCTTCGAAGGGTTCACTCTTAGAAAAAAAGGTCGGGGCATTCCCTAATGGAATACTAACAAGTTACTTCTCCCAGCATACACTAGGTACTTAGTAACTGGAGGTAGTAAATTTAGCACTAGTCAGGGTTACTAAATGAAGCAGGCAGTAAGCACCACTACCCCCCCCCCCCCTAGTAAAGTCCCAGCGATAGCACTCTTCTGAGCTACATGCGTTTACTAACCGGCCATGCATAACCTAGTCATAAGCACGACCTTAATGTAGTGCACCCTACTTCCTACACCCAGTTAATTTACTAACCATGCAGTTGTTAGTGACAGGGCCTACGTACAAAACCGCGGGATAGTAAGGTTTGTAAGGAGCCTACTAAATACGGCCGTTACTTCCTTTTTACGACCTTTTTTTTATTAAGAGTGTTCACTGTCGATTGGACGCACTGTTAGGTTTCGGGCTTTTTTTAACTTTCTTTACGAAGGGGTAAAAGTTTTTTTGTTTTGTTTTTTTTCGCGTCGCCTTCAGTGTGGTCCAGCTACGCTTACAGCGCGGATTTACTCGATCCACGCGATTTGCGGGAGATAAAAAAAAAATCAAAATTGTGGGTCAACTGCTCGCCAAAGCTACAATGCAGCTATGAGGCGCACGCCGTAAAAGACTGCTTGGGATTTACTTAGACCCCCTGGGGACCTTTAACGCGCGCCGAAATTTCGACACACGGACGATCTTGTTTTCACCTTCATCGGAAACACGGCCGACGTGGACAGAAGATGAAAAAAAAAAAAAAAAAAAGAGCAGGCGATTGCCGTTATGCGCGCGACGGTTGCTCGTGGAGGCAGCAAGACGCCAAGGCCGCCTGTCATTCCGTCCATTAGGGGCTCATCCATTGGCGACGTGAGCTCGGGCTATCGCCGCGCACGCTGCAGAGTGACTTGATCATGCGCAGACAAGCGCGGCCCGAAAGCCAAGCCGTGTCCTCGAGTCGGAGGAGGAGTATAATGGACAGGGTCATGCGCCTGGCATCGATTTCGTTGCGGTTTCACGGCCGAATGTCCCCTGCGCGATACGACAGGTTTCCTCCTGAGACCTTTGTTATCTTTTTTGGAGCCAAACTCCATCAAGAGGAGACGCCCTTCGACAGGAGCAGAAGCTGCAGGCCCTCAGAAACAGCCCGTGGGTTTTTCAAGGCAACTTCCGTGATCGACCGACCCCTTCACTGACAACAGTTTTGGCTTGTCCTGTTTTGGTTCTTCCCGCAATTTCCGGAAGCGATCAAGGCTAAAACAAATACGTGACTGTTAGCATCATTGTATCGAAACGTAATTTGGCGAATTAATGGACGGTTAAACGGAGGAACCGTACGCTAACTCCATCCTAACGTTCAAGCGACGAAATTGGGAACCAGAGGCACCGATGCTATTTGCTCATCGGCTTATTCGCGGAAGCTTTTGTCGATGGCTGCCGATCACGAAATAATCACTATGACATCATATGGGAGTGTGGCTTGCGAGCCGCCTCCATTTCACGAGTTTCCTTATGTGGCTGATTTGAAGTTAGCATCGTAATTGACATGATGATTACTACTTCCCGCAACACCCTTCCGAATGCATACCGGGCTTGTATGTTATACTAATGGTATTCCCTATAAAGCAACGCTGTCCATTAAGAAGCTTAGCGAGGCACTTGCAGACAGATACTTTGTAAACTACTCATCCATCAGAGCAGCGAGAAGTTGCCAGTAGAATCGCATCAGCAGGGCCACGAAGGGCACCGTTGAGGAGGGAGTGCACCGCTATATTAGTACCTTTAAAGGAGCCATGAAGACAAAATGCAAGTTTGGTTCATTAGAAAGGCTGCTTTGTCCTGATGAAAATGATACCGATTTCATCGCAAACTTCCAAAAAATAACGGAGATATTAAAGAAAACGTGTGGAGTTGTGGCCACTCGCTAGCCAGTTTCCGGCAACTTTTCTATGACGTCACAGAATCTTGTTCGGGCGATTGACGGCGGCCGAACTAATCAATCGCCAGGACGCATGACGGGACGATTGTAGTGGGGCCATCTAGTTCCGTTTGATCGAATCACTTGAATGCTAACGTGCACCTAACCCACTGACAGTTATGGTTTTAGTACTGGCCCATATGACGTCACTGCCGATAACACGTCACTGTGGCGCAAAATTTGAAAGTCCTTAAGTATTTCTTGCGTTTTCATCGGTTTAAAAATGCCTTTCGTGGACGGAATGAAGCTGAGTGGGGTACTAAAGTCTAACTCTTTAAAGTTAAACAAAGTTGTATTTTCTCTTCATGGACCCTTTAACCCCCAACGGTGCAACGAGTGGAGACGTCAGTGCGAACGCTGCTAAGAGTTCACTGAAGTGCTCATCCCCAAGCTGCCGGAACTGAGCCGGCCCTTCGTGTCAGCGGGTCGCAAGTCGAAGCGTGCGGCCAACCCGCCTGCCAAGCAAGCCAACGGCCGGCTCCCCTCGGCGAGGATAATGCAGAAATTTACAGACACCTCGAGGCGCTAAGTGCCAGCAAGTGACCATTTATAGTTTAGAAGATTGCGACCAAATGAAATTGCTGGTGTGGCGACGAGTGCCGGTGCTGAGGAAGCACACGTCTCTCTTCCGCAGCATTTCCCCTATCGCTGCACATATATACTGCGCAACGCCTCAGTAAGGCGCAACGGCATTGCCAGGGACTTGGCAGCACTGCAGGCTTGGTCGAGTGCCACCGTCAACACGCGTTCCCCGGATATATTTACCTACCAACTCGCTGAACAACATGCGTGCCACGCCTCCGCCGCTTCATACGAGGCGCGCTTTGTGGTGCAACAGTATACGGCGGCACAGCAACTTCGACGCTTGTGTGCTTCGACGCTTATAACCTTCCGTTCGCATACACCACCGAAACACGTATACCGACGCAACTAAGGCGATCGTAGCTTCAGGTCTCTCTCAATGAAAGGACATGCAGAAGCGTTACTTTCGGGCAATGTGCGAAACGAGCGGGTGATGCGCTTAGTGATGCTGCGGATTTGTACAGGGCCTACTTGTGCACTCAGAAAACTGCGCATCTGTAAGAAAGCACGCGCAAAACAATAAACGGGATTACTCACGAGCAATGCCGACGTCCCGGAAACATAACATTCCGTGTTCGCCTGCGTCGGCAGACGATGTGGAGACGTGGGCCGACACAGTACACACGGTCATAAGGCCTTCGAAACTCGCTCATCATTCGGCGACCGGGCCACTGTGCTGACGCGACTGGTCAAGCTTTGATAAGCGCTATCACGAAGTGTCAAACAAACCTCGCACGGCGGTCTCTCGGCGGAGTATATACGAAGTACGGTACGAGTTTTTAGCCTGTTCGGTGCATACATGGGGCGCGTCCGGCGTGCACCTGGTGCGCACTCATCGGCAGTTCCGAAGCGCCCCGGCACGGTTCGCTCCCCGCGGCGGCGCCCCTTGTGTGTTTGTTTCTCTGTTGTGGCCTGGCTGCACGCATGATCGCGTGGTCGGCTGCTCACGACGAACGCAGCGATGTGTGCGATGGGGCCTAACCGCAGCGATTTCCAGCCACCCCTGCTACGTAGTCTGCAGGCAGGCGGCGTGCGCTCTTGTATTCCTTGTTTCCGTCGTGTGCCCCGCGTGCTTACGCTCGTTGTACACGTCGGGGCTAAGGTCACCGCGCTCCCCGCCAAGGGCGCGCTGCGCTTACGTGTTGCTCCAATATCAACGCTCCGTGCACAGCGGATGGAAGAAGTGGAGGGCCACTCCACTTACTCTGGACCCTTGCTCTCCTCCGGCGTGCGTGCATGCACAGTATATCTATATCTATATATCTATATATATATATATATATATATATATATATTGTGAGGTACAGGCCAGGAGTGTAGGAACACCACTTCACCAATTGGGCGAACTTTACCGAGCACGACTGTGTAGCGGGCACCGAACAGAACGGAAATAGCTGAAGGTGATTACCGATGATTGATGACAACAGGGTGAGCGACGAGTGTAGGTGTTGCACAGCCTTTCGTGAAGAATTACCGGTGAATGTTTGGGTATCTATGTTCGTGTCACGTACCTTCGCTCCGACCGATGCTTACAATATGCCGTCACGTCGCGGCACAACAGACGATACGAACCATGGTTGATGATGATGATGAGATGTATTTAGAGGGTGAGACGATCCATTTGCAAGCGGCCACGTCCGGCACACAGCTTCGCCGTCGGTGATGTGCAAGCACATAGCGCAAGTCGACATCTTCGCTTCTTTTTCTCGTGGCAGTACAAAAAAAAAAAACATTTTTAACACGAAGAGGCTGTGCACATTCTGACGTAGACATTAGTGCGAATAGATATGACAAGAGCTGTTAATTCGAACTTGGATTAGGACCTTGCATCGGTTTAACTGAGGTATAGCTACAGCTTCAACCTTCTTAATCGGCCATACTCGCGTATACATTAGCCATACATTCCTTAGATGGGCCGTAAAGGGTCTCACAGTCTAAAGCAGACGTGTAAATTGGCATGCTTGCCCACCGGAATAGCAGAACGACGCGTTTAGGGGTGGTGCTTCAATTAGTCCCAGCCTCACACCGATAAAGTAAGTACGATCATTCTCGTCCTGTAAATAGATAGCCCGGTACGTGTTAATCCGGGCATATTGGTACGGTGAGATTTAACAACAAAAAAATCCGAGGACACCTAAGCAATTCGTAGGTGTTGTGAAGGCGCCTAAACATCGATTGGCGTCATTTGACAACAGGACCCGCCGCGGTGGCTCAGTGGCTAAGGCGTTGCGCTGCTGAGCACGAGGTCGCGGGTTCGATTCCCGGCCGAGGCGGTCGCTTTTCTTATGGAGGCGAAAAGCAAAACCGCCCGTGTGTGCGAGATTTCGGCGCACGTTAGAGACCCCCAGGCGGTCAAAATTAATCCGGAGGCGCGCCTCATCACCTGCGTTGCGTCGGCGCGTTAAACGTGTACAATGAATCATTTGACAACAGGCAGAGTTAGCGGCCTTGTCTATCAGTTCTCGCGTATACGCCACTGGACTCGCGCATCCGCCGAAACTGCAATTACAACAGCCGTACATTGTGAACGAACGCCTGACACAATCGCGCGTAGGGTTTTCATTGCAAATGCGGCGCCTGATTTACGACCGCGTGGGCAGGCAGCGAACGTGCCTTCGACATGACATCCGCAGTGTATAGTGGCGTCATCGGCAATGCCGCCGAGCAGGGAAATACCGTCGCAGCGTCAGCACAGCTGCTGTCAGTTCCTATTGAATAGTCGCCTGCCAGCTTTTCGTTTTGACCCTAGTTGACGTCGGCGCAATAGTACGGCTTTCTCCGCGTAACGGTGCACCCGACCGTGGGGACAAGGTAACAGAGACGGCGCCGAGAACAGAAGGACGGTCGGAGCGGGCGCGCACGCGAGCGCACACACGCCCGTGGGAAGCCGAGATCAAGGCTGCCGCGGCGGCCGCCACAACAACAGTAACAACTTCCGACACAATGGAAATCGGCGGCGGCACGCTCAGTGCCACGCCACGCGTAAACGCCAAGGGCAGCCGCAATGCGTGGCTCCGGCACAGCACGGAATGGCCAGTCGGGCGTGAAGGAGGTATACGCGGCTGCTGGGTGCAGCCACTGCGGCGCCAAGCCTCTCCAGACCACGTTGGCTGTGCAAACGGGGTAAGCGCGCATGTAAACCGAAAGCACGCGTGTAAAACCCCGACCATAGCTGAGGGAAATAAGGCGCCAGTGTCTATGCGAGCCACGCTTCACCGAGCCTGCCGTCAGGTACGTGGGAACTAGAGTGCACTAGAAGGTTATCCTAGTGCACTCTAGTAGGAACGTTTTACTTCTCCTTGGCGTGGCTCATGGACAGGCTGAAAAGTGGCCTGAGGTCGCGAAAAATCAACAATATTATTGTGAAAGGTTACTCAAAGTTGTCCAATCATTTAAAACATGGAGCTGCAAAAGATTGAATTGTCAAGGATTATTGGAAAGCTCCACGTAAAAAGAACACGAAAAAAATGTTACCATGTTGTGTTGATTTTGACTTCGAGAGCGAAACGACGCCAAATAGCCAAGCCAAGTAGGCGAGGAATGTTTCTCGCTGATATGGCGGAGCCCACGACGGCACGGGATTGCAGCGGCAGATTTTCCTCTAACATATATTATAACGGAACTCCATGCTCTCACCTTAACGTGGAGAAGAGGCCGACACAAGCGACAGGTGAAGCACAAACGCTGCGCTTCTGCCTAAGTTCGCCGGTCTAGGTGAACTAAATCTGAACGCGTCTTGCGTTGATCAACCATGCATTCTCATCTGCAGTGCTCGTCTAAAGGATTGGTTGAGCCCGCGTTGTTACAGCGCTTGCAGGTGTTGTCATAACAGATGTCACAGCCAAGACAATGAGCACAGGCGACATCCTTTATGAACTTGAGATATACGTGGCTGCCAATGTGGCTACGGTGTAGGAAGAGTCAGAACAAGGGCTTTCGCGCATGCCAGACGCCTCGACGGAAACATGACGGCCAGAGGACTTTTGAGATGGTGCTTTTGGGGCAGAAAAAAAAAATAACACAGCCATCCAAGCAATATATACGAAGAAAGAGGGCCAAACACCGAGAAAAACCCAACATGACATATTTTTTGATCAGACGGCAAAGCCACACAGGGAAGCCGGAAGTAACATTTGAATTTTTTTTTTCTCAAATGAGTACAAACCGAGTTCTGGATTTGCTTCTGTGTCTCGGCCTGCTGAAAAAAGTCTGTCAAAGTTCTTTCAAGTCTGCAAGATGTGCTGAAACAATGAGAGCGCTCAAGTTCAAGCTCCCTTTTGTTTCTTCGTTTGATCACCGTCGTTATTGTATTACTCAACGTGAAAAAATGAAAAAGCAAGACAACGAACGCATACACACGAGTCGGCTTGTTTATCCACACGGTGAATGAACGGCGCGGTCCCATTCACTACGCGCCCAGTTATACATCTTCGGGCATTGTGTTCGTCTCTATGCGGCGGCGGCGGGAACCATGTGTAGTGTATACATCTTACGAGCACGCAAGACGAGCCTCTCCGATCGAGAAATGAGAAATAAGACGACCCCGCGCTGTACAAGCACGAGACAGAATGGGACACAGTTGCGTGAGTGAGCGCACGCCACGCATAGAAGGGGGGCTTATATCACGCTCGGGGTCCCATCTATTGTGCTCCGCTGCTCTCCCCGGCTTCACGGAACGTCTTTTGTCGTCGACCATGTTCCGCCGTCGCATAATCTCGAGTGCGTGCGCATAATAGCGGACTTCGGGGCGAGTTTTGAACTCTTGCGTAAGCCTCCGTGTATGGGAGCCCAGTTTCTTTCGGGCGACTTTACGGAGGGCGACTTTACGGAGACGGAAGGATCTACAACAGCGGTGCGGAAGAAAAGAAAATCAGTGCCCTTCAAATCTGTCAAGCAGAATGACCTGCGAAGCTAGGCACAGTCCAAGGAGTGCACGAAACAAAACACGATTATTGGTTTTTACGGTTGAGCATACTTCGCAGCTAATTAGCTGGACGAAATATGGCAGTTTTATTCTAGCAGACCAACCTGTCTGGATCGATTGTAGGGTTTAACGCGCCGACGCAACGCAGGCGATGAGGCTCGCCGTAGTGGAGGGCTCCGGATTAATTTTGACCACCTGGGGATCTTTAACCTGCGCAGAAATCTCGTACACACGCGCGTTTTCGCTTTTCGCCTCCGCCAGAAAAACGGCCGCCGCAGCCGGGAATCGAACCCGCGATCTCGTGCTCAGCAGCACAAAAAAAAAAGGGGGGGGCGGCCATTTTCCATCCCCTAGCAGCCTATGCATTTAGAGCAGACGGGAATACCGCAATATTTACAAATTCACCGCGACATTAGGAATTATCAAAGGTAGATGAAACTCGGCGCATAAGTTAGAGCCGCCTTAGCAGCTAATTGTCATAATTTGTATCGGGAAACAAGAGTTACAGCAGTTTTCTGCAACCATACTCCCTCCGTTGACGCCCATGTACTGATATCAGACGGCAATTCTGTGACTCTTAGAACTTCACTGTAAATTAACTGATTACGAGAAGTAAATGAAACAGTGTAATGACAGAGCCGTTCTAGCGGCCAATTTCAGTACAATTTTTCCTTGAAGATACCTACATTATATTGGGTATAGCGTTCACCGGAAAGCTGGCTTTGCCGCAAGATTCAAAATTCTGTGTCCACGCGAGCCCGTACGCGGACGGAAAAATTTGGAAACTAGCCAAACGCAGTTTCGCTATAAAGTGAAAGCTGAAAAAGAAAAAAAAAAATCTCGCAGGACTTCTAAGCACTCCTTGCCAGTTGTGAAGGCGAAAGAATTAAAGGACAACTGAACGCCGCCGCCGAGTGCTGCTTCGAGTTTTGCGCTCGGAGTAACGTTTTCGAATTTCGCTGCGGGGGTACCTACCTAGGGCCGAGGCTCCGGCCACCGACGATATGTTTCAGACTCCGTAACGGTACAGTACGATCATGCGCCCGAAGGTCTGATACGTAAGATCCATTAGTGGAACTTTCGTCTCGGTGGATCAAGCGTCTCGTTGGATATTCGATTGGATCTTTAGTTTCGGTGGATATTCAGGCCATAAGCGTACGGCTCGTACTTACACGCCCCAGGTGTTGTCTAGCTAGCTGCTCGCGCTACGGAACATTTCACAGTCACGTGGGTTTGGGAGCCTTTCCGTTGCTACAGACACGGGACAACGCCGACTTGTTTATTCGATGAACCCTTTAATGTTTTCGGATTAATAGACGCACTAGCCGAACGACTGGATGCTCTATAAGTTATACTGTCATGCCGGCTAATTAGCAACGGATGAACGCGGTGATCACGGTATAAGCCAATTTATAGAAAGAATTATTCCTCGGACCAAAAAAAAAATAATAAAAAAGCAGTGTAGTATTGACAAGGACGAACAGCGAACGAAAGAGGCGTAGTTGTTACACCCGCCGGCGCATTCACGGCGTGTAATAACGTTGGAGTGCCGGAGGCACGGCGCCTCGATACATAAACGATACGCACTCATGTTGCTTGCTGCGGTTTCCATTACGAAGCACGCAACAGCGAGAGGAAAGCTCGTCCTCCACACGCCTAGGGCACGATGCATAAAACAGTTGCTGATTGGGCAGAAGGCGGCGGCGACAAAGGCGGCATCAAAGCGCGCGCGCGCGCGAGGCCCGGGAGGTCAAGCGGCCGCCGAGAAGAGACAACAGCGGCCGATCGATGGGAAGGGGCTATTCCCGGTGCGCGGACACCCTTTCAAGGAGGCAGCCGAGAGAAGAAAAACGAACGACAACCCACATTCTTGGCTCCGAAGGTATATGCGGGCAACGGAGAAAGAGAGAAGAGGGGGTCGCTCGGTAGATGTACTATGTACGTTTTTATTTAAAGGTGCGTGGCGAAGACGAGGCGGCCCTCCAGCGACCGGTTCCTCGTGGCGCAGCAGCAGCCCGATTTCTCGAGGCCGAGCAGCTACAACGCAGCGACGGCGACCCTCGATCGACGACGACGACGCTGACTGGGCCACCGGAGCCGCCAAACCCGGAAGGAGGCTGCGACGAGCAGCGGCTGCTATAATGGGAGTCCGGTATTGTGAGTACCAGGAGCCGCACAGTGCGGAAGAAGGGCCCAGCTCGTTATCGGCTCCCCACCGCGGGAATCGCACTCCTCCCCGCCCACCGCGCTGCACAGACACACGCACTGCGCCGGACCACCGCCACGATCGGTGTTTGCGTGCGCGCCAACGATAGGAGGCGGTTGGCGAGTGTTTGCGTGCCCATCGCCTCCTGGAAGACCTTGGCCCTCCGCGGTGGCCCGAGGGGAGGCCCCGTTCGTGGTGTCTCCACCAAGGAGGTTGTGCAACCTCCTTGGTCTCCACGCGCAAGCGGAGCACGGGCATAAGAGACGCCGTGCGAAACGCTCGCACCGGTTCGGACTAGGGGCGCAACAAAAGTAAAGTTAATAACTGAAACTGCGTGCGGATTGCTTAGCTCGTTGCTGTCCACTCCGAGTTCATGCGAGTCACACAGTGGCAGTTGAGGCCGTGACGCCTAGGATAAGCTGGGTCGTGCAGACCACCCGCTAGGAAAAAAAACAGCTGGGGTGTGTTTGACGAAGAATAGTTCTATGAACTAAGCTTAGAAAGCGAGGCCGAAGTTTTCGCGCCGGTCACCTAAGCAAAATCTATGGCCATAGGCTTCCAACTGCTATAGGCTAAACCAAAAAATTGCGCTAACGAATAACAAAGAAAAAACGTTAAACTATGAGTGTTTGCGCGCCGAAACTACACCGAGACCATGAGCCGGAGTGAAGGTGCCCCGGAATAATTTAGACTACATGGGGATCATTAACGCCCGCCCAAATCGGACACACGGGCGTTTTCGTTTCGTTTATCGCCTCTCATAAAAATGGCGGGGTCGCACCCGCGTCTTGAGCTCAACAGCCTCACACTTCAGCCATTGAGCCACCACAGTGGAAAAATAACAAAGCAGAAGCAAGAGTATACAATTTCCGGCAACGCAGAGTTCGACCCGGCCAGACGCGCGCGGTGGAAGCTTACTTCACCAAGAGCAACAAGGCGCATTGCTTCTTCCAGCCCATTACGAAAGAGCAAAACAAAAGCCCCGCGCACGAAGCCCAACGCCCACACAACGAAGGGTTCACGCCGAGCGGCTGGGCCGGAAAAGCCACAGGATACTCGGCAAGAAAACAAAGCCACACTTCGCCGCGACGACGTCCGCACTTTCGGGAAGAACGAAGTGCCGCGAACTCTTCGGCAGACAATGTCCGCGGTTTAGGCTCGTTGGAGAGCACCTCTGGCTGGAGCTAGCTGAAGCCAGGAAGTGGCAGCCCAGGCGCAGCGGAAGAAAAAAATGAAAAGAGTAGGAACCACGGTACCGCCTTGGGGAATACAGACACCACACCACAATATATTTGAGCGCGGCTGCGCAACCATCAACGGGTGCCAACTGCCTGGGCTCTCCACTGCACACTGCACGGCTGCTGGAGAGATACGGCATCGTCCGGCACTTCCTGCTTTTGTCAGGCAGCGGCAGACGGTCGCGAACGCGTAAGCGTGTGTGCAGTCGTGGTGGGCGGGACCGGAGTCTAAGTGGGATCCATTGTTTGCCCAGAGACAAAGCGCGCGTTGCAGTGGCGACTGTTGCTGTTGCGGTCAGTCGCCCGTCCGCAGTCGGATATAAACAGTGCGATGCTCCCGGCTGAGTCGTGCGGTGCACTCCGTTGTCGCACGCGTGCACTCTCCTGGAACTGCCGGCCAAACACACTGAATCCCGATTTTTGATATTGTCAGGTTGTAAGAAAAAATATCGGCTCCCTCAGTTTTGCCAGTTTTGCAACCTTTCGATGTCAAAGATCTTGGCATTTTATGGTTCCTGCAAAAATAAAATACATAAAACCTTGCAAAATCTAGTTTCGAATCTACTTATTCGCTTTTAGGTGCGTTTACGAGCAAGCAGATGTGAGAGAAGTATGCACTCAGCAGTGGGTGGAATTGTTTTGGTGCAGCCGAGTTGCGCCTCGCAACGGCACTGGAAACATTTTGCCTGCGGGTACAGCTGCAGGGAAGAACTTGGCTAATAACCATGCACCACAATAGCGATGTACGACACGTCGTCGCTGCTGAGGAAACGAGCGCTCTGTAGTGCAGACATCCATCCACACTTCCCATGCGTTCCCTCCCCCCCCCTCCCCCCTCTCTCTCTATATATCTCTCTCTCTCTATGTGCAACTTGTTGAATGCACCAGGTCTTCAAACACAAGCCATTTCTGTTGGATGATCAACACGTAGGCCCCTAAGGTTACTAAACTGCAGTTTCATGTGCGTGCGTGGTGTGCGCGTGCGAGTAAGAGTGCGAGAAAACCTGTGTGTGGAAGAGACGCACCACACCCCCACAACCCTCAATAAGCAAATACCACTGTAATGATGGAACCCGAAACATGCAATGACCCTGAAGGCCTATTTGTTAGACATCTCACTGAAACACGCCTCGGTTTGAAGACCGCTGCATCAAACAGTACTGAAAGGGAGAAATAGGTATCATCATCATGCAGGCCCCGCAGCAGTAATTCCGCGTTCCTGTGCAGGTCCAGCCCTATAAATGACATAGTACTCGTGATAGTTCCCCCGTTCCCTAGCTGCAGTGCTGGGAAGGTTTGTTTGTTCTTGTTAAACAAGTCTTATACCATACGATGCGTAACTATCACAACAAGCTGTCGTGCTCGCTTGCCTGAGCGTCACCTTAGCAAATGTAACAAGGGGAAACGGAAAAAAAACGAAACAATAGTTACCCACAGGCTTTCGCATCCGAATTGAGCACGGGCAAGCAAACGAAAAGCGAAGCTATATAGAAATCATGCGGGCTTCAAAGGGCCAGCGGCCGGCGAGTTATGGGGGAAACACGTGACCCCGACACCAGTAGTCATACTGTTCACGAGTGGTCAACGAATCGACGGAATTTACGACCACGCCCTGAAAGCGCACCTTACGCTTTCCGGCTAAAGCGCCCTTGCATACGCGCATTTCAAGGGTGGAAAAACTGCGCGTGACAGACAAGACAGCAAGGAAGGGACACGACTGGCGCAGACTCGCAACTAGCTTTATTGAAAAAAACGAACATGAATTTATATATATCGCTTGCACATGCGCACAAAGCAGCGAGTATTTTATTTCCTTCCCCTTCCCCTTTTCTATTGTTTCTTTATCCATGTGCCATCCTGTTCAAAAATTCAAACCCACTTCCGTACGACATAACAGGAGGTTCGCTCAGACAATTTCCACGGTTTTCACGGATAAAAAAGGCTTCTATCAACTCGCGGCCGACTCGTTCGCGGCTTCTGCTCAGAGAGAGAGATAGAGAAAAACTTTATTTCTGGTCAGATTAAGACCTATGCGTCGTACTCTTCCGCAAGAAGAATCATGGCCCGCTGGTCAACGAGGGCCGCCGACGCCAACCGCACTCGCCAGTTTGGAGAAGGGGGGTTAGGGTAATGAGGAGACGGCCGGGCAGGAGAAAATGATGTGCTCAACATTTGCGTACGTAGCGGGGCAGTTGGGACAGTATGGGTCGGAGCGATAGCCGTAGTGGTAAAGACGTGCCGGAGTGGTGAGGGTGTTCAGCTGGATTGCCCGAAGGGTGTGCACTTGTGCAATGGATAGGCTCAGCAATTCCGTTTCTTGCAACAGCGGCTGACATGGCTTGTCTACACAGGTGAAACAATGGTGCGGAAGATGAGACCCTGTTTTGTTTTTCATAGATTGCTGGTGTTCCCTCGGACGGTCATTGACACAACGGCCAGTCTGGCCCACGTGTATCTTCCCGCATGACGGCGGTATAGAGTGTATACAACCCCAGTCGCGCATTGCACAAGCTCTATATATCGTGCTTTTTTAGGCATGCTGTGGCCTTGTTTGATCCTTTGAGGATCTTGGGGTACAAGCTAGCCAACTTTCGCGCTTAGGGGCGTCACCCTCCCGGATTTCGTTGCATTTGACCCTTTGCTGCAAAGGGTCAAATGCAGCGGAGCTCGTGAGGGTGACGCCCCTAAGCACGAAAACCCAGTGGTATTACCGTATGTCCACAGAGTGGCGCACAACATGAAGAATGTGGCCAACAGACACGGAGTGCCGGTAGTGTTTTCTGCCCCTCGCAAGTTGGCTAGCTTGTGCCCCAAGATCATCAAAGGATCAAAGAAGGCCACAGCATGCACAAAGAAGCATGATAGACAGTTTGTGCAATGCGCTACTGGGGTTGTATACTCTATAACGCTCCCATGCGGGAAGGTATACGTGGGCCAGACTGGCCATTGTGTCAATGACTTCCGAGGGAACACCAGCAATCTATGAAAAACAAAACAGGGTCTCATCTTCCGCTCCATTGTTTCGCCTGTGTAGACAAGCCATGTCAGCCGCTGTTGAACGAAACGGAAGCGCTCCGCGAACGAGTCGGCCGCGAGTTGATAGAAGCCCTTTTTTATCCGCAAAAACCGTGGAAATTGTGTGAGCCAACCTTCTGTTGTGTTTTATCCGGAAGCGAGTTTGAATTTTTGAACAGGATGGATAAGCAAAAAAAAAAAAAAAAGAGAAAGGGGAAAGGGAAAAAAAGACTGGCTGCTTTGTGCGCGTGTGCAATTGATGGTATATATTCATGTAAGTTTTTTCAATAAAGCTAGTTGCGAGTCTGCGCCCGCGATGTTCCTTCCTCATTGTCTTGCCTCACGCGCAGTTTTCCAACCCTTCAAATGCACTGTAAACTAACCAACAACACGCGGTACTAAGCATTCGTGGACTTTTTTCCGGCGCAAACGGAGTACACCAAAGTGTTTGTTCCGCGCGCTAAAATTTCCGCACGCTTTTGCAATAATCCCGTCGAGGCCTTCAGCTCGTCCAGGTTCGGATAAGTGCGGAAATACCCTCGGCCCTTTTGCTTCCCTTGGCGCTTACACAGCGGGTCCTCGCCAGGCCGTCGCCGTGCCAATTGAAATTTACCCATCGATAAATTTGCTAATGTTTACCCTCGAGCAGACGGAGCCTCCTTCCTACGAGGGGTTTGTGTAAAGGCTTCGCTCTTAATAAAAGCGGAGTCGTCGGGTGTGGGCGCAAGCACTCACCGCTTAATGTCAGCGTAAACTGCACGAGTCCGTGAAGCTCGGGACTGACGAAAGCGGGGCCCCATTCGCCACGTGTGCGTGTGTTCTTCGATCAGAGCACACAGCCCTTCCTGTATTGAGGCGGCTGGCGAGCGCCTTCTTCGCCCGAACGACGTTCGAGGTCGCATTGCGAGAGGAGGGGACGAACCGCGCTATCGCAACGAGCGGGTAGTGACGGCCGGCCGGACGGCGGACCACGGAGGCGTATTGGAATATCCCGCTCTTTCGCCTCCCGTTGCCGCCCAGTAATTCCGCACAGTGCTTCTGTTGCGCGTCACTCTGAATAATCTTGGGCATGCCTCGGATGCCGCATTCCGATTTCAATTTGGGGTGTTTGAAGGAGATGCAACGTTAGGCCGCGTTGAGGCGGAGCCGTAAATCGGCCCCCGCTTACTGCAGGATCTTTGTCATTAAACTCTTATCCAATCCAATCCAATCCGAAGCGCTGAAGCTACACCCGGGCTATGAAGAGCGCCGTAGTGGGGGCTACGGATCAGCTTAGACCAGCTGGGGATCTTCAACATGCGCCGAAATCTGGACACACGGGCGTTTACGCTTTTCGCCTCCATCTGAAAACCGGCCGCCGCGGCCGAGATTAAATACGGGTCGTTGGGCGCGGCAGCACGACGCCTCAGGCAGCCACCACGGCGGATGTAGCATTCTGAATTGTTCGGGTAACTGCAAATCCAAGACGCTTTTTAGATACTTGAGCGTTTCATGCGGACTCGACGAGAGAACCTTCGTTCTTGAGAAGCAGGATGTACATGATTTCTCTGCTAAATAACCAAACGTGGGGCGTGTTCTACTTTAAATTACGGCATAACCTACGTACCGTATTCATTCGATTATAAGGCGGTCACGATTATAAGGAGAGGGTGCAGTTTGGAGAGTCAAAATAGAAAAAAAAATATTTCTGAGCTTCGAATATAAGGCAGGGTATGACTGAGACTACGGATTTTGGAGAGAAAAAAAAAACGGCTTATATTTGAACAAATACGGTAACAACGCCCGTTTAAAACATGAAATGCGCGCATAAGATGACATGGTATCGTTTTCTCTGTTCCGGAAGGAAGTTAAAAGTATTGAAAATTTAAAGCGCAACAAATTTAGACACAAGACGAATGACACAGGGACAAGCGCTACTTCCAACTGGAAATTTTATTTACGAAACAACATATATATACGAAAAGGGGGAAAATACAAAAAAAAAACCACAGTGCATGCGCGCATCGTCCTAAACTAGAATATGTGCGCACTGTACATTCACTATGTAATTTTCACTATGTAATTTTCACTGTAATTTTCACTACGGAGTACCAACTAGCTCGAACCCTCACGTTGTTAAGTTAAAAGTATGTTATTATTGGAGTAACTTGTTTTCCCCTTAAGTGAAAAAGGAGCCCCGTGGCCAAGGTCTCATCCAGCCTGCTACCCAGTAGCATACCGGCTTCGGCAGCGTTGGGTGCATGTACCGTTTCGTGGAGAACTGCTAAACTTCACACACTAGGAATTTGTCCGCGTACATGTGAAGACCTTCATCTATTATGCCACAGCCAGCAAAAAACTTTTCAACGTAAAAAAAAAAAAAAAAGAACGCTCTCCAAACTTCATCACACGCAAAAAAAAAAAAAGGGGCGGGGGGAGCGGATTGTTGTCGAAAAAAGTCATTGCATTAGTGGTAGCAGCGCAGCTAGCATGCCGGCGTACTGCGGCTGCGCAGACGGTGAGAAGTTTTACATCGCGGGGAACACTTTAATTTTTAATGCACACGAAGAGGCTTTCAGCGCGTAAGGAGTTTAAAAAAGAGCCCTTAAAAGGTTTTTCAAGCATCAACGGTGTTCCAGTATTTAAAGAGACTGGGCGAACCCCCGCTCTATTTTTTTTTTTTTTTCAAAGTCGTATAACTTTGCAGAACAGCCGCGAAAAGGCTGTCGGAAACACAGTACACTCAGGAAGGCAGTAGATCAGACTTCGTTAAGCGAGAGTGACCTAAACTCTTGTATAAAAAAAGAATAAATAAAACTAAACCAGTTTCTATTTATTGATGGAAAGAAGGAAGTATACAGAATACGACTAGACATCGGGGAGGTCACCCGGTAATTTTTTAATCCGTTATACGTCCATACGATGCTTCGGTGAGTCGTAATTCGGACGTACTAACGGACAACCTTCTGCGCAGAGCCTGGCATAAGTCATACTCCAGGATCAAACGGCACAAAGGGAGCATCTTTTGGAATCCTCAAACGTAGACGCCGCAGAATGCGTCCACGGGGTCCGTGGCGTCGCGCGCCCTGGAGTGAGAAGACACCTGGGACTTCGCGCACCACAACGTCGAGGAAGTAAACGCTATCGCCTCGCTGTCGAGAACATGGACAGTGTGCTTCTCTGTTAAAGAAAACAGGGGAACTAATTTCATGCGCTCGTAAAGTGCACCCGAAAGGACATATGCTTGCGTATTGAATGCTTCCGGTAGTGCCGTGGACCTCCCTCCTGCTTTCAGGACATCTGCGTGACAGCTTTAGCAGACGTTCAGAAACACGCTGGCTCGTTCCCTTTAAAGGAGCCATGAAGAGAAAATACAACTTCGTTTAATTTGAAAGAACTAGGATTCAGGATCTCACTCAGCTCCATTACAGCCACAAAAGATGTTTTTTTAACGAAAAAAAAGCAAGAAGTATTTAAAAACTTTCAAATTTTGTGCCACAGTGACGTGTTATGAGCAGGAATGACGTCATACGGGCCAACAATAAAACATAATTTTCAGTGCGTTAACTTCACGTTAGCATTCAAGTGATGCAGTCAAATAAAACTAGAGGCCCCATTACATACGTCCAGTCATGTGTCGTCGCGACAAGTCAGTTAGGCGGCCGCCAATCGCACAAACAAGGTTCCGTGACGTCAAAGAAAAGTTGCGGGAAATTGGCTAGGGGGTCGCGACTCCTTCACACGTTTTCTTTAGTATCTCCGTTATTTTTTGGAAGATTGCGGTGATATTGGTATCACTGTTATCGGGACTAAGCAGTCTTCCTAATAATCCCAACTTGTATTTTGTCTTCATGGCTCCTTTGTACCGCACTGTACAGTCATGAACAGATGAAATGCGATCCGATCCCGAAAATATGAACCGAAACACACAAATAACGCGAGTTTTGTCCACGAAACTCATATTGACGCGCGACTTAATTGCAGTAAAAAGTTCGGAAATGTGGATTTCCAAGTATACCAATAGCGCGCCATTATTCGACCTCCGCGGACAGAAGTTTGAAATTTTGCGTGTTACGGTTCCTATTGAGAGAGAACGGTTGGGACGACGGTTTACTGAGGCGCTGGGGCGGAGGAAGAACCCAAACAGTGATGATGATGACAGAAGTCATAAAAGTTAGTACTGATGATAATGTACAGATGATGACGAAGTTCTGGTATGAGGTATGAAATACTGGCAGCGTGGTCAAAAAATCCCGCGCCACCTCCACTAACGTAAAACCTGGGGAGGGGCGAAGCATGCAGTGTATAAGCGTATTCTTGGCGCCTTGGCATTTTTGCCATCGGAGATGAAAGCGTCGTGGTGTAGAGGTATACAGCTTTGCTGTAAAAGTCTCGTGTCTATGAAGCACGAAGCGTTCCAGCGCGATGCGTAAACGAGTGTCCCGGTGTTTTTTTTTAGTACGCGTTACGTTCTAGCGCGAGGCGTAAACGAGTGTCCCGGTGTTCTAGTACCGTGACTACATGAGACGACGGTTACGACGACGACGACATTAGACGCCGACAGCCCGAGTCGCTAAGGGGCTTCGCCCCCAAAAGGGCTTACAATGTTTTTGCGTTCGCATCATTTCATTTGTCCATATGAATGACTGCACACCGCTATGCGTCTCTCTGGCTGCACACAACTGCGGTGGTGACGCGTAGGCGCGCTCAGGAGAAAGGGAGGGAGATATCAAGAGGAAAGAAGAGGCGTCGGCGAAAAGGAGGACGCCTTCCGAGGAAACGAAGCTGACGGGCGCGGCTGACTGACAAGCGTGGACGGACCACCGCTGCGTTGCTTCGGGGGCCTCGACCTCGACAAGCTGCGCAGCACCGGCCCCTTCCACCGCTGTCATGCGGAGATGTGTGTGCACACAAAGGCACTCACTTGGCTCGCGAGAAAGTCGGACAGACACGTGCGCGGTTCTCGGCGTTCCACTTGGGCATTTCCGCCTGAAGGCAGGTGTACTCCAACTGCGGTCAGCAGTGCTTCATGGGTTAGATTCGTGAGCGAGAGTATAAAACTCAATCACACATGCGGCCTAGCTTAGACTGCGCTGAACAGAAGAAGGTGTACGTGCAAACGGTTTGCCTGCAGCGCTAGTTTCAAATGAATCAGTTGTTAGCGAACACGTAAAGAGAGGGCATCCGTAACACCTCGATTTCAGCAAACTCATTCATCAAAAACGAATTGGACGTGGGAATACGCTGTGCCTGCCAATTGTCCTTTCCAATTCTCGTCATCGTGGTACGTCGCAGCCAATTTGCCCGGGGTAGCTGTATACAATCCCCACCTCTTACGCACATTACATCAGAAACACATGGGAAGTCGATGTCCACACAGTCAAGGACTTCTAGGAAGGCTGCTGGGTGCACAGTACGACAGACACTACGTGCCTTGCAGAGCCTTCAACGGCGGGAGCAACTGTTCGCGTGACATCCGCAAGCACGGGCCGCCGCAGCATCCGTGGCGCACACAGCACAAGAGTGCCGCACACGCAGCCAGCCAGTCGCACGCGTCGTTGGCCATGCTTGCATGCGCCCGCGAGTCCGGCCCGTGGCCCGTCTGCAAGCTGGCTCGGCCCCGTTTCGAGGACCCGGGCGGGTGACGGCACAGGGCATATTTGGCGAGAAATGGCGCGCACGGAGCCGCCGCCAGCCCCTCCTCCCTGCTCCACTGCATGCCTGCGCCTTGTGTACGGCCGCCGCCCTCGCGCCTTGCGTGACTGACAGGGAGCTCACACTGGCCATGGAGGAGACGTATACCGTAAGCAACACATAATGTAATACTTCCGCTTCAGCTGGACAGGTAGTGAAAGTTCCGACACGTGAACTCATCCAGCAAATGCCCAACACCGAGGCAAGGACGCCAAAGGAGCGGAGTATAGTTAGTTACATTATTTTACGCCTGGTATCGGAAGGCCGGAAGTGGCTCGACGAACGTCCAAGAACCACCATTAAGGTCTTGGTCACTTCCACTGCGGCGTATGTGATGACGCCCGGCTTCAAGTAAAAAAAAACTTCGCCATGGTTGAACGCTGTTAAACAAAGTCTTCCAAGCGAGATCTGGGCCCGGAGCGCGCAGTGAACGCGCACAAAATTGCACCGCAAGACAAAATAGGCGCAGTCGGTGCTGCAGGCGCGAACGCGCAGCGAACTTTGATGCAACCAGCGCCTCCTTGCATCATTTCCTGATTGCCCGAGCCCTTACTCTTTCCCCTTATCCTCCTCTCCGAATCCTTCCCCTTTGTGAGAACGAGAGATCAAATCCTTCGCTTCTTGACCTTGAAGGTCAGGTTGACTCCAGGATTTGTACATGGAGTGAGAGATCCGGCTCAAAATATTCGGCCCTGCGGCAATGCGTACGTCTCCACGCACTCGTCATTACCTACCCGACCATGTGCGATAACGAGAGCAGCCAAGTGAGGAGTACGATTGCGAGCCCGCTCCTCGTAGGAGAGAGACAATGGCGGATCTCTTTACAACTCCTCGAACAGTAAAAAGTGGACCACCACCATTCCTCTTCAGCAGGGGGGTAAGTTGTAGTTTCTCAGCCCTTTCGGCATTGCAATGAAAGTTTCCCGTTCTCTTTCACACCCCATTCCTGACAAAAAGGAAGAACACTTATGTTATTTGCAGCGATAGCTCTGTCTTCGTTGTTCGATAGCGATAGTTCTGTCTCCGTTTTTCGATAACGATAGCTCCGTCGCCGTGGCTATCTATCGCGACGCAGCTTCGAAAAGTTTATCTCCAAGGGCTTACTTTGGAGGTGGTGCTTTAGGGAGCCTGAAAGACTCGCATTTGTAGATGAGATTGAGTATATAGTTTATGACCAAGGCGCGTCTTTGGCGTGCCAATTTTGTTGGGTCTTTTTAACTCGGCAAGAAGGATCCATCCGGTTTTTGGGCGAGCCTGGAATGGTCACGCCGGTGTTTAGGAATTTCCGCGTAATTTGTTCACGAGAGCAGAGGTGACTGGGCTCGAGCTACCTGAATAAGTGGGAAATAGAGATAACGACAGTTCAGCCCTGTAATGTGTGTGTGTGTGTGTGTGTGTGTGTGTGTGTGTGTGTGTGTGTGTGTGTGTGTGTGTGTGTGTGTGTGTGTGTGTGTGTGTGTGTGTGTGTGTGTGTGTGTGTGTGTGTGTGTGTGTGTGTGTGTGTGTGTGTGTGTGTGTGTGTGTGTCTGTGTATGGTTTACATGTGTGACATCCGCTCCGACAACAGAACACTTGCGCAAAAGAGCTTTAGAGCATATCAATGAGACAGACAACACACGTACGCACGCACGCGCCAAAGGACGCGGGGACAAACGCGCATGCGCAAATCGAACGCCCGCGGGAACAACAGCAACAAAAAATTCCAGGTCATCTCCACTAACGTGCAACCTGCGGATGGGCGAAACATGTATTTTAAGATTGTAAGTCTCTCTCTTCCCAAACGGCGCGCGTTGATTTGGCACCGGAGCAGCGCCGGTGGGAGGAGCAGTCGTGCGCTTGCTGAGGCGGTGGCGCCGTCTCTTGCGTTAAACCGGATTTAAGGAATTAAATAAAGAGACATACTGGCCGTAAGTTGTCTTCGTGTTACACGCCGCAGCATGCGTTCTAGAACGAGTGTCCCGGTGTCTTAGTATCGTGAATACATGAGACGACAGGAGACGACGACAGCCGTAGCCCCCAAGGTGCTTCGCCCGTAAGAGCAGCGTCACCGTGACTAGGCGCTCGCCGAGGCGGGCGCAGGAAACGTGAAAGTGGCCGTGCGCCCTCTCCGTTGAAGCGCAGAACAGCGCCTCCGAGGACGGTCGTCGTCGTCTCCACGCATGACGAGGTGCGCGCCTGTGCAAGTAGCGCACGCCCGAGAGGCCATGCTCCACGGTCCCGCGGGCCGTGCGCTGCCAAGCGGCAACCGAGGCCGTGCGTACCCTTTTGCACGCACCACACTGCTACTACTCTCACGACGGGGGGAGACCCGAGTCACATCACGGATGGCGAGAGACTGCGTGCGCAGCTCTAAAGGTGAAACGAACGGCCTGGACGTGTACCTACCTGCCCGCCCAGCTCCCGCGGTTCACCCTTTTTCTTTAAGCTCACCGTCGGAGCGTACACAGTAGCGAACGTGCGTGTGCTCTCAAACGCTTCTCTGCGCTCGTTGTGCACGTTATCCGCGAGTTTTATGTGCTCCGGCCGGTCTGGCTTGTACTCTACGCGTTATTCAGGGTCCTCACGCATGGCACACTCTAAGAACTAAAGGAGTCCCACCAATTCCCAAAGGGAATAGAAACCCTTGTCCCATATACGATTCCCTTTTCCAGCATCAGGCAACTCCCTTTTTAGCAGAATAGCCTTACCCTTCACAAGGGAGTCGCAGGCCTCTCGCGGAGAGGGGGTCGAGGTATTCTCACCGGAGTTGCGGGAACCGCGTCCGGCAATTCCCTCACCACGGATCGAATAATTCCTCCAGTCAGGGAGTTATACAATTCTTCACCAGAATCTTGCTATACCTCTGCCACCCCTCAGAATTACCTTATTCCACCAAACAGCATTTTGCAATACTTCACCAGGAAGGGTTAGCGTACTCTTTTCAGAATCATTGTATTCTTTCAACCAGAGTCCCATAATGCCTCCTCAAGGAGGGCTAGCTTACTCTTTGTCAGAACTAATGTATTCCTTTAAAGCAGGATCTATGCACTACCTGCGAGTTGCCGAACTCTACTATTCAGAGGCAGCACGATGTTACCTTTAACAAGACTACACTTTAGCATCCACAACAGCATTAGTGTCAGCCCTCTTTACTTCATGCTTACAAACTGAAATACAGTAAAATTACTTCACAAGTAAACATAGCAAGGCGTCTTTACAAAAAAAGCTGTCGTTTGTGCTTAGCCGAAAAAAAAAAGACAAATCGTTTTCACACTGCATTTTATGCTTTATTTTGACATCCTCACACACGTCGCTCCACCTGTATTGCAGTTGCTGCTTTTATGACCGAAAACATTTGCTCTGTCGGTGGTAGGCCGAGCATCATCTAAAAAAGCAGACAGGTCCGCTTTGTCTTTGGGGCATACTGGATGTTGAAGGTCCAGTAGACCGCCAAAAGCAAAGCGAACCCGTCCACTATGTCCATAGCCGTCAGCTGGAGCTCTTCGAAGTGCACGGTCACGGCTCCAGATTTCTCCGCAGTTTGGCCCGAGAACAAGATCCTGGGGTAAAGGGAAGTCTCTCCTGGCTCCTGCATAAAAAGCACACAAATGCAAGTACCAGAAGAAACACAAGTAACAGTATTTTGCTCTTCCTTCCTCAGTGGACAAACCACTGTACAAAGCGATTCTCAGGAAAACGAATCGCTAGTTAGTAGTCTATACACTTAAAGCTAACAATTTAGTGACTACGCTAACGATTCATCAATGTAACATTCACAATTGTCTACTGATGAGGCAAAATGCTCCCTTTAGCAAATTTGAATTGCTGTGATGGTGATTGGTGAGCCTGATTCACAAGTACTACACTGGATTTCACTTACTCAACATACAGAAGACAAATATGCATACCAGCTTTGAGAGCAAGGCCTCTGGCTTTTCTTTCACCAGCAGTGCAACTGAAAAGCCATCTGAGAAGAACGAGAGCACGGATTAATTTAAAGCATCGGGGTCCTGAGCCCCTATTCAAATTTTAAACCAACAAGGTCCTCCTCCTCTTTTTTTCCAACCAACCACTTTCAGAAAAAGCAGCCAGACCAACAAGAGAACCTGCAACCTCAGGCCAACCTGCAAGTACTTGGTGCAATGGTGTTATCAAAAAGGATGGCTTGAAGACAAGCAATATTACAGCAAAACTGTCAGCCTCTCATTATTGGAATTAATCATGGGATCAGTGAACAGTAACAAGGCCGAATCATGGAGAGTAACAAGAGGCAAGCAGAAAATAAATGCCGCACAACCGCATTCCTAATCCCCATCAATCTTGAAGCTGCACATCGAATCTTACTCGTGACCAAATAAGTTTGTTAAAAAATACTGCAGTGTTTGGCAGTTTGAAAAAGCTACAGCATTAATGCACTGCAGTGGAAGCGACACATTTTTAATCAAGCAGAAAGTTGGTTACGCAGTTTTGTTATGTCTCTAATGACATTTATAATAAAACACAACTAAGGTCAGTCGATGCTAGAAAGCAAAAGTGCATGCAAATGACACCATGAAGGCTAAAAGACACATTTTTATTTGCCAGATGACTATGGCAAAGTGACCAAAAATGAAGTGTTTATTACTTACAGCTGTCGGCCGCACCAGGCATCTTTGCTCTCTTTCTGCTTCCGAACGCCAGGCGATCACAATATGTTGTTGAACAGCACTATTGTAGAATAGCCCTGGAAACGTCCACGGGAAACACCTTTACGTCGTAGCGCCTGTAATAAGTAAAAAAAAGTTCACTATAATGCTAAATGCACGCTGCTTACTAAATACAGCACCTAGCAGCAGTTTTACCACATGTCCGCGTGAAAATATTCAGCCTGTCAACACTCGCTATGTCAACACTCGCTATGAAACAAAACGTACTGCAGTATTCATTTTTCAATACTACGTTTTACGGTAGCCGTTACTTGGCTCTTTCTTGAGAAAACAGTACGGAATTTCACCGAAAATGGGCTTCACTCTTATTGCAGTCGCGCAAGGTAATAAGAAAAAAGTCCAATAGACAAAGCAACACGCCAGCGGTTCCGTGAAATTTTGTTGTGGCTACTGTAGCCACATAAACAATTAATCGCGATGAAATTTCCTACCGACAACGTTTTATTAGCGTTAAGTATTGTTTTCTAACAACACGGGACCAGAGGCTACAAGGCAACGCACTACACAATGGGTTCGGGACGCACAAACGTTCACGTCCTTTTTTTTTTTTTTTTTTGCGAGACATCTATGCCAACTTCGAGTTTGAATTGAAACCTTGTGACCTTTGACTGCGTTATATTTTAAGGGGTAACCAAATAAAGCGACGCTACCAACCTAACTGATTGGGTAATAAACTGGTTACGGTGTTGCTGTCGCCGTCGCTCACTTCTGCCTCGTCAGACGCGCCAGATGGGAACGGAACCGACGGATAAGCCCGGCGGCAGTGTAATTACCTTGTCGCTCGACAATATATTTACGTTGCTCAAGAAGGTAATGAAACGAAAGCCAATTTATAGCTAGCGCTGGACACATGTACGATTAGTACACGCGATTCGCATGCGACTGATCGTTACGATTGATCGTTAGGGCCTGTTTTGGGTCGTTCGCTGGTCCGAGGAGGCTCACGACGGGCGACTGGCAAGCCAGATGCAGTCGTGCCATCATTGCGATCGAGAGTCCGCTGAGCCCCAACCGCCCGCAACAGGCTTGCGTTGCTCGGGTCGGCTCGGGTGTTGGGAACCTTAGGCCTAGCATTCTGCGGACATTTGATCGCCGCTATCTGTGCAACTGCGGATGACAATCCGTAACACAACTTTTCACCACACTATCATCCTTTTTCTCGCATGTGAAACTTTATTTGGGCTATAACGGCCGTTTGAGCGATCGGTGACCAAGACATCTGCGTAGCCTGTTTGGATGCTTCCGCGCAGGTATCGCCATCTCTCGACCGCTCGGCGCACCGCGCGCCGCGGCATACACGGCCGGTCAGCGCAGAGATATCTGATCGCCGCTTTTAAAATAAGCCCTGACAACAATCCCTAGCACAATTTTTCACCACATTAACACCTACTTTTTCGCATGTGGAACTTCTTCTTAGCGAACAGATTGATTCGGGAGAGCAGCGACAAGCGGTTGCTACCGTGGTCTGCGCCGGTTCGAGCCGCTGAGTGTGTCGAGCTGGCAGGCGCGGCCGGCGTGAGCGCGGACTGTTCCCGAAGGCAGAAAACGCTTCAAGATTGCTTGCTTTATCAATTTCTTGCGAAAAAACGCGCGGAATCTGCAAATTCAGCTCAGCGATCGTCGTAGTTGACCATAAAGCAAAAACAGTGGGCGGAGCGACGCCGACGACACATCGCATGCGCGCATCGGGCCATGTGTCTCAAATTCACGCGTACGGCTACTCGTGGCGACAGTCGTAACGATCAGTCGCATGCGAATCGCGTGTACCAATCGTACATGTGTCCAGTGCCTAAAGAAGCCAGCTTAATAAATCCGCAACTCTTATACTGCACACGAGTCATGTTTCAACGCATGCTGAACGTCGTGAACCCGCGATGGGAGCACGGCCGCTTGTTCGAAAAACACAAAGCCGGAAAAAGGACAGCTAGAACTGGTGTCACACAAATGAAAGCACATGTATGTGACCACTTAATTCTTCGCAAGAACCAACAAGGCTAAGCAGCACTCACGAGCGCCAGTTGTTATAAATAAAGCTGAAGTTTTGGCGGGAACGAGCGCGAGCTCGATCCCGTACTGCGCAAGAAAAACTGAAATGGTGACTTACGTTTTCAGCGGCGGCCGCAGCAGCCAAACGATGTTATTCCACCAGTCAGGTATACTTCAAACACAGCCACCGACACCAAAACGCACCTCACAGACACGTACAGGAGTACTACGGCGGTTTCAATGCCACAAAAGATACGGAGACATCGGAGAGACGCGTCCGTGCGCCAGCCCCGCCGCGATGAAAAGACCGCGCAAAGGTACAACGCTCAAGTAGTCCGACGGACACCGTTGCGTTAGAACACACAAATGACCCATTCCTAGAGGACGTGTAACACTACCTCGCACGCTCTTTTGAATACGCTGCACTTTATTTTAAGTACGCTTTGTTTCATGGCCCGGCGCTGTGGCTGTTTAGGTAACTACTTTTTCATACGATTTCAAAGAGTTCGCGTCCGCCATAGAGGTGTCTGCCTTTTTGCACACCTGAAAGCGTGCAGCTGAAGTTGATAGAGTCGATATACTGTTCTATTCTCTCTCGCGGAGGATATACGAACTCCATCGATGCGAGACAGAGTCGGTACGCTGTTCTATTCTCTCCCGCGAAAGGGGTACAACCGCCGCTTAGCTCCATCAAGAGCGGGGAGAGTTCGCCAGCAGTTTTATTCTGGTTTCCTAGTAGAGTGAACACGCCATCTAACGCCACGCGTGGTGCGGACGGTGTCAAACGACCCTGGCAGGAATAGGAACGCTGTTTGATTCTTCAACTACTCCCCACATTTCTTAGAGTGCAGAGTTTAGCGCAACGGTCGCATAACCGCCGCGGGACGACGACACCGGGATGGATTCGGTTCCGCGTGCGTCCGAGATGGACGAGGTCCTCACGGAAGCGAGCCACGGATGCACGCAGGAGAGATGTTCAACTGCTGACCCGAGCCAGGACAGCCAATCGGAGCTAAGGAATCCCACACTAGTACGTAGTTCGGGATTCCTTAGTTTCTTAAGCCCATAGCATCAGCATTTGCTCGACAAAGCTTTATTGTTCCTCTCTCCCTCTGTCCCTCTTTCTCCTGCAAAGGTCCGAGAAGAGAAGCAGCAGGACGGGGATTTACCTCGCGCGCAGAGTTATTCCCTAGGGTTTCGGCAGCCTTGCCGAGTCGCTAACACGATGTCTCCCAGAGTGGGCGGTGTGAGACAAATCAATGCTGTAAGTGGAGTCGACTCGTCAACGCATTGCCTCCGTTAATTAAGCAGGGCCGCGGCTGCACAGTCCGAGTGCAGCCTTTGCTTGGTTTTCATTCTGCGGAAGTACGAATGACGTTGGGCGCGTCTCGGTAACTATGCGTCCGTTTTGCTCGTCGTCTTCTGTTTTTCACCCACCGTGTAGCTTTTTGTTCTAGTCGTTTTATTAATGTCCTTCACCGTTGCAAGACGCCAATTACTATACAAAGAAAAAAAAATTAATAACCTTCGGTTCGAGAAGCAACATTTCCTCAAAGGTAACAGGGAAAAGAACGAGCTGCATTTTTTTCTTATTACATGAAAAACTTCCCCGCAATGATATAAAATCACAGGCTATCTACAAAAGTAGCACATTCACTAACATATATTAACAACAGTAGGTTCACATGTACATATCTTTAAAAGTCAGGCAAACACACACGCACACGCTTGGCAGAGGTTCAACCAGCCCGGCGGTTGACATGTTACCAGCGATCCCAAGTCATTTTCAAACCTATTTCCGCACACACGGAAAGCTGCTGGCCACATTAAACATTGCGTTCGGGAAAAAGCGTTACGCTTCTAAGCAGGCCGGGTCTCGACGAACTCGCTCCAACAGCCGTGTTCTTGAACGTACCAATAAAACAGGGAGCCAATTGGATTCAGTAAGCGTGAGAGGACAACGCAGCGGGACGAAGGACAAGGACGGTTCATGCATAGTTAAGTAAAGCCGTGGCTGCATGTCAGCATTTCCAAGGTTGCGAAAGAACCGAAGGCGACGTAGGGTCCTCCGCCGTTAGGCAACACTCGCTCGATCGCGCACACACACCATCTCAGAACTGGAACTTGGTTCCTTCAGCAAATTAGCAATGGATATCGCTTGGTTTTGGATGCAACGTTCGGCCTTCAATTAACGGTACGTGTTTCGTTTCAAGTGCAAGAGAACTCACCTCTGTTGCAAAGGCGCGGTTCGTTTCACATGCTTCGTGCACGAAGAAGGAATGCAGGCGTCCGGCGGTTCACGCATACACAGACACCTTCCAAGGACGGGCGTTCAAACGTGGTACCGTAACCGAGGCGGCCGCGTACAGGTGTGGTGGCAAACAAGGCCAGCCGTTTCCAGAAAGGGTGGCTTCCCGAGCGGCCGGCTATCAGCGGCCCGGTAATGTGCGCGATAGCAGCACTTTATGATCGCGTGCCGCCCCGGTCTGACGCACAAGGCAGGCCGCCGACGAGACGGAACTCGCCTTTGTGCGGCTTCCGTCGGCTCAGAAGAGGGGCGACGAGTCAACGCGTGGATGCAAGGCGCACGTTTAGACGCGACACAGCGCGAAACCATCAGCGACGGGGGGCAAGCGCTGCGAATGCTGCCCTTGAAACGAGCAACAAAGGCATCTTGCAGGGTTCGCTTGCAAGGCCAACACGCGAGACTGAAGCGAGCGGCTGGAGCGAAAAGCGCCGTATATGGACGCGTGGAAGCGTCCGGATAGTATGTGCCGGCAGTTTGAAAAAAAAACTGCGATCAAACGCGTTCAGAAGGATAAGACGCGTATTGTTGGAAAAAATAAAGAACACGTAAAATTACAAAGGAAACTGAATTACTGGACAGCCGTAAATCGAGTTACTGGATCGCAAGCCTGTAAGGGCACGTGTCGCGAACGGAGCTATTTCCTGCGGAAAAACACGATCGACGAAACGACCACCCACGGAAACAGTGGGGACGGTGTCTCGTACAGCGATTTCAAGTAACCATATTAGCAGAAGTGCCGCCGGCTAGCATCGGCAATCGAATCGGGAGACAAAGCGGGGTCTCCATTGAGTTATTTGCGCTGTAGATTGGGACAGTGATGTTTAGCGGCGATAATTCAGTGACGCGGGGAAGGAACGATGCGCTAACCCGGGATGCGTGCGAGGGGGGAAATCAACAATTGACCTGCATCAAAAGTGCGATACCATTGGCGGGTAAGTCGTTTGTTGCATCTACAAGTGTTGCGAGGGGAAGACGATACCGAGAGGTCGAGCGAAAGCGGAGGAAAAGTGATGAGGCGTAAGAGTCCCCTCACTGCCTCCTCGATAAACCTAACCGCTCGCAAACATCTCTACTCCTTCGCCCCTTCTGAAGCTCTCGTCCTCCCCCGAGGCTCGTACCAAGAGATGAACTAGTTTTGGAGCCGTCGTGAAATTTATCCTAGGTTTAGGAAGATAAAGGAAGCACGGGAGGTGGGGGGAGGAGTACTTCGCCCCTGGCCGCTTTCTGTCAAGCTAAACTCCTGTCGGGTAGCGTGAAAAGCCACGACAGCGCGGAGGCTGGTCCGTGTACGAATGCTATCCCGCTCGAAGGTAAGCAACGGATGGAGCGAGCAAAAAGGAGACATGACCCGCTAGGAGGAGGAGGAGACCGGTTAATTGGCCGCCCGCGGAGGGGAATGTGCGAGGGCGGGGAGAGGACGAGAGACGTTATCAGGACGGAAGAGGAGAGGAGTGCGAAGATGACCTCCGAGAGGATACGCCGTCTTGGCAGTTGCGTGCAGGGCGGCGCAAGCTCGCTCCGTACTAAAGAAGGGCGTTTGCACAATACGCACGTAGATACAGTCCCCTGCGTTTAACTACACCATCCACAGGTTGCGGAAAGCAATTGGACGAGAGCTACAGTTGAAATTGTCGGCGCGAAAGCAGAAAACGCCAAACTTTTAAATAGGCCGTTTTAGCATATCGTTATCGTGTTTGCATTACCGTCTACCGTGTTACCGGAAGCCGCTGGCGACGGTGAAGCCTGTGCCGGTAAGTTACCGTTCGCGGTAACTCTCACGCTGCGCAGGCGACTCCCGCAAACACGGTAAACGGTAACATAAACACGGTAACGATAATCTAAAACTTTCTAATAACAACCAACCAAGCGTTTTATTTTTTTTTTTTTTCCGAAATCCCCCCCCTAATCCTCAGTCAACGTACGTGCGGGGGACGGGACAGCTGACCAGCTCCGACCTCTCATTCCAGCGTAGCCTCGTGGAGAGGGCCGGGGCAGACAGGGCGGACCAGGACTCCCCGGACTAGAGGAGGTGAGTCACCTCCCAGTAGGGGGTGAGGAGTGGAAGGTATTCGCTACTGATTTCAGGAGTAGGCAACTTTACGACAGAAAGCATAACGGCGCCACCTTCCTAAGAAGAAGCAGCGCAGTCCCCTTCGCCGAATTGCACGCTATTAACGACGCGTCGCATGGTCGCACACGCGCGAGACACTTCCGGGGGAGACGGCACCCCTTGTTCGTGTCTTCGAGGGGGAAAGGAGCGTCGTCGCTTTCGTCACCGGCGTTCGTTAGGCGAGTCGGCGACGCATCCGACGACGAGGCCGCGCGCACAGCGCTACAGGCCGGACGCAGGTGTATCAATGCATGAAAGGGAGAAGAGGCGTGCGCCGTCGAGCCGAACGCGCTGCGAGAGCCGTTGCTCAACTCTCAACGCCACCTGCCCCCGACACGATCACGCAGGTGGACGGAAGAGAGCGGTGAACGGGGTCGTCTTGGAGGAGGACTCGGGCGAAGATGAACGCCAGACACCGAGGGGTTGCTGAGGCGATGAAGGAACGTCGCGAGCGTGGCGACTTCGTGTGGCATTGATGATTGATTGTAGGGTTTAACGCGCCGACGCAACGCAGGCGATGAGGCGCGCCGTAGTGGAGGACTCCAGGTTAATTTCGACCGCCTAGGGATCTTGATTAACGTGCGCCGAAATCTCGTACACACGCGCGTTTTCGCTTTTCGCCTCCATCAGAAAAGCGGCCGCCGAGGCCGGGAATCGAACCCGCGACCTGCAGGCTGCGTGTGGCGGCAGTCAGTTGCGGCTTACTTTGTTTCAATTAGGCTTCGTGGGGAAACTGTCGCGGGAAAATGTACTGGGGTACGGCACCCCGAGTCCGAGCGTGATTTAGTTTTGCGTAAAGTGCAATGAAACAAGGCGGCTGCTCAAATGGCGGAAATAATGGCAGTGACGATAATACAAGCTGACTAAGTGCGCGTAAACTTGGTGTGTTGCCAGCCGCGTCTACGGTGGCCGTCTTTTTGTGTTGATGCTGCTGTCCATTTACACGTAACTTGGGCAAGATTCAACTCGAGAATGTTTGTGGAGAATCCTTTTTACCAACTCCGAGAAGTAGCATATCACTGTGACCTCGCAATCAGCCCAGGCAGCCATAATTTCGTGCTTCGCAATTAAGTGAATGAATGAAAGTGACTGAATGGAATGACTTGCCGTCAAATGTCAATTGCAACAGTTATACGGGAGATTTGGAACGCTTCTTTTATGATCTGTAGAAACCGCAGTTGTGTTGGTGCTTGCTCTTTTGTGGTTATTAAGGTGCTATTTTATGCTGTTTTATTTTTTCTTCCGTTTTATTTGTTGGTTTAATTCTGGTTTGTGCGTTTTGTGTTCTGCATTTTATTAAGTTTACGGTCTTATGTTCTCAGTGTTGACGATGATTCTGTTACCTGTTTTTGTTTTGGCATTATGTCTGCCCATTGTGCTATAGCGTCGTCCACTAGCTGTGATCCTTTTTGGATTAATACTGTTTCTCAATGCGTATGTAATGCCCCTCCTGCCAGGGCCAAAGAATTGGCCTGCAGTATTCCTAAATAAATAAATAAATAAAGTCACCCTTAAATTTCCACTTTCCTTTTGCCTGTTCGATTTTTCTTGTGTGGTAGAGAAACAATTCCGCCCTCATTCTCCCTCATTCCTCTCTCTCTCTCTCTCTCTCTCTCTCTCTCTCTCTAAAAAGATAACGAACACGAAGAGAGTTCCGAACTTATAGTTTGCATTTTATTTCAAGGTCGAACGGCTTCTCCAAGGCACACCACCCCGTTCGTGGCACACGTAAACAGGGTGGCGGTGAAGCCCTTTGGGTACACGCGAGGCCCCGTACGTTCCCCACGTGGAGTCCAAGAACAGAGGGTTTGCGCAGAAGAGCACGCACTCAACCCTCGATCGAGCAAGCCAAGGAGCGGAGGGGTCGCTCAACTCTCGCAGGGCACGGCACTCGGCGACCCCGGACAGGGCCGCTTCTAAAAACGTTTGTTTTCACAGCGCGCAGTTCGCGCCACGGTTCGACGGGGCTCGGGATGAGAAAGGAAACAAAACACGAGACGGCGACAGGGCGGCCGCACGTGCAGCGGGAGAGCAGCAGGATGCCCCGTGCACATGGATAAGCCAGGGGTTCACAGCGCAAAACGTGCTATACATGTGTGCGCACGGGTATGCGAACGGGGGCTCGATAAATGGGATCAGAGGGGCGGCTCCAACGACGCGCAGAGACGGGCATTTTGGTTACATTTTCCAAGAAACTCTGCCTCGCATCGGGACTTTATTTTGTAGCGTAAGCTACACTGGCCGAGGTTGAGCGGTTCGCGTGTGCCGTGAAGGGCCGTTGTGCGCAAGCGCGAGAAGCATTGGATTGGTTTGGACCGGGTCGGATCGGTTTGGATTGGATTGGATTGCATTTGATTTGGATTGGATTAAATTGGATTGTGTTGGATTGAAATCCAATCCAATTGGAGTACGGGTGCTGAACCTTAGCTCACGCTACGTGTATCCTGGCATAGCCGAGCTAAGCCACTGCTAATTTTTTTTTGTTCCACGACTAGTGAGAGAAGTGGTGAATTGTTCGGCAAGGATCTACATGACAGTGTAAGCTAACGACGCTTTAATTAATAACGACCATAAGTGAAGGCTTTGTAACTGGAGGAACCCTTCTAAACTGCGGGTGAACAGGCTGGAATTTTTAATTATAAAAATAATTAAAAGCAGCCGTATACGACTGACCAATATGTTGAATTCATGTGCGAGTCGAGTGATGCGTTTGGATCCGCGCGGATGAAAAGTGTTTGAACGGTTGCCCGCACAGGAAGAGATGTAAAGGTTTGTCGATTTTCAGGTTGTTAGCACATGTACGTAAATTAATCGCGAATGGCGGGGTCAACCCAAGGAGAACAGTCACAACCGAGCTGAAGAAAAATAAAATCAGTCTGTGACCTCTTTGTGCATATATAGTATCACGCCAGTTACTGCCTTAACAAGCGAGCACTGCGGCACAGAAGTGCGCTCTTCCGATACAAGGAAGCTTTCCTCAATACTAACAGCATTAACAAAATTAACAACAAACTCCATCCCCTTGACTGAGATCAGGCAATGTCGGCAATTCCCTTTTAAGCAACCCATTAGGTCTCCGATGCAGGCGTCTCTCGAAGCCCCTCAAGCACGGCAAGTTAGCCACGGGGCTGCAGCTTCCCGGGCACCGGCGCCGCTAAAAATACGGCCGTCTGCGCACCGACACTTCCAATCAAGAGGACTTCGGCTCTTCGGAGATCCCGCCAGCAACAACGTCCTCAACAGATAAAAAGGACCCCACAACGTTCCCGCTAACGCAGATTACGGCCGTCTAACCACTGCCCACCTCGTATCTCCCATTTCAGTCTCTTCCGCGCCCATTCTGGATGCAAGAGATATCCCCGTTTGGGACACGTGGTCCAGACTCAATCAGCGGGCATTGTTGCCGCGGTGGTGGTGCCGCCGCTGCACCCGGACCTGCCGGGCTGGCGCACAGGAACCTAGCGGGGCTTTGATCTCGGAGCCCAGACACCGGGGTTCTGAGGAACGACGAAGGAGGAGGATGATGAGGAAGAGGAGGAGGGATGGAGTGAGGGCACGACGCGCAAGCTGAGACAGCGCGGGGCCGCTCCTTGAGACAGCTCACGGTTCGCGAGCAGCGTTCCAAGTCGGAGAATTCCGCTCGGGCGGCGGCGGTGGCACTTACCGCGCTCCTCGAGTCGCTGTCGCCCACTCCTGCCGGAAGTTGATTGCGGGGGCAGCGGTGCGAAGACGTGCGTCCAGGAAGCGCCGACGCCGCGGAAGACTCTCAATGCTGCGCCGGGAGATAGAGAGAAATGGGAGAAGAGGGTAAATATGGCGGGATGAAGTCGCGAACTTGAAAGCAATGACACTTGCAAGCGTCCGCGTTTTTTTTTTTTTCGTAGTTGAGAGGTGCTTACGTTAGCTTTAGTTAAGTGATAAGTTGCCAGAGCGACATTTCAATTTATGCATCTGTGTATCCCCGAGATCTTCTATCCGCGGTATTACTATTGCTGCGCTCGAGAAGGCCCAAGTAACAGAAGCCTCAGAGAGCCATCTCTCTCATTTGCGGAGAACTGCATGGACCCCAGCTGGCGGCGTATCACTATTAGTGTCAACGTTGTGCTGAGCAAGCAACAAGCTCAAGCTCCCCGCCCCCCCCCCCCCCTTTTTTTTAACACGAAAGTTCTATTTCGGGATACACAAAGATTTCGCTGAAGTCATATCCATCACCGCAGTGACGCCAGTACAACGAAGCATGCGGCCTGTAAAGGGTGCACCCCTGCACGCAGGGTCTTCTTGCGGGGAAGCAACCTCTAGTATACTAGCGAGTACGTTATACTTGGGGTTGTTCGTTTTCTGGTTTTATATTTTAACACGAAAGTGTTTTATGCAGGCATACACCAAGATTTCACTGACGTCATATCCGTCACGGAAATGACGCCAGTACACCTTTGCCGAAGCGACCCACCAGCAGGACGTCGCTCGCCAAGCACACCCACAAGACAGCCGGCGACCCGCAAATCATGCTCAGCGGCAGATCTCGCTGCACATTTCACTTTCGTGCTTTATCGATTCCTATGACAGATGAATCAATTACAGTTTTTTTCTTCTGCTCTAGAACCAGTTAAGAAAGAGCGTCGCGAGCGAGCTCATTCCGTAGTCGCTTCCGCTGCTGCAATCAAAGAGCGATGCGCAAGTAACAATAGCTGCACTCAGAAATTCAACAAGCGAGGATGAACACTTTGTGCCAATACGTTCAGCGAAGCGCGATCGAATCAAACAGAGCCGTACAATAATATATATAAAAAAAGAAAGTCGTTCCACTCAACGTGAAAGGTCTCGGAAGTGCGGAGCTGTGATTCGCAATAATGGGCTGAGGGGCCCTTCTCCACTCTTTGCTACCACCCCTCACGAGCTTCAGCTCTCCGTCTCCGCGCTCTTGGTGAACTGAACACAGGTTTGCTCAATGCAATTCAATTTTCCCGCCTTCGCAATGCTCGCGCGCCCTTTTATGGGACAGCTCGCATCCTTTTCTTTACCTTCGGTTTCTTGTTTTGCCTGGAACAACACGAGCGGGAGTTATGTTCTTTTTGTACTTGTTTTCATCTCGCACGTGCCTTTCTGCGCCATTTTGAACAAGTCGCGTTTTTTTTTTTCTTCGACGGCCACTTTTTTTCGCTTACTATCGCAAAAACCGACCCAATGAGCATTCCTAAGTAAATGGGCGCGGGTACTGCCGGTTAATTACGTATATTTTGCCTCAAATGTACCTGCGGAAAATCGGCCTCAAAACATTCATGAATGGACGCTGCCACCGTTGTTGTTGTTCCACCTATAGGCAGCTGTTTCGCATCAACCTTCGCCCGTAAAATATTTAACATTGTTTCAGTAGAGACGAGCTTTACTACAGGGGAAAAAAGTATGGCGGTGCGCTTCGGCACATTTGCGTCTGGCTTGGCGGGCGACGTAGAATGGGTGACGGGTGTTCGAGTACTATAGGTGTGGTTTTTCATTCCTCGGGTGAAGTGGCGCGTAGTACGTGGAAGCGCCTCCTTGAGACTGCGGAGCAACGTCTTGCAGTTGCAGGAAGGTTCAGGCTTTCCCTTGCAGAGCGAAGCTACATAATTAAGTCGTCCGTCTCGGCGGCGCTTTTTTATGTAACACGCGTAGCAAAACCGCCGCGCCATTTCACCCGACAGTTCGCCACGAAGTTTGGATCGTTCTTCTGGGCGGGCAAAACAGAAACAGTGTCACGAGCGCTGCTGAGGCTGCCCAAGTCAATGGGTGGTTTTAGTCTGCCCTGTATGCAAACCATGAGCAGCGTGCTGGCGGTACGGGCAGTGATCGACCTAGTAGACTCAGACGGGTATCCAGGGAAGGTGCTGCTACAGTACTTTCTGGGAACTTCCCGGTCATTATTTTATGACGCGCACATCGCCGGTCCTTCCGCCGCCATTTTACGCGTGTATTATAAAAACATTGCGAAATCTCCAGTCTTCCTTGCCAAGCCTAAGTTTTAGGGAAAGCACGGCAAGTGAAGTGTGCGAAAAATTGGCAATAACCCAATTAGACAACCAACAGATAGGAAGGTCACGCGGTGTCCGTTGGCATCAGCTGACTTCGGCGGCACTTCCGGCTGATGTTCGGGATTTCGGATGGTTACGTGGCTGGGAAGTTCTCCCGACGTGTGACCGTCTGGCCACACTGAAACGTTAGAACATGCCTTGCTTCACTGTCGTGTAGCGGCAACGTTCTGGACTGTATTAAGCAAGATGTTCGGACTCACACTTCGAATGAACACTCGTTCAAATGATGTGTTGGTCAACTTTCTGATGTGCGCTGGTGCTTTTGTTCTGTGGAGAAATCGTGGTGCTGCATGTCTTCGAGCCCGGCCGCAACGGGCAATGTTCCCACTGCTGTGGCGTGTCCGGTCGATTCTGATGAGTCATTTGGAGCATGAGTTGGCAGCTCTAGGGGAAGAAGCCTTCCTATTGCGTTGGTCTACGCGCTTTATAGTGGTCAGGAGCAACATCCTGAGCGTTTCTCTAGTGCCGTACTGAGTTGAGTTAGTTTATGAACTGTTTTTCTGAACACTGGTGAAGTTTGTGTGACTTGACTTGTAGTGGCTTGTTGACCACGCCAAAACTTTTGTTCAGTGTGTAGAATGACCATGTTACATGCAAACTAATTTGATAATTTTCTGTTCTTAGGGCAGCGCTGTTATCACTATAGTCGCTGTTCCCTGATATGTGGGTTATAATAAATTCTCTTTACGAAGTACATCAGTGGCCTAGTGTATACCCGTGTATTAAGAGGCGTACACCCATTTGTTCACAAAAATGAGAAAAGAATACTCTAGGACCTGGATTACTTGAAATCCATGATTATGCGTAGCATTTTCACGGTGCCGCATGCCTTTCGTGCGCAAGCGAACCTTTCTGGGACGTCAGGACATTGTGCGGACCAAGGGAACCTCAGACATCCACAGTCGCCGATCCAAGATCGCGGATATATACAGTGAACACTGTAGTGGGTGGAAGGGGCTTCAAATTAATACAGGCGACTGTCGCTGATTCTCGCGCTGATGAGAAAGGACCATGTGCTATTGAGGATGCACCAGAGATACAGCCGAAGACACCTCGCACAAACGAACCTGCAACCACACACTGAGCTGCATATAGAACGCATCTAAGGCCGCAATATATTCACTTCCGCACAACGTTATCTCCCAACACAATACACCGACGGGGCAGGCGATCGCCGGAGGCGTAAGTCGGAAACAACGCTTCGAGCGGCAGGACAGCGACCGAGCACACCGTCGGCGAAGAGTACCATCATTCAGAGCACGCAGAGGCGAGCTTGGAGGAAAACCGATTCGGCTATATAACTCGCGCTCGCGTCCAGCCTACCTAAGCGACCGTCGGCATACACATTCTCCCCAGGTACAAACGCGCAAAAAGAAAAAGAGAAACAATCGCCACGTTTATATTGGCGCGACAAGAAAGTTCCCGCGTGTATATAAAGCAGGCTTCGCCGGGCGCCTCCGCGCACCTGGATGCAGCAGCCGAACTGGATCGGAGAAAGCGAGCGTGGATGCAATTCGAACCTCGGCGAGAGCTCAGCAATTTACGGGGCCCCCACGCTCGATCGCTCGGCCTATATTGCGCTCGTAACTGGATGGAAGTCGGCGGCCAGCTCGGCACGAGAACGAAGAAAAGGGAAAGCTCGTCGCTTCTGGAAATAAATGCGGCTAGGAAGGAAAAAAGAGATAGAAATACTACAGGGGTGGATCCCCTTTCACGCCTGTCCGTGTTGCGAGGTGCGCAGGGCCGCAAATTGATTGACTGAAGCGAATCGACGAAATGGGGACGCGCGAGGCGGTGCCCGCTACCCGACTGCCGCGTACGATACCCTGGGGCGCCCACTTTTTCCCTGTAATATGGAAACAGCCGCCTGGGGGGCTGCTCTGTGTTACAGTGGACGCAGGCTGCCTCGGTGGCCGCCGCGGGGGCTTATTTCGCAGGCGAGCGCGGAGGGAAATCAAGAGGATGGAAAATAACGCACAGGCACGACAAAGAGATACGAGCTGTGGTGTGGAGGGGGGTGTAGAACGGATTTAGCGTGGTTATTTGCACCTGATGAGTCGAAAGCTGGCGCGAAAACGCAAAGAAAAAAAAAAACGGGGTTACAGGTGCAATCCAGGGTTATATATACGCGTATACACGCGCACAAAAATATGGATATATATCCATACCTATCTGTATATCTATATCTAAACATATATGTATCTACAGATCTACATCTTGTATATATAGGTCACCCCAACGTGCGAAACAATTTGTCGAAGAGGCAAATCTCTTAGGGAGCCGCCAACGCCGCCAGCGCCGCTCGCAGCCTCGCATATCGTAAAGTGGTTCGTGTATTCCACGGCACCATTTCATTGCTGTGTTATCCATCGAGCGACGTTTCCTGCCTTTCCCGTTTATGGGCGGGTGAGTGATTCGCCGGGCGCGACCGTCGCTGCTGAAGTCGCGCCGGCGGGGCATGCCGGCGAACCGTTTACGGCGAACCCGAAACAATTCCCGCTGCTGTCGCACGGGTTAACGCGCTCACAGCTTTATGTCCATTCCTGCCGAGAATAACGGGAACAGGACAATCGCGCTGCAGGACATGCGACCGCGCGGCATGTCGCATGTGACGACCATACATAAAAATGAATGGGTACAAATTTAAAACTTTTTTAGCATCTGGCTGCCGTATACGAGTGCGGCAACAACGTGCTATTATCCTTCGGAACCTGTTAACCCTCATTCACACAGCCGTTTTTCACCCCGTCACGTCACCGTCTTCCGTCATGGGCGAGGGTTTCACGGGCGATTTCTCGCCGAAAACGATGCGACGGTGACGGGAGGCTGAGCTGTACGTTTCCGTTCCGTCAACGCGACGGGACCACGCTCGGTGCACGGTAAACCAGCCAATCAGAAAACAAATTTTTTGCGGCTAAATTTAGCGAAAAGTGAGCACACGTAAGAATCTAAGCCATTTTCTTTACTTCTTAGATTAAGCACGCTCAATTCTAGGCTCGACTGATCACTAGGCAGGCGACCCTGTACACTGACGGAGAGCTCCAATACGAACGCTACTCCGTTTACGCCTCCGTCGCGGTTTCTTGACGTGACGCGTGTGCCGTGACGGAGAAGGTGACGGCTGTGTGAATGAGGGCTTATGCGCACTGTTCCGCGGCGCCACTTGATTAAACCTTGATTGGATCGTGCATCTGCGGGGAATATCAAACGAGAATAATAATGCGTGGCGTTAGTTTTGTTATTCGCTTCGAGGCGGTGACTGATAGTACTGCAATTGCGTTTCGAAGTTAACGGCCCTATACAATGCGTCAGCCCCTCAGATGTAAGGTTTTCGCCTTAAAGAGATCACCGCGAGCACACACATAGACACACAAACGTCGTAAACGTATGCGCCACCATATTACACACACGTGCCACAACGCGGGTTCTATAACTTCAATTAATATCGCGCACCTGTCAGATGGGTGAAAAGTTTTCACGATCTGGTGCTTTCCCATCAATCAACGAATGTTTTTTTTTTTTTTTTTTCTCAGGCACAGCTGGAAAAAGGGGCAGGAGACGACTAGCGCTACCCCGTATACGAACTGTGGAAAAAAACCTTGTTCGATGTGTTTCCACCCAATACATGTGCGCTACTTGGATGACGAATGATTTCCCCCTACGAATAGAAAGCGCGAAATAAGGGCACGCACACGGAATAACGCCCTCCATATTCGCGGCACCTTTTCTCCTTGTATTATTATTTGTGTATGCTTTGGAACTGAGGGAAGCAAAGCACACGGCTCGATCAATCTCGAGTCGACGCAGGCGCGGCGGCGTTAAACGCAAGGGTGCGCGCACTGCAGGTGCTTGTACGAGGAATGCCGCCGCTTCAGAAACTTGGCCCCGCGATCACGCTATTTCGGCGAGGGCGTTTTCTGTTTGCCGCTTCCTTTTGAGAGAGAATCGGGGTTGGAGGAAAAACAGCAAGGCGCTCAACGATAGGTCGCTGTGCATATTTATTTCCGTCGTGTGACGCGAGGCGCCGCCGTTGACAGGCTCGTCACGTCAGGCCGAGACATAAAACGGAAGTGGGTGGTGGTTGTGGGGTAAAAAAGTTTTAGCATAGCGGCTAGTGGAGGCTCACGCTACGGCGGCGGGATAGCGGGACCCTACTGCGCATGCGCGCGCGGGGAGGTTGAGGAGGATGAGGGGGAATGCGCGGGCATGGCCGGCTCGCGCAACTAATCGACCCCACCGGAACGAATTTGCGCCTGCCCAGTTGGGCCCCGCTACCCGCCGCCGTAGCGTTAGCGGACGGAGCCCGCTATGCTAAAAAAACTCTCTAATAAGGCCAGTAACAAGGAATTAACACCACGAAAAGCACAGTGCGGCGATAGTAGAGGGACCCTGCAGCATTTTTCAAAATCAGGAATACTTTCACAACGCAGTTTACTTTACTTGGGGGGTCACTAGACGGCCCGAAGTACCCCAGCCACGCCCACGCCCATCTCCACGCCCATCAGATAACGCAAAAGCATTGCCAAAAAGATGCTTCCCTGGTGACGTCACTCGAGCGATATCGCGGCTATCGGCCGGCAGCCTTACAGCTGCAGCAATAAACGCACTCGGTAATCACATTAAATACAATCGCAACCAAAGCAATTCAGGAACTGGAAGGCGCATCTGTTGCGGATAACAAATCGTGCAGCACTGCTCTGTGCTCTCAGTGATTCCAGAGTGGCGTACGCAGGAAGGAAGAGGAAAGGGCCGCGCTTACCCACCTTCTCTCCCAAATTTTCGATGCCGGGGGGTGTGGCGGGATTGGTTTTCCCGAAGCGGTTTTCCGGAGTTGAAACGACACCACTCCACATTTAGCTGTGGAGTAGACCGGGAAAAAGCGCAAAGGCTCATGGGTACGTCGCCTGCTCCTGCCTCTTCCGGTCCTACAGATATGTCCTAGCCACCCGTATACGCCGGTGGCTTTCACGCGCGTTGATTACTTGTCACATGGTGTTTACCTTTCAGCGAAACCCCGATTATGACTAATCGCTGTTATGTATTGAATGCGCGATGCATCAGCGTTTTTTTTTTTTTACTTCGGTGGAAACATAAACAAGCACACATGCACGTGAAAACTGCCGGCGTACTGGAGGCAGCAGACGACGTAACCGTGAGCCTTTGCGCTTTGTACCGGTCACCTATTAGAGAGGCATGGAAACGTGTCTTGTGTCCCTGAGTGTTTATTAATGCAGATGCACAGCGGGAGTCGTGTGCTATAAACTGAGGGAGATGGGGCGCACGGAACAGCCCAGCAGCTCGCCCTGGCGTGAAGGTGACGTCACTCTCGTATTTCTGCCATTGGTCAGCAGTCAGGTCCGGTGCATACGCTTGCGCTGTTTATTCTGCTATTGAGTTTAGATTCACGACAAAGACTTCATACAACGCGTACGCTTGTTCGTTGCTGCGCTAGTTGAACACACCGAAAGTAGGCACGATGATAACAGGCAAAGAAAGCTAAAAGAAACCAAATCACTCCTCCCACAACTCAGCGTTTTCACGGTCAACTCAACTTACAAATTTAAATACGCGTTATTGACGCCATTGACTAAATTCTTAATGGCTCTGTAGCCGAAACACGTTTATTTGCATCGATTACATCGATCCTTGGAAGTAAACTCCAAACATAATAAAAGAAAACCTACTCACTACAACGAAATATGAGCTCCGATTCGAAACTGTTCGAACAAAAAGCGTACAGCCGATCCCTGAAGGTCGGAGCGACGCGCCAACCACGCAAGCAGAAAAAAACAATTTCAATGAGCGTTTCCAGGCTGTTCGACATGCTCAACAACTAAAAACATCACAGTTGGATATAAACGGGTCACAACAACTGTACACCAACCCCTCGTGTACTCCGGACAGGAAACTGACTTCTTTATGAGCGACATCCCGTTAAAAGCGAAGAAGGTTAGCTCTCAGTTCAACGTTGTGGGGACCATAAACCGCTTCGAGTAAAGCTAAATCCCCAATAAAGCGACTTCGTTACAATCAGCCTTCACTGCAATTCGCTTCCGAGCAACACAAACGCAGCGCGGCCTCAACCGTTCCCCGTCGCGGCGGTCGGCCCAGCAGCTCGCGGAGAGAGGTGACCGTGGTACCACCACCACGGCGCGCAACGACGCAGCTTGCCGGAAAACCGGTTCCCGCGCCTCACACCGCAGGCGTCGCCGCCGTTGAGATGCTGCCGCTCGCACCTGCTCGCTCGGCGACCGCGCACACGCACGCACACATAAACAGTGTAGTGGTAGGCCTTTGCATACCTCCCTCCTCCTCCTCCTGGCCTCTGCTTCGGGGCTCTGTTCTACGGGCCACACGAGGCCGCCGACGCCGCCTCTGACTCATACGTGGCGGCGGCACCACCAAACACCAAACAAACGATCTTCACTCAGTCGGGGCCTGAGGCGAGGTGACGCACCTCTGTGGAGGAGTGACTTCAATGAAGTTATCTCTCTCTCTCTCTCTCTCTCTCTCTCTCTCTCTCTCTCTCTCTCTCTCTCTCTCTCTCTCTCTCTCGTGTCGTTCCTGCCACCCCAAATACACGACGCCCTGTTTCATCGCTTCATCCAAAGGCAACGAGGAGGCAAAAAAAAAGTACGCCTGGTCGTTACGAAGCACCCAAACAGAATGTGCAGACCGTGTTGCACCCTGTTAAGACCGGGTTATTAAATCGGTACTGCAGACAATGGGCTCAAATGAGGTTTTTGCGGCCGAAAAGATAACTCCGTTGACTTCGTCGCCGGAATAACGAGCGAAAGGGCCGCTATGAGCCAAACACGGACACCCGCCTTTCGCTCGTTCCGGCGACAACGAAGTCAACGGAGTTATCTTTTCGGGCGCAAAAACCTCATTTGAGCCCATTGTCTGCAGTACCGGTTTAATAACCCGGTCTTAACAGGGTGCAACACGGGCTGCACATTCTGTTCGGGTGCTTCGTAACGACCAGGCGTACTTTTTTTTTTGCCTCCTCGTTGCCTTTGGATGAAGCGATGAAACGACGTCGTGTACTTGGGGTGGCAGGAACGACACGAGAGAGAGAGAGAGAGAGAGAGAGAGAGAGAGAGAGAGAGAGAGAGAGAGAGAGAGAGAGAGCTTCATCGAAGTCACTCCTCTACGGAGGTCAGCTAAAGCTCGGACTACTCCGCCAAGTCGATTTCGTGGTTAATTTAGTTCTCAGAGGGGAGACGTCATGGCTACCGTCATTGTCCTGCCATACTTTCCAATTATCGGGCGAAAGAAGCTGGTTTTCTGGCATTCGCTTTTCTCTCTCTGTCTCTCTCTGTTTCTCGCATTTGGTGTAGTTCTATTGTTAGTATCGTCATTGCGGTTTACTTTACCCACAACAATGAAGCAGCTCTGGCTTTTTCCGCTTGTAGGATTCCTAATTAATTTCAGAGCCAAGACTTAAACGATGCCTGCTACAGTGTTCAACATGTCACCCACGGTCCCATTTTAACACTGAAACAGACGTTCCTCTGCAGCGCCTTTGCGCTGGAGATTTTATTACCCTTCCTGTGTCACGTGTTTACGAACGAAAGCTGCCTGGATAATGGCACGCAGGGAGAACGTTACATACGTGATTAGCGACGGAAAATGTTCTGATTGAAGGCTCGAAATATACAGAAATTGTTGTTCCTATTCGTACTCATATTGGACAACGTTTCCGCACGTACTAAGGAGCCAGTGTTGTTCGGAGTTGCGACAAATATACACCGCGATGACGCACTGGCCTTGTACTTATACGAACATTGAAACTTGTGGGACTAATTAACTCCCCGTGGACTGTGAAGTCATCAAAGTATACGCACAGAAAAAGACAAGTTCGTGCCCCTTATATAAGCGTGTTCATTGTGCTTTTTCAAGCGATGATTGCTAGTAGACACGGCGACCTTGATTTCTTTAATTACGAAAACACTGCATGCATACTGTTAAGCTGAGAGCAGCGGACAGGTGCGTTGGACAATGCCTTATAACACGGTTAATAAACTCGATCACTTCAGTCAACCAGTCATTCAGATTAGAGCGCGAAAACAAGGAAGGCCTGCCACAAAACATCTGCGAATCCGTGTGCGTATACACAGAAGCCCAACAGTGCTTGCTCCACGCCCACAGAGCAGCACGTACCAACCGAGGTGTAGTGAACAACGCTTTACAAGCATGGGTTTATACCGTGGCTGATGCAGACAAGTTAAAAAATAATTAAGCATGATAAATTCGGGCCCGCTCAATCGGACGCAAACGGACCAAATGAGACGTCGTATGCGCACCTGAACGAATCTGCAGTATATAGTCCCCAAATTGTTTTCTCCATAATGTCCGCCAATGAGACGCTGAATGTTTCCAGCTTTTTGTTAGTGTTACCATGTAGGCCCAAAGGGCAGAAGTGAACTGCAACTTTGAGCGCACAAACGAGTGAACAAATCCATCTTGTTGGGCAACGCCGGACGCCTGTGTCGCGGGTCATTCATCCTCTTTACGCAGTAGAATGCAGAAAAAGGCGAGTTAAGAATGTAGTTAATTTGCTTCTCGTGAGCCTACGACCGTTATCAGTGAATATAATATATATATATAGACACACACACACACACACACGTCGATGTTACGAGCACAAGACACCACCTACAAATTACCACAAATTTTCGAGAGCGTAACTGTCCGCCTGCGAATGACGTAACAATCTTCCGGAGGATTTAAACGGGGACAATTGGAAACATAGTGCTCTCCTACGGCGGACACACCTTTCTCCAACACACGATTAAGAGTCTTCACTAGTACCAATACCAATACAGGCAAGAAATAACGATGCACGAGGTTAGCCTTGTGTCACAGCCCAACGGCTATCCGTCTTGACAGTCAAACGGAGAGAATTAACAAAACATTGAACGATATTGGTGCCAACGCAGACCCCTGCGGAACGCCATGTAATGCACAAAGCTACAGAGCACCTGGCGCACGTACGAGTTTTTTTTCGACTACGTACACAAACAAAAAAATGGCTACGGCTTAACTCAGATATCCTTGGACATGCGAAGCAAAAGCTTGGCTTAGTCTTGTTGAGTCTTGATTTCGCTTGGTTGACCCTTGATGCAGCTGTGTTACCGACCACGACTCAAAGCCGTTCGGTCCCGTGCAACCTTCACAGAAGGAGGCCCGCCCTCGCTTTCATTCTCGGCGAACGCGGCACAAGAGGAGTCACATAGCGCGAGTCGACCCAGACGCGCATGCGTGGGAGGATGCGGGTTTGGTCGGCTGCCGATCAGCTGAGCGGCCGCTCCCGTCACGGACGCCGCCGCTACGTGAGCAGAGCGACCCGAAAACGGGGCCTTGTGCGCAGCGCCGACAGAGGGTCCGGCGAATATCACGCGATGCGCTTCGAGGGTAATGTCGCCGGGGGGCCCGTGTCTCCGGTCAAAATGTTAACTTGCGCATTCTTCGCGAAACCGCTGGAGTAAAGTAGTAAGATTTTGCTCTAAAATACATCTGCTTCTACAAGTTCGCATTAAATCTCGTTCTTGCGCATGCGATCTAGCATTGCGCGTAACAGAATCATAGATTGCAGCGGCAGCACGGAACATCAGCTCACTGATAGCACCTGCCATCTCTTCCAAGACAAGCAGGAACGAAAAAAAAAAAACGAACCCGAGAAAGACAGGGCGTACTGCGGCTCTTATCGCAACAAAGCCTCCCTCTTTCTACACCAATGCACTGCAGAGCCAATGGGAAATCGGGATGAAAGGGAAGGCCGTCACATCTCGAAAAGGAACCCGCATGGGCCAACGACGCACCCGCGTCAAAAGGCCCGCCGATATTTATACTCGCGCATTAACCCACCTCACTAATTAGCCAGCTCGCACCTCCGGCATAAAGTGTTCGCGGCACCGCCGCACCCAATTTGGACTTACACGGACCGCTTCCCTGTGGCGATGACGGGTCGTTGGTCGTATGGCCTAGAAGTGTCGGTGGCTTTGTGGGAGAACCGCCTTCGAACGTGCTTGGATGAGTAAAGGGGATAAGGAGCACGAGGAGGGAAGGATTTGCCCAGTGCGGCACAATCCCGAAGCAGGAGCTGACGTTGCCTGCCTCGTGCGATAAAGACGGATCGAAGAAGCGCGAGGTGCTCGTTGTGTTCCGGGTTTAGTTGCGACTGGCTTGCAGAGCGCAGTAATAACAACTATACGTCGGCCGAGAAACATTCTGCCCTCGAGAGTGAACGGAATATGTTTTTAGCGAAAAACAGGCAATCGCAGCAAAATGACAACAGAGCTCGTAGAACTGCGATCAGTCCCACGCACCTGTATTTTTCGGGCATATTAATTAGGCCGAAGTTGTGTGAAAGCCTATTTTGCAAAATTATCGATCTAGCGAGCGCGTGGAGTTCCTGAGCTTTAAAAAGAATGTTTACAGGGGAACAAATAACGGGTTTCACATTACATTTTAGCAGATGCTAAAATCAGATCCTGCCCCAAATTTTGCTAATATTTAGTCCCATTAATTTACTCTCTCTTTGTGCACTCAGCTAATTTAGGGTCCATTCCCCTGCTACAGAACGCCGACGGCGGCTTTTCCGCTCGGTAAGCCACCTCATCATCATAATCATCGTTATCGACATCAGCCTATCTAAGCCCACTGCAGGGCAAAGGCCTCTCCCATGAATCTCCAATTATCCCGGTCATGTGCTAACTGCGACCAATTTATTCCCGCAAACTTCTTGATCTCATCTGCCCACCCAACCTTCTGCCACCCCCTGCCACGCTTGCCTTCTCCAGGGATCCACTCTGTTACCCCTAATGAGCAACGGTGATCTAGCCTTAGCAATACATGCCCTGCCCACGTTCATTTCTTCATTCCTTAACACACGTTTGCTCCCTGTCCCACTCCGCTCTCTTCTTGTCCCTCTACCTCACTTCATGCTTGCACATTAAAAAAAAAAAAAAACGGTGTTCGGCAGACTCACCGCGTTCAACAAGCGGCTCGTCGCAACATCGGATGGACCTTCGTGAGCAAAGCACGCCCGCGGCCTAGAGAGGAAAGACGCCGACGAAGAACGGGCGAAACCAAAGACCGGCCGTCACGCGGCTACGACGTATGCGGCATGCAACTACAGTATGCGTGGGGACATCCGTCGCTGCACGCCGGGGAAGGAAGGTGGTCGCACGTTACAAGGACGTTCCTGCGAGAATGTCGGAACCCGAGCCCCGGAAAAGCGGACGACGACGCATCCGGCGACATCAAAAGAACCGCCGCCACCGCTATCGTGTCTCCTCGGAGAGGACGGCGCTCCTTTCCGTCACCGGAATGCCGGGAATAGCGACGAGGGAAGAACAATCGAGGAAAGTAAAAAGACCGTGGGAGGCTAGGGGAATGAAAGAATGACGCGTCGGGTGCTACCGAGTTATTACAGAGAATCCGCTGCACTCTTGGGCCTCGCACGAAGCGAACAGCGCGGAGATCGCGCGGGGGGCGTGTGGCTGATGCCGCCAGTGCATCTTGACGGGCTGTCGCATCGCTCCCACAATGCAACGCAATCAAGAGGACTTTGTATACGCGCATTCCAAGACACCCGCTCGGGAATGTGCGCACGGTTTTCTTTTTAGACGACCGAGAAAAAAGAAGCGGCAGTGCGAACGTCACGGGAGTGAATGGGCAGTACAAGGAGTCTCAGTTCTGCGAAATTTCGATCGACAAAAAAAGGGGGGAAAAAGATAGGCTGTTGGCAGTTTCTCAAGAACACTTAAGTAAGCGGGTGTTTGAAATATCAGCTCCTGTCCGATTCGCCGTGTATTTCTTGCTTTCAAAAACAGTCGATTCAAGTGAGGAAGCATCTCCACTGAGTTGATGTTTCTGAAAGCGACAGTTTGAAAGAGAAAAAGGGAAAAGTTGTAAGCGACTGCGCGCGTTGGTGCATCTATAAAACACAGTCGCCCAACAGAGATGTATGCGCTTTGCTCTTTTCGTTAACTGAAGCAATTCAAGCTTTGACCAGCATCTGTTATAGCGGCACTGGCATTAGGATGAAAATGGGAGTCAGTTGGCTTCGCGGAAATTGAAAAAGGTTTAATTGCTGCGGAAAAGTCGATTACTTTGGACGCAAATTCAGGATTGAAGAGAGCACTGGGAGGGTTTTGTAGCGGGGCGCTGGCGTAGCGCGAGTCCCTGGCGCAAAGATTACACGCGCCACCAGAGTGAGTCAGAAATCGAACTATTCCAAGTTGGAACCATTCAAACCACACTCACTTGTATAGGCGTAAACACTCGCGGCGCCTCGTGGACTCACGAAGGCTCTCCTCGGTGTAACATCCGGTTGGCGGACATTTACATCCATACAAGCGTTTCCTGGTTCGCTCTGAACATCACCGACGTTCTTATCAGCAACTGTAAAAAAATGGGATCGCGCACGCCCCTGACGTAGACGCACAGCCTCTTAATTAAATAACGGCACGGGCCCATTCGAGTCCGCGAAATTCGAACTTTTTGTTATTTTGTTGCTGTTCAAATTTATTTTTTCTTTATAGCTGGTCTTCTGCAATACTTATACGGAGTGTGTTCGGTGATAAGGGAGCTTCGGCGTCTTTCAGATCCCTGTGGCACGAACGTTCCGGATCCTATAATACTAGTTAATTGACGTCCTGCCTCGTGCAGAAATGATTCCAGCTCTGCACCATCCCCAGGCAAGGTTATCCGTGAGCCCCAAATAGGACGATTGCGCGCAGCGCCCGAACTATGCACGAATGCTGCCGGCGAAGCTTAAACGAATATCGGTATTCTGGATATCCCTGCGTCTGGTCAATTTACGCTAGAAACGGTCCGATTGCAGCCCCTTTAGCAGCAAACGTACGGTTCGTTTATTGAAGATAGTGCAGTCTCACACATTTAGCTAATTAACGGCGACTGCGTTATTTAGGTGAAAATACGATTTGACCAGCGTTCAGACAAGCTCCGCTCGCAAGCCTAATTACTTGATCACTTAATTAATTAAACAATTAATTTATTTATACAGTGCAAATATAAAGCGCATGCGCTGTGTCTAATACGATTGTGTCATCTCAAGAATCGACAGATATTGCTTTCATCTTTTACAAACTGCCACTTCTCAATGGGGCAATATCGTACCCGTCATAACTTGTTTGTTTGTTTGTCTTTATTCGCATCTTTCCAAACGTACATGACGCTGGGAGCGAGAAGTTAAAGCTGTCAGAAATCGACAGCTTGACAGACCTGGAAACCCCCAAGCACTGGACGTTCAAACCAACTTCCTTCGCATACTCGATTTAGAAATATTTGCGCATGGTATAACACACGTACTGGAACATAAAAAAAATATATTACGCGAAAGAGCAAAGTCGTGCACATCGCACGTACACAAATATTTGCCAGACGTCCAGAGACCTCGTACCAAGCTTGTTCTAAGCGCGGCGGGACATAGCCCCGTGCCTTAATGTTTACTTTTCGTTCTCCCAATCGCAAGTCGCCCGGGCGTTCAGGCGTGCGGGAACAAGCCATATGTGGTGAGAAGAAGAAGCTCGCTGCGGGGAGCGACAACAATGCACGCGCCGCCGCCTAAGGTCACGTCGTCAAGAAGACGCCGCACACGACAGAAGCCGGGCGACCGGGTCGCACTGCAGCACGCGCTATCCGCACGTGACGAGGAAACCAAGCGTGGCATCTTCGCGCCCCGAGCACCACGGTATGCAGCGGGCGTACGCGGATCGTGCGAATGTGTGCACACATTCCTCAGGCGCCTCGAGTCGTGTACGCGTGCTCGTCAGTACCGCCCCACAGGTCGGGGCGACGACAGCCTCGGCGTGAAGCGTATAAACCGCGCTTTTCTTCCTTTCGTCGCCTCTGCCGGCGTTACTGGACGAGTCGTCTTCGCAATCGTGTGTGTGCGGAGCGTAATGGCCGTGTCTGCTGCATCCATGGAAGCACTGATGGAATCTGGCGTGGCGTCTGCCGTCGTGTCCACCGCTACTGCGGTTACCCCGCTTGCGGAGCCGTTATCCTGTCCCGACAGCAGCGGCGCAACGGCGACGATAATGAGGCATCCAGAGTGCACGCTTTTGCCCGCAGCCGGCCGAACGCGTTTTTATATACGCTGATGGTGATAGCGTGCATGGCTGGCCGGAGCACAGGGGGGTTCGCTGTCCGCGCGACCACCGGGACAAGACGATGTGTGGGAACCGCTGTGGCGGGGGACGTTGAACTTGTGGGGAATTCGCCCCTGAAACGCATTTTCCGTGCTCTTTTTCTTTCTCTCTGCCTGCCATCGAACAGACATGGCAGTGAAACGGCCGCAACGGTTCATGGGTGTCCGTTGCGTGAGGTCAATCCTCATGTCTATCTAAATAAGCAATATAAATATCACCAAAAGGTTAAAAGACAGGCCAGCGAAACATTCGCACAAACGTTGTCTGTATACATACGAGTGGCGGTTGCTGAAAGAAAAAACAAAAGACACTCAGACAGTTGAGCAAGACATTCGAAGCAGGAATTGGCTCAATCTTGCGAAACATGTTGGCCATGAAAGGTCTTATACGTAAACTTCTGCCGTTTGAGAAAGTGGGTGAGTCTGCGTATTAAGAGAGTACGTATACTGCTTCGAGCACTCAGTGTACGTACCACTAGCTGTGTGACAGTTTAGAAACGTCCTCGCGTTCAGCATTTAACGAAACGCCCCTTTCAAACTGCGACCTGAAGACTCTAACGTCATAAACTCAACGCCCAACAACCTGCGGAATAATATGCCTCGCACATAAAATCAAAATGGTCGCGTGTTTAGTGAACTCGGTTGGCAACACATGTGCATGCCCTGTCGCGCACAGGTTGTCAGAAATTCGGTTTAATGAGTTCTGTAGAACCCAGTAAGGAACAAAGGTGGCGCCTCGGAGCCCATGATGTTCAGAGGTGTTTTTAGTTAAATGGAGAGCCCATTTCCGTCAGCAAGCGAATGGCACTTGTTCTGCTTGTTCTTGTTCTGTTTTCAGCCACAACGTGTGTGCATTTATGGAAACAAACAAACATGTAGCATTTCCCCGACTGGTGATGGAATCCTTACGGCACGCGGAACAAATTTCGGTTTGCGCCCACTAATGGAGGTGGCGTAGTGTTAAGTAAAGAGATCCTTGCTCTAGCTGTTCTTCCTCCGCTTATCAGACTGCACTCGCCCCCCAGCCAGGCGCTGACCGTGGCCTCGGCGTGTGTTGGGAGGAAGTGAGCGCTTCGCCGGGCAGGGCTAATAATAAGGGTCCCGAGGCGAGACCAGGGAGGACGGCCCGCCACGGGATGCGCTATACTTATAGGAGGAAAAGGCCTGCCGCAGGGGTCGGCGTGCATCAGCGTTCGTGGGCGAGGACGCCGCAAACACTTCGGCTGGGACCGCAGCAGGGTCCGATGCAGTTGCATGCACCGCAGGGAAACAGGCACAGCAATAAGAAGCTGATGATCAGCGGATGCGACGCGTCGAAGCTTCCATGCTATACATATCGCATGTCGCTCGGTGAAGCTACAAATGTTGCGGTGGCTTTCGTCTGTGGATTTCCCCACTGTTTTCAATTACCGCCTGCCTGCCTAACGTCGCTGGCTGCATTAGTAACGCGACGTCCGTCAATTGAATCTCCTTCTTTCTTTCTCAACATACGCTTAATGAAACTACGTATGGAAGCCATCATTCGCCCAAAACTGAACATTTTGGGGCCGCGGGCAAACAGCATGCGGTAGTTCGGATGTGCGAAAAAACCTGGCCTCCAACTGTGGCAGAGGGGATAACGGCGCAAAACAGCACTGGTTTAACTCTACATGACGGTGGAAACGGGATAGTTCCACACGGAAAGGCATTCATACGCTGACATACCGGAACATTTGAACTCTACCCGAACGTCAATACGAATACCCACCATGGTGAGTGAGCCACGATGCCGGAGGCAGGAAAACCCTGCTTTTTTTTTTTAAGTAAAAAGTAAAAACCCTGCTATACAGTAGCCTTTTTGACCGGGACGGTCAAAAAGGCTACTGTATAGCCATTCAAAAGACAACTGTCAAAAGACAACTGTATAGCCATTCCAGTGCATGTTGCCGCAATAAACTTTCAACTTTCAACATTTGCGTTATGCAGTATGATAATGAACAGCGAAGCATTATCGCCGATCCCGCAGTAAGAAAGAGCAGGAGCGTTTTAATCAACTTCAAAGACTGCCACCGGTTGCTTGTCTTCAGATATGTTGCGAGGCGTGTATGCTCCACTCCTCTACAACGTCAGCTTTAGTTCGCAAAAATTAAGCAACAAACAGAAGCTCTTTATTAACCATTGAGAATCTCTCGCAACCCACTGTCAACACCAAAACCACATCTGTGACGCAGAAATCGTTGGCGGCGACCAGGAAGGCTCCTCTGTCCCACAATCGGGAGAGCCGAGACTGATTGATTGATTGTGGGGTTTAACGCGCCGACGCAACGCAGGCGATGAGGCGCGCCGTAGCGGAGGGCTCCGGATTAATTTTGACCACCTGGGGATCTTTAACGTGCGCCGAAATCTCGCACACACGGGCGTTTTTGCTTTTCGCCTCCACCAGAAAAGCGGCCGCCGCGGCCGGGAATCGAACCCGCGACCTTGTGCTCAGCAGCGCAAGAGAGCCTAGACTCGGGCAATGCCGTGTGGAGCGTCGCATTGCCCCGCTCGAACATCGACGCTATCCTCGCGGCGTGCCCTCGGTCGACTCTCTGCACGCGCTCACGCTCGCTCCGTCGCGGTATACCGTAACCACAGATTAATAAATTGTTACCAGCAACTCCTGCCGATATAACAGATCGTGAAGCCAGTGACGCGGCTAGCAGTCACAGCAAGGAAACCTCTGAGAGGCATACCCCTTCTCTTCATTGTTTTCGTTTTTCCTCCTTGCCTCTGCGAGCTTTCGCGGCTTCCTCTCGGGCTTCCCACGGCTTCGCCGAGGCGCCGGGCTGTCGTTAGGAAACGGTTGACGCGGCGCTGTCGAGGAAGCGTCACCGAAGCCCCGCTGTGCCCGCGGCGAGGCGCACGAGGCCCGAGAGTCGCGCCGCCGCACCCGCGTCCTCCGCCGATGATGACTTCCGCGTTCTTCGAGTCGGGCGCCCCTGCAGGAGCAGATCCCCCCCACTCCTCTCCCATCGCATTATACCTGGGCTTCTCCGGGGAGACGTTTAGCGCTGGGGTTATTTCACGAGGAAAATAAACTGAGGCCGTCAGACGTTGCGTTCCAGGTTAGTTAATGTTGACGTGCACAGGCTACGCGCTGAACGCATCGTACGACATAGGCTATCCGTCAGACAGTTGAGATCTCATTTTTGCGTTCTTCAGACATATCAGACTTCGCTTCAATTTTCCGCACAGTTACAAGCATGTCACTTGAAGTGCCCAAACGGCGCTGGGGATGCGGGAAACGCCAGCCGCGTACAAGAATACTGTTGTAACAAGGAAGGGCGACCAGTAAGTACAGCAGGACCAGGGCACCGCGCCCGCCGTGCACGTCTTCGTTATAGGGTTGTTTGTTGTTGTTGTTGTTGTTGTTGTTGTTCCTTTGTTTTTGGCGCATACCCATTTGGGACATTGGCCAGGATCGGGAGCTTTATTGGGGCTACAGGTGCGCGTGCGTATATACTGCCTGGCAGGCACGCGTTGCCAGAAATGTTTTGCGGGAGGTTACGGGAAGGGAAAAGTTTTGGGGAACCGAACACTAGCACTCCCTTCAGCACTGCGTGGGAAAAAAAAATTCGGAGGGGGGGTCCCCTTGGCTACGTCCCTGCCGCCCGGGGATGTATACCCTCGACTTCGAGGCACTAAATGAACTACGATGAGCAAACGAGCACGCATTTCGGTGTCGGCCCAGTGAACAAAGCGAATATACGCGTGCCCACCCCAGGAGCGATCACGACGCTTGGAGTACTTTTCATTCACGACTGCACCTCGCGACCACGCGTATGTATTCAAAACGTTGGGGCACGTGCCGACCTTCGGGCAAATTCAAAAACATCCGTTCACGGTTTCCCGCAGTACTACAGGGTTTAGAGGCCGGATATCCTAGAACGTGCGATATTCGCTAGAGACCTCTGCGGATGTTCTCAAAACGACGTGCCCGCCTTGCTTACAGCTCGTAAATATGCAGCAGCCCCGTTCTTTCTTCCGTTTCATGCAGCACTTCCCGCTTTCGTTATACAGCGAACGCACGCAGGCATTTCGACGGGAAGCTTTCATACATGTCACATAAAACGGCCTCCGCATTTACACAGAGACTGCGCGCAAACACCGCAAATAAAACGCCGGAAGTGCAGACAAAGTGGTTCACGTATGTCGCGGTTGTGGGAGATAACAGTACGTGCGCACGAACGACAAAGCGATAGAAAACACACTCACAAACCCATAAATTGTAGTGGAAATTCTCGTGCTGTTTTAAAACGTAAAGGCAAAGGCAAACGGTTGTGCTCAAGCGTTACACAAATTCTCAAGTCTCGACTGATTGCTCACCCGCTGCGTGCGCCGATTTTGCCTGGAGCGTTTCCTGCGCACACGACATTTCGAGGCACATTTAAATTCAATTTTCCGAAATTAAATTTAGAAGTTCGCACTTTCTCATAAAATGCGAACGGAGCAGGGGAATCTGATTTATACGACTTGCTGAGTAAGCCGCGATTCTTATTTGCTCTTGCCGGCGACGGGCCGACCATTTTTGGGAGTGTTTGCTTTTGGAATCAAAATTGCTATAGCTGCGTTTGCAGTGCGAAATTTCAGACGTTATTTGCACACCAGGCTGCGATGAAGAAGCGGCACTTCTCTCACAAACGTTATTGAATCGGGGACATTTTTGGTGGACTTAGCTGGACAAATTTCGCTTGTCTTTCGTATAAATCTGTCTTATCTTCAGCGCTACCGCAAATAATAACCGTCTGTAAATATACCGCAACTGCGCTCGTCGCAATTTCACCAGCGTTGGAAAATCGCAGCAACGACCTTTTTCGAAAACTAAATTTCAGAGCGAGGGGAAAAAATTGTTTTCCGTAAGTCTACTTCACTTAACGGTTGCCTTGAGTTAATAACTTCTGCTCGCGCGACCAAGTGGACGCTCTTGGAATATTAAAACGCTTACGTGAGCTCGACAATTGGAAAATGCTCCATATCTTGTCATTTCACAAGACTCAGTTTCGAGCTTTCCGGATACACAGTTTGTTTTTGAACATGTCAGGACGCGTCAGTGGCTATACAAGTGGTTACCATTTACAACGAACTTGTAACTCCAGTAATACCCCATGAAAACAAAATTCAATCGTTCCACTAATATGTATACTTAGACAACGACGAAATAACATTACCATAACACTGCTACTCTGATCATTTTAACTCAAGGATTATTTAAAACAAAACCCCCACAGGCAATGGTCTACACTGTAAACATTTCAGGAAGACAGGAAAGAAAACTGTTTGCAAACGATGTGTACTTACAAGACAGAAACTTAAGACTGGCGAAGCAGAAGCCAAAATGACTTGGCCCTAACAGAGGCAACACAGACTCCCCGGGGTATTTTCACTGCCCGGACAAAAGAACAGACGACGACGCGCACGCGAAGATCATTTTCGAGCGGAAAGTGATTACAGCGGGTTTCTTCCTAAGTGGCTAGCATGCACACGCGTAATCTTTTACGTAAAGCGGCACGTGTACACAATAGAGCACCGACAGGCCTCCGAGAATGCAGTGAAAGACAGGCCGGCTGTGCGTCGCGGCTCAAGACGAGGACGAAGCGTCTGCTGGGGCGATGCGTTATACCCTGGAATTTCAGAGAAGTTGCGGAAACTGGGATCTTCCTCCAAACTTCACTTGAGTATCATTGCGTACACGCGACGAGCCCTACTTCCTTCCTTGTTTTTTTTTTTTTTTTCTTTTTGCGTCCGAGTGCTCGTCACTTTTTTTTCGTCCTCGTGACGGAACCAAGACGTGCGTTCATCTTTTCTCCCGGTTCACTGAGCGTGCAAGCGTGCGCAGTCACCAGATAACCAAGTCTATTACAACTCACTTGCGCTTAAGTTTCCGTCTTGGCTGGTTATACCGCAATAAGCCGAAATGACAGCCACGGTCTGTAGCCGTTCCCAGCTAAGCTGCCCTTGGTCTCATCGCCATATCTCTGGAAGGGGAATCAAAGGGGATTCTAGGAAGGTTTTAGCCTCTAATCATACTTAACGAATTCCCGCCGTATAGTTGCGCGGACCCGGAAAGCGAGATACCGTTGGGCTAGATGTGAAACTTGTTGATTGATTGATTGATTGAGGGTTTTAACGCGCCGACGCAACGCAGGCGATGAGGCGCGCCGTAGTGGAGGGCTCCGGATTAATTTTGACCACCTGGGGATCTTTAACGTGCGCCGAAATCTCGTACACACGGGCGTTTTTGCTTTTCGCCTCCATCAGAAAAGCGGCCGCCGCGGCCGGGAATCGAACCCGCGACCTCGTGCTCAGCAGCGCAACGCCTTAGCCACTGAGCCACCGCGGCGGGTGATGTGAAACTTGTTAGTAGTCCACGCACAGGGAATTGAACCGGGTCCCTATTGTTTCAGAGGAGGGTAAAATTGTAAGTGTCAGCCGTACAGCGCGGAACGAGGCACTCAGTGCCATTAGTCAGAATTCGTCGCAAGAACAATTCGGCGGGAAGCAGCAATAGTCGGCGCAGATCAGCAAAATTCCATTTGAAGGAGCCAGGTGCTTTGCTGTTCCGACCAGAGCACAAGTCATCGTTAGATTTCGCACAGTATACATTTTTGTCCAGAGCCTTAATTTTTAGCACAAGTAGTCAGCTTGTTTTTATTTTTCTCCAGCGCTGTGGTCGTCACCCTTCATTTCTTCTTAACACGCACGCACCAATCAGAAAAGGCCATAAACTTGAGAGCGACGTTATTTTTTAAAGAGAGGGTTATGTAGGAGCGCTTCCGTAACGCGCACTGGAATGCGACCGTTGCGGAAAACGCGAATGGGGGAAACGGAACACAACCGTAGCCATTATAAATAGAGAAATACCCTTCCTTGAAGTCTAAAAGCGTTGCGTTGTTGCAACGTTACGTTGCACGAAAAGGTCACTCTTGGTGCGAAGAAGCGTTTCGTAACTCGAATTTTAAGGACCCAATACCACTGTGTATTCTGCCTTGAGCAATTAGCCCACACCGGCGTCAAAGTATGCGTGTAAAAAAATACTCTACACGAATGACTCCCCCTTGGTAGATGGACACCCTTACGCAATTCGTCGCACATAAAAGCTGTCGTTTAATCTCAGGCTATCATAAATTAAACACTCGCGTGCCAACATATAACTCGAGCAAAAACTGAACGCAGTATGGACGTGATATTGCGGGTGGCTTCTGGAGCTTCCGAAGCAGCTGCACAAACGACGACGCACAGAGGGCCGCAGCTCGGCCGTCTTAAAAGCCCAGAAACAAAAAGCGTTGAGTAATGACTGCAGCTTTCCAAGGAAGGTATCTTCGAGATTAGGAGACCGTCTACCGCTCTCAAAAGGGCTTTGGAAAGAAAAGGAGAAATACGCTTTTATGTATCTGCCGAATAGCAAAGTACTATACGTCGCGGGAGAAAACGCGCATTATAGATATACGAGCTGAACATGAACGGGAGTCGAGGGCCTTTGCCAGCTCCGTATAGGAATGAACCTGCAAACGTTGAAAGTAACTCTTCGCAGTACACCTGCATGCAATCGAGAGACTGGAACAAGATAAAGTCCTAACTGAAAGTGGAATGGATTTCGGTAAATGGTTTCATGGGGCCTGGTGTCACATAGAAGTGTCACGGAAAGCGGAGACGCCACGATAAGGATAAGTTTCATTCCCTGCAGCAAAACTCGCGTTTGGAATATTTGATAGCGACACGTATACACGCTTAACAGAGATCAAATCCCCTTGTACATGGCGTGTTGAGGGTGATTTCGAGTGGACAACCCTCAAAGCTTTCGCTATTCTGAGATGGGTACCGTATCCTTGTGTCACTAAATAAGCCACGCTTAAAAGTACCGCCACTTCGTGCACCCTGAAGCGTCTGGGGGCCATTTTGTTTTTGGCTTGCAGTGTTGCCATCTCTCCCAACGAAACCGCCGCCGGTTGTGACGGGCAGAGTGTGACCGGTCGCTCTAGCGTTCGTGCAGCAGAGAGAGAGAGAGAGAGAGAGAGAGAGAGAGAGAGAGAGAGAGAGAGAGAGAGAGAGAGAGAGAGAGAGAGAGAGAGAGAGAGAGAGAGAGAGAGAGAGAGAGAGAGAGAGAGAGAGAGAGAGAGAGAGAGAGAGAGAGAGAGAGAGAGAGAGAGAGGAGAGAGAGGGGCACCAATATGTAAACAAACATGAGGGAAGCTTTTCTTTCCTCCATGTAAACAAATATCACGTGGTGCCGACCGACGAAAGAAAATCCTGGCGGCACATAACAATGGGAGAAAAGAGTGCCGATGTCATGGAGGAAGCTCCAAAAGCCTTTATTTAGTGGCGCTACGTATACGATAAGCGCGGGTATACGACCACCAAGTGATCATCCACCAAGATGGCGGCAGCTCCGTTTTCCCCATCCTCTCTGTTGTCCTGCCATCATGCTTTCTTGTCCATTTCGCCACTTCAAGGCTTTCCATATTCGACTTGGCAGAGAGTTGAAGTTAATACCCAGAATAAATCATTTTCCCCTTCTCTCCGCGCTTCGGGCAAAAGGTCACCCGCTATAACAGATGTTCCCCCACAGCGAGGCAGCGGGGAAACGCCACACTCGACACCGGCAGTTCTTGAGCAATGCTCGCAAATCGTGCGTGGGAAGCCAGCGCCACGGGACTCCGTTGTAACCGGCTTCTCGCAACGGAACATTGTGCAAATGTTTCGTCGACACTGCCGCGTTGAAGGGAATACGCGGCGAGCTGCTCATACGCGGCGCGCGCGAGGCGACGCAATTTCCCCCGCGATCACATGCCTCCGGTGTTGTTGCATCGGGTGATAATCAGGTGGACGCATATAACAGCAGCGCCGCGCCCGCTGTATAGTAATAGCGCCGCCGGGAATAGGTGCGCTGCTGCGGCCGCAGTATATTAATGGGACGCCCCGTAGGGCCGACCTTCAGCGAGGTGAGCGGCGAGGCTGGGATCGCACGGGCGTTGGTAATTACAGGATGGCATGTAGAGTGGCGCGCGACCGGTCAGCAGATCGGGTACATCTCGGTGCGAAGCTGCAGGCATAAACTGCACGGCCAGAGAACGGGGCGAGGAGGAGGACTCGCCGCGTTGGAGCTAGTGGTAGCGGTACGCGTTATTCCCGCAGACGGCGGTGGATCGAAAGTTCGAAAGTTGTTCTGATGAAGGCGAAAAATGCGGAGATTTTAGCAAACATTACATCCCTGCGGAGTCTAAATCAGTGCCCAACCGAGCACCACTACGACCACTACCTCCTCCTCATCCTCCTCCTCTACGTTTCGTGTTTTCAGCGCCACTGGTGAACAAGGAGCTGCTATAATTGCCCCGTGAAGCAAGAGCCTGTCAGGCTGTAGCCTTTAAGCTCTTGCTTCACTTTCCACAATTGGAAAGTGAATAAACTTGAAAATTGAAACAAGTTGCTCGCGCGCCACGATGCATTCGCCGCAGAACGTTTACGTTCTCGCAGCACCAAGAAACACATACTACAAATACACATCATGTAGCAAAACACTTCTCTAAAACACGATGCCCGTTTCCAAATATCAGTAATTAGATTAATTATACGCCTCCTGCTGGGATGACCTCTACGGAGACGCAAATAAAAAACAAAATGTGGTACGCATTCTCGTATAAAAAGCGTCCCGAGTCGCCTGCTTCAATCGGGCGAGGCGCAACTTAATTGGTTCTCTTATCGCCTGAGAAAACGGGTGCCGCGGCTGTGAAGGAAAAGTAGGGCGAACACGCACACCTCGTAGAACGGCGCGGCGCTTTGATGTTTGTCGGCAACTGCCCCGTCGCAGCAAGCTGCGTTTCAGCAGCGAGTTGACGAGCCGCTCTATTCATTGACGCCGTACAAACATGCTGCATAGTGCTTGCTTTGTACACACACTTAGCCCTTGGCAAACATGAGAGGAATTACGCCGCAAGTGTGCCATCATGTTAAGAAGATTGATTGATTGATTGGTTATGAGGTTTAACGCGCCGGCGCTACACAGGCGATGAGGCGCGCCGCAGTGGAGGCCTCAGGATTAATTATGACCACCTGGGGATCTTTAACGCGCGCCGAAATCTCAAACACGCGGGCGTTTTTTTTTTTTTTTCCACCTCCATCAGAAAGGCGGCCGCCGCGGCCGCGGGAATCGAACCCGCGCGTCCTTGTGCTCAGCAGCGCAACGCCTTAGCCACTGAGCCACCGCGGAGGGTTCACGTTCACGTTCACGTTGACCAGTTGCGTAGTAAACGCCCAGCGCGGCGGAACATGCGAGTATACCCTGTAGGTCTGAATTTTATGCAATGGTACAATAAAAGACGAACAAGAGAATCGGCTTCTTGTAATAACAAAGACAGTTCCGGTTGTTGCCGTTCGTAAATGTACTGGCATTGACCGGAGAAACGGTCCCGGTACGGTACCCGGTACACCTGCGCACGCGCCAACCAGTTTTTCCGCCTCTGCGCACGCGTAGTAGCGCCGGTCGCCTACCGGGAACTGTACCGGGACCGGTTCTCCGGTCTGCTGTAACTCTATTGTGTGCCATTAGAGAGTTTTAGCATAGCGGCTAGCCGAGGCTCACGGTACGGCGGCGGGTTACCGGGACACGACTGCGCATGCGCGCGCGGGGAGGGCGAGGGGTTGCCCCTCAGCGGAGCGAATGGCGAAGGCCAGCCCGCAGAACTAATCCACCCTACCGGAAAAAAATTTGTGTCTGCCCAGTCGGGCCCCGCTACCCGCCGCCGTAACGTTAAGCCCGTTTTCTTTTGAGTCCGACAGAGCACAACATGGTCCGGCTGGGCCTGTCGTGCTCTGTCGGGGGGGCCCTGTCGGGCCAAGTTGGACGCCGAGGTCGAATTCGCTCGGCGAGCGAACTGTCCGGCTGGAGCCGTCCGGCTGGGCCGTCCGGCTGGAGTTGGCTCCGCCCATCGGCCTTCGGCAACATGGCGGCGGCGAGCTGCGGGGACGGTGTACGTCGCACAACTTGATTGTGATATCAAAAACGACAACGACTTGCAGAAGTCACGACAGACCACCCCGGTCCTGAGTCGGTACTGCGATACGCGTTTATCGTTCGTCTTTTCAAATGTTCGTGCTTTGTGTGGAGCCGAGGCAGGAAATGCCCCAGTACCAGCGTCTGCAGAGTGGTTCGCCGTGTTTTCGTTCTTTATCAACTGTGTAGAGATACGCTCGTCGTGCTCATCGCTAGCGCGAGACGATTGATAAGTCCAAATTCATCGTGGCCCCGCTCTCGCGCGCTCCGAGCTGTCAAGGTCTGTCTCCGCGCTTGGATCATCGATAACGTTCAAAATATGGTCACTGTGAGTGAAAGCAACGCGCAGTGGCGGTCAGCGCTTGTGTACAGTGCAAGTTTTTCATATCAAGTGTGTACGCCGTGCTGTTATCTGTTTGATGTGTCGAAGTTCGGCTCTCGCGATCAGCCGTGTGTGGTGCGTCGCAGTTCTCCCGGAGTTGAATGTGTGTCTGTGAAGCTGCGGCGCCGCTAGTTACGATACTGCAAGAAACACATCACATCCGAGGGGTGCACCTTTTACATAACTTTCCCGTTGTATATCTGCGCAGTTGGTAGCGATGTGTGGCGGTGTTTGTGCGTTTTGAAATGTGAGGGTGTTCCCAGTGCCTTAGTGCCGCTGGTGGACTGCGGCGTTCCCAAACCAGCGTCGTGAGTGCTCCGCTAGTTCGCCTATTCTAGTGGCCGCGTGATGTGGTGGCAAGTGTGCTTGGTGCAGCAACTGCAGTGTGTGTCCAGGCACGGCCGGGCTGGAGGAGCGGCGGGCGCGCAGTTTCATACGGCCTGCGCTTCGGGTATAGTTCCCACCTTTCACCGCCGCTAGTTCGTGGCGCTTCGGACCAACCCTCGCCAGTTGACCCACAGTACGGGCGGGGCAGAGGAGCGGTGCGCGCGGATTTGCCGCTGCCCTAGCCCTGCCGTGGCTACAGGTGAGACCTGCCAGTGTTAATTTACATGGGCGTTCTTAAAATAGTTGATTCCTTACCCCCTTCTGAATTTTCGGTCTATTAGGGTCAAACAGCCTAACATTATCATTCGGAAGCGCCGAATCAAACATTTGAAAGAAACATTTCAACGCGGGGCGCATGACGAAAAATATGCGAGGTCTTCATATCTTATCAGCGACTGTATTATATGAAAATGGTGAGACAGGCAAATAAACACGGCACTTTCCGTGACTGAAATATCATTTCTTATTTTTTTATTTTTCCTTTCGGATGCATCTTGGTTTGCACACGCACAGGGCACGACCAGTGACGCGAATGATTTCCCGTCGAGGGAGATAGGGTTATCGCTTAGCTAAACGTGATTCTGCTATTCACGCTCCGGTCGGGCTGAGCGGCCCGCCGGCAGCGAAGCGCACTGTCAAAAACACACAGCTGCGCTCGGCCAGAAGCGATGCGTCGACTAACAGAAAGGCGGGTTGGAAGGGCAGAGGGTTGGTTCGAAGCGCCCCCACTGTAAAGAATCTGCTGTATTGGTTCCTTCTTGGGTGCGCAGGCCGTATGAAAGTGCGCGCTCGCCGCTGCTCCAGTCCGGCCGTGGTCCAGGCTGTGCTTTTTTTTTCGCGTTCAGCACTGCCTGGTTACGTGATGTGTGCTTCATGCGAGATGCTGTTTCCGTTTGGGACTAGTTTTCGTGGTCATTTCACTTGCAGCTGTTGCTTGTTTACATATGCCGCATATATGCGCTAGGTAAAGCTTCCATGCACCACTATCCGAAAAAGTACCTTTACTAATGAAGCACATGGTTATTGTAATGTAATCATGCAGTCATGACATATTCCTGTGAGTAGTGTTTACACACCGGGTTCACAAAATGGTTTCTATCATAAACCTTTTCAAATGCCCATTTACGCTTTTGTTATAGTTGTTTGCTTTAAGCCACACCAAAGTTGGCTATGTTGTGGTCTTCCCTGAACTCTTAAAATGCCAGCACTGTCAATCATCAGTGAACATTCTTAAAGCGGAGTTGGGGGTAATTCGTGTTCCTTGGGCGGCACACGTGACTTCTTTTGAGAATCCCTTTTTGCTCCCAACATATCCAGTATCGTTCAGCTTGATTAAGCTCGTCGGATATGAGGGGTCCCAATTTGCTGCTTTGTTGTTTGGTTCTAGTGATGAACTGAAAAACCCGAGCTGTGACTCTGATTAGCTTTAAGATTTTGCCGTAGTGTTCCAGATCGATCACGCCCGACTCAGTAGGTGGCGATGCTGCCGCTGGCAATGATCTTGTTTTCTTCCTTTCCCCTAGTTCGATTTCATCGTATATCGCTTTCGGAACCACTCATTCCCAATATGCATGCGGGACAAATCCACAGTGCTTTGCTCCGCTACTGTGCGTTTTTGGCCAGCTGCATGGCTGGGATGTCGCGAGCTAGATTTTCTCTTCCCGGATAATGTCTACATACGCACTTGTTCGCGAGGCGTTGAATTTTAGTGACTCAGTTGCGTGTGAACTGCTTCCAGCGGCCAACATCTTCATGAATCCAATAGAGTGCTGTTGTTGAATCTGTCCGTAGGTAGATGTTTGATGGCTGTTGCTTGAGGGCTTCCAAAATATAGCCACACAATCGACCAGCGAGCAGGCATGCCATCAGTTCCAGTCTCGCCAGTGTAATTTCCTTGCCTGGTGCAACCCTTTGTTTGCTTACCAGAGTTGTCGATCTTGTACCGTTTTCCCCTCCAGGGTGAGGTAGGCAACTGCCTCATATGGCATTGGACGGGTATCAGCAGAAATGTGAAAGCAGTCCGTCCTCCCTCCATTTGTTTGCGACCTGTAGTACCGGGGTACTTGAACCTCAGGGAGATAGGGAGTCCGTCTAGCTACCTTCCAGGCCGCCGTGCTGTTGGTAGGTAGCGTGTTGAAGTCGATGTTTTTACGCCACACTTCGTGGAACAGGACCTTGGCATGGACAATGAAAAAAGAAAGCCCCCCCTCCCCCTCCCTTCCCAGTGGTTCATGTTGAACCTCAGCGCAAATGACAAGACGCAGTACGATAGCAACAGGACACACGAAGCGCTGCTTTGTCATGTCGTTTACGCTAGGGTTCAACATGCTTACCAACACTTCCAAGTTTTCACGTTGCGCCCTAGTGGGTCACATATCCACGCCGTTGTTTGTAGCATGGGCCAATTTGTGAATGGTTCTATGCCATGAATACAATCCATACATAGAGAGAATGTTAAGTGGTCGGCACACGGGTCCCACGTACGTCGCAAAACCTTCAGCACACTCGACAAATAACCGAGATGCATGGTAGCCCGGGAGTCACGTTGAAATCACTGGAATAGCATTTTACTGCTTCAAACATTTCAGTGGCATTTTTGTACAGCTTCACGGATGCGGGTCATACAGCAAGTCAAAACTGGTGAAAGTGGTACACCCGGTTTTGGTATTGCTTGAAACCACAGGAAACGCAATGCACCTTTGTCCACCGGTTTTATGCCAACCTTTAATAATGTTTGTTTGATATCCAACCCTTGCGCCACTTGGTGTCTTCGGGAGTTCAGCAATAGGGTGTATGCACTGGGCTTTTGGCCGTGCAGCAATGCTACCTACACGACAGCCCCGACACCATATCCACAGTTGCATTCTGCCGTGCAGGCAGCATGTTTCCCGATGCAAAACGTGGTTTGCGGCGTGGTGTTGGTAAGAACGTTCGCGTGGGTTTGCGAATGCCTTGTCACAAGGAGTAGTCAGCATTGTTTTTTTTCGAAATTTCGGACTGTGCTGTGCACACTTCTGCAACCGCAGATCCGAAAGCAGGCCGCACAACAAAAGCAAGCGTTTCGCTTTTTTTTTCTGTTTTGAAGCAGTAGCTAGAGCAGTGCTTGAAGACGATCTGACTTCAGGCAACGAATTCGCAAAGAAGCTATCGATGATGGGTTTAATCAGTACCGAATCAGGCGTGCCGATTTTATTTGAGGTGGAGACGATGGCCGTCAAAGCTTTCACCTCATACCTTGCACATGCTCAAGCAAAAAAAAAGCACTTGAAAACTATCGGTCGAATCTTTGTCGACGTGGCTGCACCTAATTTTATATACATATGTCGCGATTGCTTCCACCCAGAACCTCTGCGTAATTGCTCACCATCATTGGGAGCTTAGGTAGACGTCAGTCATACGTTCAACACACCAGAACACTGTTGCCAGAGCACCTCACCGTATCTCGCACTCCCCAAGAAGCGCGCAGCATGCCTGGGTGGCTCGGTAAAGCCAGTGCCTCGTCCCGCACACCGCCACCATATCAAATATTGTTGCAGTTTTGGGTGAAAATTTTCCTAACTCGAGACACGGTCCTTTGAAGCAACCCAAAAATAAGAAAATCAATGCATGGGGATCACACGGAGATAGTGCAAAGTGGACTACGTTATCAGCGCCTGTCCAACGGTTAGACAGGTGCGGACAGCGGTGCAGAGAGCACTGCGCAATGTTTCAAGCATGTGACAAAGTGTGAGGTGAAAGCTTCAAGGCCCGTCGTTTCCACTTGGAACGAAACAGGTGCAACAGATTCAGTACTGATTAGTCCCATTATCGATAACTTCATTGTAAATTCGTAGCATGAAGGCGGACTGTCGTCAAGCGTTGCTCTATCCTTGGCTCCGAAGCAGCAAAAAAAAAAAAAAAAAAGAGCGACATGCTTGCTTTTGCCATGCGGCCTGCTTCGGATCTTCGGTTGTAGCAAGCGTGCACAGCACAGTCTGGAATTTCGACGCAAAAACAATGCTGACTACTACTTGTAACAAGGCATTCGCAAATCCACAAATCGCTCGAAAAAAAAAACGCTGTCCACATGAACGTTCTTGCCAACACCACACTGCGAACCACATTTCACATCAGGAACGCCGCGGCCCATGCGGCAAAATGCAACCGTGCAGATGGCATCGGTGCAGCTAAGCAAATAGCACCACCCCGCATTCGAAAGCCCATTGCATACACCGATAGACTGACTAAATCGGAGGTCAGGTTCAGTCCACTTTCAAAGTTGTTGAAATATTTCGGTGAGTTACTGTGCGATGAAACGTCAAAAACCATCTGAAGCTTGGGAGAGTAACGTGCAACAGCCTAGTGCAGCATGTAGTAAACGGCATCAGCTTCACTCGTACTTTCCGTAAGTTTTGCTATCCCTAGCTGGTCGTAGTTTCTGATCACAGCGTCGGTAGTCCTGACACAATTCTGGGAAGTTTAGAAAGTGCCTTATCAAGTGGTATAGTGACATTGGCTTCCAAGGAAGCTCCTTCTAATGTCCATCCATTTATTTGATGGTCCCGCCAAACACAGAAAAATACAATAGAGGCGTGGAAATTTCTGAAATTTCAAACACTTTGCGAATGCTGTTTGCTATTCGATTTGCAGTGCACTTTTATCATTCAAAGTGCTGAATGTTTTCGAGTATTGAAAATTTGGGAATAATTGAGCAGTAAAAGTTGGCTTTGCCGCATGGCATTCAAATTTTCTAGCTTCACTGCATGGCATGCCCTCTTTCGTTGACTTTTTGCATGGCGCTGAAGTTGCGCAAAAAAGCTTAACACGCGGTCATACTATCACACTTAAAAATAAATGAACAACTGTATACCAACTGGTAGAGGTTTCAGAAGTGTCAAAGGCGGTGGCGGTCAAGACCATTGCTAATGACATCGAGGTTTTCTTGGCTTTAACACACCATTTGCTCACTTCTCATTTTTCTTCCACTCAGTTTTTATGTGTACCAACTTTCAGCCTTTTGTCCACTTGCCTGAGGGTCTAGCTTCATTCAACAGCAGAAGATCAGAAAATAAACTAAAAAAATCACTCCACAAAGTGAACACCCTCTTCCAAAACGCTTATGCAGAGGCTGGACGGGCTGCATAATGCAGAACGCCCTTACTCTATGAAAGAGAACATGTGTCATCTCTTGTGCTACTGCACGCAGCATGCAACCCAACACGAAACAGCGAAAAGAACTCTTGTGCGATTGCTACGAAAAAACTTTTCAGAACTGAATCACTTTTGTGAACTGTAGCAGTCATGCTGACACTGCGCTAGGACAAAGGCTCTAGATTGGTCGACGTTCTATAACTTAAGATCCTGAGATCTGTTATCCAACTACTGCCATTTTTTCAAATGTTCCTGATTTATTTCATTCTCCCTCTTATTCATTGTTTCTACGTACTCTTTCCACATTTTTTTTTTCATTTACTGTGTTCACCCTATCTGACGCAGCAAGCAACGCCATTTGTGGAGCTAATGTCTTCAGTATTCATTTCCCAAATCATTTATCTAACATCACTATCATCATCTGGAAGGCTCCCGCACAATTACAGCTTTCAGCCCCATTTCATGCAGCAATGGCCTCGGTCTGCCTTGCGTGGTTCTTCCACTACACCATCCCTGTTGCACTAACTCATGTGCTTGCGCTTTGTGCATAAAGCAACCGACAGGTGTCCTGAGCTCGAGAATGCCTAGATTGGGCTGTGTGTCGACCTGCCATTCGAGGTGCAGAAGCACAAATGAACGGGTGTAGCACTTTTGTCTTCTGTCTGGCGCCAAGCGTAGGGAGAAGTGGAAAAGGGCGCTATAACGGTCGGAAGCTGACTGTTTTAGCTGTGATTGTAAGAGCGTTTGATTTTATGAGGAGTACTTTGATGGTATTGGCATTATAGTAACTTGCAGCTTTATTGGCAGCGGGCACGTGTTTTTGCAAAAAGATAAAGCAAGGCGCTGCAAATGAACTGTGTTTTCTACCTCTCAACTGGTTACATTGATTTGATTGATTATGGGGTTTAATGCACCAAAGCTACAATTGGACTATGAGGCGCGCCGTATTAAAGTACTCTGGATTAATTTTGACCTCCTGAAGATTTTTAAAATATGCCAAAATCTCGACATGAGCATTTTTGCTTTTTGCCTTTATGGTTGGGTCCCAGTCAGGCTGCACGTGCAATCAAAGCTCTTTTGGAGTTTTGTGATTGAAAATTTTGGCCGCATCAAATGACATCTTTTCGTCTTCACGTTTGTTTTTCTTTTTGTTTTTCTTGTCTCATTTAGTGTAGCAAGCCAGCCCGACGGCTCGGCTAACATCGCTGGTCTCCATTAAAGTTATTCTCTCTCTCTCTAAGCCATTGTATTGGTGTTGAGTGCATAGATTTTTTACTGATTGCAAGAACATAGTGTATGTGATGATGCTCAAGTATCAATTTATATTTAAGGAACCCAGGAGAAGAAAAATATGAATGGTGCAAAATGAAAGGGTTCAACATGCATGGGACTACTTGATCATTACGAGTTGTGTGCCTATCGATGAAATGTCAATAAACCGTGCTGCAGTTTAGCGTCATCTAGTGCTGATCTTTTTTTTTTCCAAGTCTGCATAAACTTAACTTATTGTTGTATGTAGTGTTGTTCACTTAACCTTGTGTGTTTCAAGTCTGTAATACTTAGTACATTTGGTAGCATTAAACAAAGGAACTCTTTTTGCTGTGCCTTTACTTGCCTAACTTTGGCCGAAAAAGGCTTCATTTCAAAACAGAAGACCGCGTTATAAGTGGAAATTACGGAAATGAACTAGATCTTGGTAACTCATTGAGGCATCACTGCTCTTAACAAAACGTAGCCAGCTTTGTTTATAACTAAGGCTTATTAATTCATGTATCTATAAATCTCTGGGGCCTATCTGTTTTTGTGCATAGCTGTCTTGTTTTGAAATGAAATTTGATCGGCGAGTTTTATTTTGTGTGGGGTATACACGTCGTGTTCTGCCGTGAGTCTTCTGCAATTAGTGTGGGGCCAATTTTTCTTCAGCACCTCGAGCTGCCCTTGTCACTAATTTTTTAAATTTTTATTGAAGTGCATACTGCGAACCAGAGGCCCAAGAAGGAGGGGCATAAAGGTGTGAACAAGATCAGAGATACCAGCAGTTCAGGATACTACACGTGGCAGCAATGAGAAAGAACAAAAGGTTAAAATAAACTAAACATTTGCTTCTATTTATTCAAATTAATCAAGACATATGTTCAGGTGTATTTTTCCAGTCGATAATACATGTTGGAAAAAAAAAATTTCGACCGGTGTGTATAACGGGTGAAAGAATGAAAATGGTAATGATGAATATTATTTTGAAGTATGTCGTGGTCTTGTATCTAGGCCAAGTTTGTAGCAAAACAACAACAAAAAATTTAAGGCATTGAGACTTCTTTTTTCCCTAGTGCTTCAATCGCACCAGTTTGCATGAGCTCATTAAGAGAATCCGTGCGACCATAGTTAGAATTCTGAACAGTGAAGAAACGTAAGATGCAAAAACTTTCTCCTTGACTAATGTTCGAATCCCATAAGCTTACATGATCTCACAAAGAGAATTTGTGCGATTATATTTAGAATAAATAAAGTCAACAGCCTTTCTTAGAGCCTTTTCAACCAATTCGATATTATTTCCTCTATAGGGGTCTGAGACTGTGCAGGCATACTGAAGTTTCTATCAAATTAAAGTAGGGTACAAAAATAATCTAACTTTTGCTGGAGTATTGGTGAGTTTATGCTTTATTAAACCGACTTCACGACAAGATGAGGAAAGATTGTTTTTTATATGACTTCAGCTCAAGTTGCTAGTTTATACAATAGCTAGACGAGTACATTTCTGAGCTTCGGGCAAGTTTTCCTGAAAAAGGGTAAAAAAGTGTGAGTGGATTCTTTTTGTTGACGATATGAAGGGAGACTGCAGTCATCCGGTTTTAACCCCGTAGCCCACACATGACTCCAGGAGGGGATATTATAAGAAATAGTGAAATTGCCAATATATAGCGAAATCTGTCTAGGCTCATTTACAATGGAAATAATTCATTACAGAAAATTTAAAGGAAAGACCAAGGGCACTACCATGGGGACCATTAGAAGTAGGAGGAAAATGTCAGCTAGTCACCCCAATCCGATGAACAAGCAGTAACCCAGGCTGCAAGAAAGGAGCGGGGAGGGTGGGAGGCAGTATGTGAATTAATTTTTTGAAATTAATTTGGCCAGACGGCTGTTACCCCCCAGTAAGTGCAGGTGGTGGGACTGGCCTGCTCCAGTGAGGGATAAAAAAAAAACTTCCATTCTGCTGTATGAATCTCTCATGCGTTCTGGTATATGGCCAGCATATGCAGACGTGTATGGACGCCTGTTTTTACAAACCCCGGACCAGGTTCTAACCCTGTGCTAATTTGCAAACAAAATCTGTAGTGTCGGAATCAGCATAATTAACTGTAAACAAATGTACTTGAAACATGCAGCAAAGCGTTAAATGTGCCTAGCTGTGTTTTCTGTGGAAGTTATTTACTAAGTAAAACTGTTGACCTGGATGGGAGCCTTCGTACAGTCGTCCAGAAAAGGTAATCTCGTTGTAGAACACAAAGATCAAAGCCGGCATCGCCATTAAAAAAAAAACTAAGAAAAGAAAACACCGCGGCGCCGGTCGGTGGAACTATTCCGGTTTTCGCGAGTGACTAAATGCGATCGCTGGCTGCCGTAGTTCCACAGGCGAGTAATCGCAAACTGAGTACGTAAATATGTGTTTAAGAGATGCGGACATGATGTTAAGGTAACAACTATGCTGCCGATATTCCCATACCAAAATTTTGTACCCTGCGTCACAGAATTTAAAATACCAGCACTCATTGCAGTTGACGAAAGAAGCGCTAACATTTGCCGCAACGACGCAAATAGACAGCCCGTGCGCACCGTATCAGAATGCGATGCATGCGCTGAACTATCGAGAGCTTGTTTCTGCGTAATCATAGAGCGCTGCTACGTACGTGGACGAATGTTACATCGCTGGGAGAGCGGTTATGCTTCAAAGAACAGTCTTGCCGCATGATATTCGGAAAAACGGGAAGAATATATTTTGCGCCGTCGCCGCTTCATAACCCGAGCCAAGCTGCAGCATCGCCGGGCATGCACGGTTTATAGGAAGCTCTCCATTGCGCTTGCGTCTACATAAACGTTACGGCTGCTGGCTGATTAAGTCTAGCGAGATCAACATATGCGCCATGCTGAGGGAAATAAACTCAAATTTTCTCAAAGTACCACAATAGCTGTTTGAGCGTAAACAAAAAAGGACGAACCAATCACAATATTCTATTCAAGTGACGTGTTTGGCCCGACACTGCTGGCGGCGTCCGGCTCCCGAATGCAAAAGAAAATGGCCGCCCGACACAGACTCGCGTGTCGGACCGACAAGTCGGATCCAACATGTTGGATCCGACTTGTCGGACTCAAAAGAAAACGGGCTTTAGCGGACGGTATAGCCGCTATGCTAAAACTCATTTTATTCCCACGAACAAAAATGTGGTAATTTGTCAGATCCAATTACTTTCCGCGTACAATGGTAACAAGCTTGCATTCATTTTTGAGCTTGGGGGAAAAAATTAAACTTAATTCCACACAGTGTGAAAGCTCCCGAAACAGCGGAGCTGTGGTTCTCTGGTGTCGGCTCGTACGCCAACGGACGCTCGCCACAGAACGGCAGCGCCGTCACCGCGCAAATTCTACGGCTTGGGCAAAGAAATAGGCAGCTAAACGTTGGCGGCTGGAGGCTCCATTCCCTAGCGGTAGGGAGGAGAACCCGCCCCTGCGATACTTCTCCGCCCTCTGTTGGCGGGTCTGGGAACCTGCTCCTACAAGTGCGTGACGCAGGACCTTCAGCAGACTGACGAAAAAGGGTCGACCTACAACAGCTCCGCTGTAAAAACCCCGTCCTGGTGGGGCAGCATGTCTCGCACGCAGATAAACTGACCAGGCCTGCAGATCATTGAGTAAAACCAGTTCAGTTTATATCCACACTGCGGTTCACCGAAGTGGCCACAACTGAGCTTGGCGTCACAGCCGCCCTTCTGTTGGGCAAGACTTTTTTTTAAAGTGAAACAGTGAAGGGAGGATGTTTTTGCGAGTTTCAAAGCACTGCATATTGTGTGGGTTGACTGCCAAACAGGCTTGCGAGCAAGCCTTGATTTGCGTAGACTGCGGGCGGTCCCGTTTCAGCGGCTCGTCGTATTGACAGCACCAGCCAATCTCCCAGGGCGAGTTGGTTACGTAAGTAGGCTTCGCAAACACCGCGAGGCGAGGGAGAGCGAGGCACTCGTGAAACCCTGCCGCCACGTTACGCCGTTCAACGTTGACGCCGGGGACTCCGTAGTATACGAGCGGCATTGTGTAACTCCAGCAGAGCGCGTCACGACTGGAGCGAAATCTCATTAGCCAGAGAGCCTGTCTGTACCGCGCGCTGAACGGAGCGATATCGGAGGAAGAACGACGAGCTCTCCTCTCACGTTTTGTGACATGCTTAACTTGTTTATTTTAGCGTGCTTTGACTGACGAGCGGGGTGCCAACGCCGGTGTTGAGGAGGCTGTATACGTTACGTCTGCATCTTCTTGTGTTGGTTGGTCTAATATTCTTGAGGGCGACGCACGGTGCAGAATTTTTTATATGGCCCCTAGCATCACCAGCAGAATGCATGAAAGGCCGCAATATCTGAAGTGCTAAGGGGCCTTTTTATCTAGTCGGGGTGCATGCATGTGTGGAAGATTAATTGACCGCAAAAAGCAAGATCCTTCCGAATTAGAATTTATCGATTGGGACAAACTGCCACGCGACCTTCTACGGTGTGCGATTTCGATGCGTTCACGGGACGCTGCATTAAACTCCCATTTTCCCTCATTCTGACACGATGAGATACCGTTTTTCTCTCTTAAGAAGGCCGTGAAGACAAAATACAAGTCTGGTTCATCACAAAGGCCGCTTTGTCGCGATAACAATACTTCTCGCGTTTTTTTTTTTTTCGTTAAAAACGTCTTTACGGGCTGGCAGGGAGCTGAGTGAGTTCTTTCAAATTCAGGTTAAAAGCATAGTTGTTCTAAATTAAACAAAATTTTAATTTGTCCGCATGACCCCTTTAACTGGCTTAGCAGAGTTTGCCAGGTCTGTTAACCCTCCGACGTGTTTGGACCGACTGCACTCGACTGGAAAGAAACATTTATTCTAGCTCTACGTATACACGTACGTGAATCATGGTCACAGCGCCAGCTGGAGGTTGAGTTGAGAAGCACGTTTGTGCTAAGAAATGCCAGGTTGTCTCAACTGCCACAGGTCCGCGCTCCACTAGCCTCATATAAATAACTATAAATGCAAATACATAAATGCGACTAATGTATGCGGCGCCTTTAGAGGTGCTGGTGGCGCTATCATTAATGTGACACCGCGAACCGGAGCAGAGCGCCTCCGGTTAAAGACATTTGAGTGCAATTTACACCATTCGAATATTCGGAAATTTAGAGCTCGGAAGGAATCGGGGAAAGCGTAGGTGTCTGAGGAAAAAGGATTTCTAATCCCTTTATAGCACTGTTTCAAAAAACAAAAAAAAAGTTCGATGAAGCGGCCACGGCACGCATGGTCACCTATCGTACGCGTCCACCCACGTGCCCAACACAACCTATACACTGGTACATCTGCACTCCGAGTCGCTTTCCCGTATTCCCAGCACGACCAGCGGATGATGGACCCAACAGATACGCATGGACGGACGTGACCGCTCGCGCGGCGTCGATCTCGTCATTCGGCGAAGCGACGCAGTTCGGCCGACGTTGGCACGGTCCGCGAAAGGCTGCGCACGACCGTAGATGCACGCTCACGGCATCCGTAATCGATGCCGGCCAAAAATAATGACGGAAAAACAAGCCCGGGTATTTATTTCGGAGTGACACGCATCCATCGGCACATTTAGCACAGCTCTGTTCCACCGCGCAGGCAGGAAGGCTCCGTGCGCGGAAGTACACACTCATACTCCGGCGAGGAGACCATATACAAACACGCGCTGTGCGAAAAACGCGGATCTGTTGTTCCCTTTCGCGCGAAAGCTGAAGCGGTGCAGAAATGTAAACGGAAAAGGGTTACGGGCGCGCAATAAGGACGCGGGAAAAAGTGGTGGGAACAAAGACCCTTTTTTTCCGTGCGGAGCCTCACTCACGTCCGCAGTACTGCCCATGTGAAGCGAACAAAGAAGCCGGACGAAGTGGTCACCACTCACGCCCCGGTGCACGCATTAACGCCTTGTAAAGGAAGCGGTACGCACTTTCGGTAGGGCGGGCGATGCACGCACTATTTTCGCTCGCGGAGAGAAAGTTGCTCGCGTGGCGATTGCACCTTCCGCGGATGCCGGCACTCGGCGTGTAACTGCGGCCAGTGGCAGGAGAGAAAACGGGCAGCATGACGAACAAAACTTGCCGCGCGTGTGTATACGAAGTTGAGTGATTGTGGGGTTTAAGGCGCCGACGCAACGCAGGCGACGAGGCCGCGCCGTAGTGGAGGGCTCCGGATTAATTTTGTCCACCTGGCGACCTTTAACGTGCGCCGAAATCTCGTACGCACGGACGTTTTTGCTTATCGCCTCCATCAGAAAAGCGGCCGCCGCGGCCGGGAATCGAACCCTCGTCCTCGTGCTCAGCAGCGCAACGCCTTAGCCACTGAGCCACCGCGGCGGGTCGTGTGTACAAAGTTTATCGCGGCCGATCGACGCCGTGAAAATTGCGGGGTTCGAGCGAACGCCCGCGGCAGAACGGATAATAGGGTTAACGCCGTGTCGTCCGTCTCCCTTCGTACCTGCTTTTTTGAGTGCTTTGTCCACCTAGGCGGACGCCCGGATGCTGTATTTTTAGAGCATTCCAGATACAAACCCTGAAAACTCGTTCCTTCAGGTTCCTTCTCGTTCCTTCAATCTGACCTTTTAGCTCAACCAAGGTCAAGCCAGCGCGACGTGCGGTTGGGTGGAGTGAGAGCGTCTACAGTAGCCGACGATTTTTCCGGACTCCGAAAATACGGACTTGCTGGATATTTCGAGCTTCTTCGAGGAACCGCCAGTTGTCCCATTCGAGTAATGACTCACGGATTTTTCGGACTGCTCTTTTATTTACGTATTTTTTATTTTTCGTTCCCCTCTAGGTCCGAAAAATATCAGTCGGTCACTGCAGTTGCCCGTTGGTTCAAAGGGAGGGGCCTGAAAAGGGGGACAGCGGGAAATCGTAAAGATACAAACAAAATTTAGCATCCCTTCGTAAACAATGTCGAGAGAAGCGCGAAAGCTGTTAGTGAGTGCAACCTTCGCCGAAAGTGCGTCCGATTGATCGTTAACTAAGCCTCCAACGACGGAAATGTATGTATGTATTTATTGCACAAAAGAAAGAAAGGAAGGTCCACCAACAGGCGTAAATTGTCTCGCCTAGGGGCGGACACCGGAACGGAAATCGCAGACGAAGAACGATCTAATATATACGTGCACGTTTACGAGATAAAGGTATACTGTTGTACTTCTTCTCGTGGGTTCCTCGCATAGGTTCGTTCTTAGTTTGCTATTTGGGCCTTTGAAGCTTTGACTTTCGATTGGACGCACTTTCAGCGAATATCAGAGTTTCGATGTCAGAAGGATTTCGCGCTTATTTCAAATTTCTCTGGGAAGGGATGGTGAATTTTTAATTTTTTTTTTCTGGCGCTTCTCTCCCCCTTTCACCTATTAAATCTCAGAATTCCATCCTCGAGTTCCGTCTACGTCGACGGAACTCGTGGACGGAACCTCGACCTACCCGGGCCAGAACTTATCCGAAGATAACGCCAGAATGTTTCGACACATGAGCGTCGATCGCTGATATGTACACGCAGCAACTGCGGCCCACTGTACACGCAGCAACTTCGCAACCTTTTTTTTTTTTTCAAGCTAATTCAGGCCGCTTATAGCTAAAATGGGATCCAGTTATATCACGGAGTCGCAGAAATGTAACGCTTCCCGTACGTGTGATCCGGAACCATTCGCTCATAGCAATCAGGAAAATTGATGCAACCGCAAAAGGGTACGTAATACGAATTCAAGTTTGCGCTCTAAAAAAAAAAGAAAATAAATAACATGGAACTATTCAGCGTTTGCTTCCTGACTGTATAACTATATAACCATGAGTATATTTTTTAGTAGGACGTCGTACTTACACATTTTAACGCAGGCGAGCACGCCTTCGCAAATACGCGCATGCGTGTGCGACGGCCAAAGACAGCGCTAAAAAGAAAAGCAGTGAGCGAGTTTATCGTCCGGCGATCCGCTCACGCATATGAGGGTTGGAACTTCTTCCTGTGTGCGCACACACGCAAGCCCGAAGAAAACGAAAAAGGAGACTTTCGGCGTAAGGGAAAGCTCCAACGGCGTGGAATAAAAAAAAGCGGCATCTTATAAGAAGCGCATTTTCCTTTAATGTCCGCTCTAAGGCTGATGTTATCGCGAACGCCGACTGCTCGCAGAGTGTATACGTTGAGAGCAATCAAGCGGGAGCATATATGGTCTGCTAGACTCCTCCACTCACCACTGCCATCAACGTCTCAAGTGCACTCGAGTTTTATTATTCAGCAGCGGCCTGGGATATTGCCCGCTGGATATTTCGCCGAGCCCACGGGCACTCCGAAAGCACAGACGCCGCTGCTGCTGGCATGCATAAGCGCCAACGGGCACCGTGCACTCTCGGGTTTTCTGCGCCGGGCACGCCTACGCAAAAGTGCACCGGTCATGCAAATATAGGCTCTCTGCAGAAGCGACTCGCGTAGGCAGCGTACCTGCGTGGGAGATTGAACCCACCGCGTGCCTCCTACTTGCGCATACATATACCCGTAGAATGACGCGGCTGCCGTTTCATCTTGGGGAGACACGGACTTTCTGGGCAGCGAACAATGAAATGGCACAGGAGTATGCCTGAGATGACGCTCAACGCTTCTTTCTTTGTGACCTGAGACTTATACGTCTCTCACCTGGCAGGTTATATGGGCAAGGCAGCATTACTTTCTTTCGGAAACACTTGCTGTTTTAGTTGGGCTCCGAAAGCATCAAGGTTGTGCCCTTTCTTTTCTTTGTTTTTACAAATCGCGCTAGGGCTTACTATGCATCGCGAAATCGCGAAGGCAGAAACTAGTATACGAACGAGGCATTTCTTTCGTAGTTTTTTGTACCTGAAGAGCACTATAATACGCTAAACTGAACGCAGAAGACCAGGGTTAAATTTAAAACTCACGCTGCAAATTCAGCAGTATAGATTTGTCCGTTTAGTCTACAGGCTCGAACAGATTATGGTAGAACCGCGGCGATCTTCACTAGCTGTTTTGATATCTTGGCTGGGGCCGGGGCCGTTGGCATCTCCTGTCATCCTCGTTGTAATCCTGGTCGCATGTAGTCACGGCATTAAAACACCGGGAAAATCGTTTATGCCTCGCGCTCACGTTACGCTTACTCAGAAAAAAAAAAAAAAAGAACACACCGGGACACTCGTTGACGCCTGGCGTTAGAGAGCTTCGTGCTTCAAAGACAAGCGACGTTTACAGCAAAGCTGTATACCTCTAGCCTCAAACGGTTTCATCTCTGTTGGCAAAAACTTAAGCTGCATGCTTTGCCCCTCCCCAGGTTTCACGTTAGTGAAGATGGCCCGGGATTTTTAAAATTACTTTTGACTGTACTGCCGAGGTACCGTTGAAAGCTAGAGAAGTGCGAGAATACATCTTGAATGTTGTGTTCCTTCGCCCTGGGCCAGCCCTTCTGAGTCTGCACAACATCAGTCATTGGCAGAACAACTCCTCCTCGCAATTCATTTCATCTCAGGGAGTGAACGAGAAACCTCACCGGACCCGGCGCGGTGGCTCAGTGGCTAAGGCGTTGCGCTGCTGAGCAGGAGGTCGCGGGTTCGATTCCCGGCCGCGGCGGCCGCTTTTCTGATGGAGGCGAAAAGCAAAAACGCCCGTGTGTACGATATTTCGGCGCACGTTAAAGATCCCCAGGTGGTCAAAATTAATCCGGAGCCCTCCACTACGGCGCCCCTCATCGCCTGCGTTGCGTCGGCGCGTTAAACCCCACAATCAATCAATCAAGAAACCTCACCGGAAAAACAAATGTCATAGCGACGAGGACAAAGGAGCCAAACTATAACAAGCGCTGACGCATGTCGCTCGTTAGTTTAAGGCCCCAATTGCTTGCGCCGCCGATTCTTCACTCAGCCAGTATGCGGCACGTTACCTTGGCGAGTTTTAAAATGTAGCCATCCTTGAACCGGACTACCTTTTTAAAGCGAAGCTTTATGGGAAGTCTGGTGGTCTCGTGTACGCAGAAAACTCTTGCGGCGCAACCCCATGCGCATGCGTAAAAAAGAAAACCAAAACAGGTTGGATGTGAGTTATCACTAAGGTGAGAGGATTACTGGCTCTGTCTGTGCACTGTATGACCATTGTCTGTCGTAAAAGCTCTGTCAACTTCCCTCTCCCACCCTTAACGAGCACCGAAGTCGGTCGGGAATCGGCCCTTTTGGATTATAACTCAACTACCCGCCGCGGTGGCTCAGTGGCTTAGGCGTTGCGCAGCTGAGCACGAGGTCGCGGGCTCGATTCCCGGCCGCGGCGGCCGCTTTTCTGATGGAGGCGAAAAGCAAAAACGCCCGTGTGTACGAGATTTCGGCGCACGTTAAAGATACCCAGGTGGTCGAAATTAATCCGGAGCCCTCCACTACGGCGCGCCTCATCGCCTGCATTGCGTCGGCGCGTTGAACCTCATAATCAAAACTACAGCTGTCGTTGTCATCGCTAATCGTTAGACACACAAAAGACAGCGCCCAATTTCGCACGCTTATCTGTTTTCTGGCAAGAATACGAGACGCGACGCGTATACAGTTCGACGCGGACCGCTGCCTGCGACCGCTGCGGAGCTAGGCTGGGCTGCACACATGGCTCGGAGATCGGGCAGACGGTGCGCGGAGGCCGACGTGCAGCTACCAACGCGCGCTGCTTCCCACTCGAGGAAGAAGAGGCACCCGCCAGCAGCCAGGAAGGTTCGACGAGGCAGCAGCAGCACACCAAGGAGGAAGAGGAACGGCCACACGCCATCTTCCAAGATGAGCAGACAGATGTGTACACGCGGAGATAAGCGGGAGAGGGAGGCGACGAGTAGCCGGTGCATCGCTCGGTGCTGCTTCGGAAGCATAAACAGAGCCAAGGAAGATGGAGACAAGAAACGAGGTGGCAGGAAAGAAAGGAGCGCTGCCCTTTGATCATTTCTCACCAGGGAACATGCACGCGCGGTAGCAAGCATTACAAACAAACAAACAAACAAAACGCGAGTTTGCAGGTACCTTCGTACATTACTCCATCCCCGTCCCGGCCCTGAAGAAGAGAAGTTAACATGCACCGACCAATGAATAATAATAAAAAAAAATACCAGCCGCTTCGGCTCCCCACGCGGCAGCCTATTGTTCAGAAAGAATTTTACGAAAACAAGCGCATACTTGAACGGGCCGTGCAGACAAAACACAAGTTTGTTTTATTCGAAAGATTTGGTGTTTTACAGCGCCCTCAGCGGTTAGCAAACGACGCTTTCGCCACTGAGAAATCAGACATTTTAAGCGAAAATTTCAATTCTCCCGCTAAATCGTGTGTTTTCGTGACGTAGACAATGACGTATCCAGAGAAGTGCCTTAAAACTAAAGATACCCTGCTGACCAGGGCTGCTACCATCTCACAGACGGCCGTTTGGTAATCTTGTTTATCGCCCACTTTCAAAGACGGCGGTTCCAGTGTTCGCACTTTGCTTCTGGCCGGACTTCTGCCGTATTTTGATTAGGGTTCATACTAAGAGTTTCCTAAAACGTAAGCTATGACTCGACAAACATGGTCATTTATACGTGGCCTTGCCGCTGATATCAGTTGGCCACGGTGTTGTGTCAGACAAGTTCAACGTGTACGACGCCCTTGTTAGGCAGTGTCAGCCGGCAGAGTGCCACACTGGCGGCTTCGGCGTTCACGTGTTCGTTCGTAACTTTAATTGTTCACCCCACCATTCTTACTGTAATAAAAAGGACGTGCCCGAAATTTAAGCGCAAATAGCTCTTTCGGCAAGCTTATATATGATCCCTGTCTAATTTGCGTTTGCCGGCCTCTAAATCGCACAACTGCGCATATGACATCATAGGTTCTGTTTCGGGAGTTGAGCTAGTGGGTCGCACGGCCGTTCTCTTTCTAACAGTGAAGATGTTTAGCAAATCGCAATTTTTCGTGTCCGCAGTTAAAAATACCAAGAAATTGCCGAGCGCGCGCACGTGATCAGCGCAGGCCTGGCAGCGACCGCCCGGCACTTCAAAAAACCAAGCAAATGACCAGATTGTGTGTGTGTGCGCCTCGCGGCGACCACCCAGCGTCTCCGGCGCACGTTTTTCAGGCTAATAAAGCCGACTGAGCGAGACTGGCCAAGATTGACCCAAAAATAGCGTTCGCCGTAATCGTGGCAACGTACACTTGCGCCGAACGAGAAAGACACGGCCTAGCGTACGCCCCTTCAAGGCGATGTCCAATGATTATCACTTCGAAAAAAAATGAGGGAAGCTTACACTTATGGCAACAATGATGGAGAAAAAGGTCGTTGCGGCAGCGAAGGAGGAGCAAATCGGCTGCAATCGTGGACTTAAACCTTCGTGATGGTCGTGAAGGTTGCGTACAGATTCGCTACCTTCAAGTCTTATAAGCGCTGGTGTGAGCTTCTTTCATTTTTTTCTTAATCTTTATTTTAGACAAGTTTACGTTAAAAGTGGTGTCAGTATGATTCTAACCAGGCAATCTTTTGACTGAACCAAACTTGCGTTTCGTCTGCATGGCCTCTTTAAAGCAGTGGGCGCGGACAGCGTAGACAGGTGGCGTATACACGTGGTGCTGAATTCCAGTTCCGATTGCTCGGTGCCTTTGATCTTCAAAATGATTCTCCCGACCACACGAGCGTCCGGCAAACTCTCCGACTTCATCCCCAAAGTCTTAATTATCATCACAACTTCCTCCGCTTCAACGCGAGACGCCCAATCCCGCACTATTGTGGGATTTGGTACAATGATCCGTCATAATCCGACATGCATGCACGCGCAAACAATGCACACACCAAGTCTACACGTATTATTGTGCGGTCTGTGCGCGCAAGGCCCACCCAGGTTACACACACGGAGTGCTCGTGAGAGCCCGGAACTGAGAGCTGTGCCATGCAGGAGCGTGACTTATTAATGAGTAAACAGTGCGTGCAAGAATTCGAAACGTACGGCCTCGACGACGGACGAAGCTCGCTCGCCGCATTGGAAAAATCGAGGCGCGCCGTGTCTGCTTTGGCGTGTAGACACGATTCCAGAAGCGAGAGCGTGACATCTCGCCTTCGAACTGCGATACGCTCCGTATACGCGGCGCATTCAGTGGGCGGAGAAGTCACGTTCTACTACCGAGGCATGCGTTCTCGGCCTCGGCGGCTCTAATCCGCCGGGCAGAGAGATGCAATAAGCGCACGAACGGCGGGCATTCACCGCAAACTATTGTAACGGCTTATTTTGGTCACATACTTGCCGCTACTGTAGCATGAAGATTGCAGTGAAGAAGTCGAAACGTTGAAGAGGTTTAAGGTTAACTTGTTTAATTTACTGGTGACATTGATGCAATTAGCACATACAAACTTGAAACAATTGCACTTATTACATAAATGAGAAAGGCCGTCAATAGATCAAGAGTACTTAGCGGGACATGGCTGACTGGATCTCGGTCTCCCGGCGGGAGGGCACGACGACGGGCGGCAGAGTTTCTGAAGTGAGTTCTTGGTGCAGGCCGCCCTCCGCCCTCGCTCGCCCGAGACGCCGCGTTATATTTGCTTCAAGCGGTCCGGTGGGGGACGTATTGGGGGAAAAAGTGCATCCTGGAGAGTGCGGACGCCAGGGAACAAGTCTAAGGCACACCCGCAGCCAATCAGGGAGACGCTTCTAAGCTCCAATCAGACATGTCCCCGCCAAAGTGAAAAGGAAAAAAATCACACACAGAAGACACAAAGTTCAAACTCGAAGGCGCCCGTTTCTGGCAAAAGAATTACTGGTTAGAATAAACTAAAAGGTATACAAACTCGAAAAGGAGAAAAGACAGGCGGCCTTTTGAACGAGACGGGGGTAACCGGGGGTCGGAGAACATAGCGGCCCGCGTAGGCGCGCAACGGGGGGTCGGAGACGCCAGTGTGCGCGGTAACACAAGCCGAGGCGATGGGTCGCCCCCTCAATAACCGGCGTCTCCCGTTTCTGGCAAAAGAATTACTGGTGAGAATAAACTAAAAGGTATACAAACTCCAAAAGGAGAAAAGACAGGCGGCCGTTTGAACGAGACCGGGGGTCGGAGAACATAGCGGCCCGTGTATGCGCGCAACGGGGGGTCGGAGACGCCAGTGCGCGCGGTAACACAAGCCGAGGCGATGGGTCGCCCCCTCAATGGCCGGCGTCTCCTGGTCGGCCGACGGGCGGACACACGCGCCGGAGCCGTTTCTTAGAAAAGGTGGGCCTCGGTGGCCGAAGAGGGATGCTAAAAAATTGAAAAAAAGCAAAACCCGACAGTTCCCCCTCCGAATGCGTCGCCTTGGAAAGCATCGCGAAGTCCCAAAACGCGGATACGTGGGTCGACTTAGTAATTATACGCACATGTACGCAGGAAACAAAGCTAAAATCTTGTCAAAAAGCTGGCACCGAGCTTTTTTTCCTGCTTGCTCTCCCACTTTCCATGCTTTACCTCTCTCTCTCTCTCTCTCTCTCTCTCTCTCTCTCTCTCTCTCTCTCTCTCTCTCTCTCTCTCTCTCTCTCTCTCTCTCTCTCTCTCTCTCTCTCTCTCTCTCTCTCTCTCTGAAGAGGCTGACGAGAAACTGGAGTAGAAGCAGAAAAATTGATTTGATTGATTGTATGGTTTAACGCGCCGATGCGACGCAGGCGATGAGGCGAGCCGTAGTGGAGGGCTCCAGATTAATTTTGACCACCTGGGGATCTTTAACGAGCGCTGAAATCTCGTACACACGGGCGTTTTTGCTTTTCGCCTCCACCAGAAAAGCGGCCGCCGCAAAAGCAGAAAAAGACGGATAGCTCGATGAACGGATGAGATAAGGAAATTTGGCGGCAAAGAAAGGATCGAATTTGTGCTGCGCAGGGTCAGCAAGCCATCTGTTGCCCTATTGAATTCCTAATAAGCGAACAGAGTGGTGAAGTCATGTTTGGATAACATATAAAATGCTGGTTGTTTCTTTAGTAAAGTTTAGTTGGAAGTGGCGCTTTGTTTCTCTTGGTTGTTTTTTCTCCTTAGTGTCCACGTTTTTCTTGCGCCGGAATCCCACGCGCTTGGCCAATTGTGAAACAGAAAAATCGAGAAATAGGTGCGTCAGTTGCTTCTGGCGCCTCATAGTCGAATTACAGTCCAACTACTTAACGGCACGAGGAAATGTTACCTCTTTCTTAGTCATACCGTATCGACGTGCCGTAGGGCATAATAAACGAAAGGGCAACGCGTAAACAACAACCCCAGATTCCAGCTATTCCCAGCCTATATAGTGATGTCGATTATGAGTCAGGTCCACAGGTCCACGCTTGCGGGTCTGGAGCGCCGCCAGAAGGGCGACCGCGGTAAAGCAATTACACCAGACGAGGGGTACGCACAATCTAGGCGCTTTTTGTCTGCCTCGAGGGAAGGTTATGTGCGCACAATGACATCTTCTCGATAGAGTAATAAACATGAGATAGGACGCTCAGAAACCTCTATTCTTTTTTTTTTTTACGCCGTACCCGCACTTCAACGAACCTCTGCTCATCGTCATTCAACCTCGAATTTGACCAGTTCGATCGGTGAATTGAAGTAGCAGCCAGAGGGCGGCAACAGATCGTTGGCGATTTCGCGTACCCTTAATCGAAGGAGAAGAAGCGATTCTCGCGGCTTCTCTTCTTCAAAGGAAGGACGTCAACCGCAAACGACCCCAGGGCTCATGCATTATATATACGTATACACTTGCACGCGCGGCCGATTGTATACGCACCGTGGAGCTATCTTCAAACGGAACTAAGGTCAGCGGAGGCTTGGGTACACATTATACGTCTTCCATCCTTATCTGCGGCCCAGCCACTACCGTAAAACTGTCGGCGATGAATGGAGAGGGGTTTCGCCATTTAAGATCGGACCGTTTCGTTCTGTGGCTCGCGTGACGTCCAGTTCTCTGCAGACGGGACCGTTCCGAGCGTGTTTTCGTTTCCACGCAGCGATTTAATAATGACTGCCGCGTCGGCGGCACGCGGAGAGCCCCCACAATCACCACCGGTAATGATTGTGCATTACGGAGCCTCTTTGTTCCTGTAGTACTTGTTTCTCCCTCTCTCTCCCTCTCTCTCACACACGCACAATCTTACGATTCCTTTGTTCCGTGCGCCGTGCCGATTGCGTCACAAGACCGGGAGACTGCCGGCCGGCGTCTCGGCAAATGCAGCCGCACGCCCGTAGCGCGTTTAGAGTACGCACCAATATGTGTACCGTAGACCAAAGGAACACATCAGAGTTTAGCAAAAAAAAAAAAAAACAACAACAAAAAACAGGATTTAAAACTGATGTATTCCTCTGGTCCACTGTGACAATAGGTCCACTACTACAAGAACAGGAGTTTCAAAAAATGGGGGGCATATCGATCTCTGATAAACTGATGGTCCTCGCAGAAGCTCAACAGCATCGGCAAATCAGTGACTTAACGTAATTAACGTAACGTAAAGTAATTCCTTATTAACGTAATTTCTGCTCCACACGTGTCATGCGCTACTCACTCGCCTGACGGAGAGCACCTACCTTTTTTTTTTTTCTGTAAGGACGATGGATACGAACGATTTCTCACAAAGCGACAACATCTTTACTGTAAAAAAAGTAAAAAAAAGTTGGGGAATAGTTGTCGAAGCGAAAAAGGACAGTTTTTTTTAAACTGCGCCCGCTTCACTGTAGCGCAATGGTTTGCAACCGCTCGAAACGCTTACGCAATACCCTATATGGCACAAAAACGCAAGCGTAACAAGACGTACAGTGTTCGGCCGGAGAAGCGTGGACCGGTTGCTGCACGGCCTGCGATTGGATCGATGATAGAACGCGATGTGTCAATCACGCAGCGAATGACAGACGCATTGATGCCATCGTTACGAGCGGAAAAATAATGAGGCCTCGTCACGCCATATATGGTCACGCTATGGGCTCGTACACGAATAACGGGGGCCGACGCTGGTTGCGGAGACTTCTTCGGAGCGTGACGGCTGCGGGTTCTCAGGGCGCCACAAAAGAACGGCTTCACCCGCGCAAGACGGGATTGCAGTGCTCAATTTCCCTGTTGGCGTAGAGCTCGCTCTATCCACCGCGGTGGCTCGGTTGGGTTAAAGTAGCGATGATGATACGGGCCTCCTAACGCGCGCGCAATGCTGTGCTCATGGCCAACCACACATCGCATTCAACCATAAAACAAAAAATAGCCGCGTATCTGTTCCTCTCGTTGCAAATGTCGACGAAAGACGATAGTCGACCGGTGACCCTGCCATGTAAACGCCTCCCTTCTTTTTCCCGCTCACCTCTCATGCTGTTCCTCTCCCGTCTCGTTCCTCCCAAGATACGAGGCTAGACGTTTGCTCAAGTCAATTTAAATTTACCGCGTTCCACTGGTCCAAGTCGGGTGCCTCGATGCCAGCGCTGCCGAACGGCGGAGACGCGCGTGAATCGAGGCACCCTATCTGCAACGTTTATAGGACCACGTTGCCCAACTCCACGTGCGTTCCAAGCAGAACGTGGAAACTATTTAGTGGAACCTTTTGTAACCGTTTCCACTTGACTTCTTGAAATTCCGCCAGAACCTATAGTGGCGCCGGCAACAGTAGGCGACGATTTTCTGCAGTTGATGTAGTATTTCATTTGCTATCGCAGAAACCAAGCGTGTATGATTTTTTTAAATAAAGAAACACTGCAAATATCACTTATGGATTGATTTTCTGCCTCAAATTTGCGTAGTGTTTTGTTCTTGTTCAGCAAGTTGACAAATATGAACTTTGACACCGGGCTTAGACGTTTAGATTCGGCTGCGGGTATATAAGACTATTGCCCAGCTTCTGTTTAACTTTGCCGGGCTGGTTGAATCGAGTCACAGACAGACAGACCAAAATTTCTGCGTTCAAGTAGCCCAAGAAAGACGATCGTCTTTAAAATTTCCTCGAGGCACTTGCGTCCGCATACGTGCTCTGCATGCGAAAGCATGTGGCTTCTCCTGGCGATACTTATCAGTGGGTTCATTACTACTGGATCGCGTTCACGTCTTTTTCCTCGCTTCTGTTTCTTCGTCTTTTGGCACGGACTGCGCGACCCCGCACGCGACAGCTTCGCCAGAATCAGTTCTCGGAGGTTGGGGCGCACCCGTTCTACTCACGCGCCGCCCCATTCACCTGTCCCGCGATATTTACTACGGGCCAACACTTGTTGCGCCGCTGGTGATATCCCAGATGTAGCATGGTGGTAGCACCCTCGGCTCCAACTGTGGGTTCTATTGTGATGTAACTCCTATTTACGTAATCCTGTTCCCGAAATAACTGATTTACTTGATATCGAAGTTAACGCACATACACACGCACATTTTGTCAGCGTTTTTTTTTTTTTTACTCTTTATTGCCGCGGCCAATCTCTTCCAAACGCAGTTTTACCGCGCAATTTGCTACTTGATAGAGGCTTCCGCCTTAGAATTCCGAAGACACGTAATAATCACTCCTATACGAGTTGTAAAGGCGAATGAAAGCATCGGTGTCGAAGCGGACGCCGCTGAGTGCTGCTGCGAGTTTTCTGCTGCGAGTGATGTTTTCGAGTTTTTCTGCGGGGTGTCTGCGGCGCACTGCCACCCGCATGGACAGCCGCCTTTTGCACACTGCCGAGGCTGCAACCGCCGACGATGCCGACCGGTACTTCAGAATCCATGACAGAGCGGTACGCGCTGGCGAGCAGAGCGATCTGACTCGCTGGTGACCGTTTGGACCTTCATCGCCGTCATCAGGAACAGCATAATCATCGTCATTCCTATGTTACCATTTCACAACTTTCACGAGACTCGGATCGGCCAAGAAGGCTATGAAGAGATGTCAGCGCCCGCGGAAATACACGTGGACAGCTCCGGGAACCAAGAGAAACAGCACCACCATCACCACCACCACCACCACCGCAAGCATGGCGCAGACGCGGGGGGTGGAGGCCCCACAGACCAGGGTCATAAGGAAATCGCCGACGATGGCTGCAAGGTAAGGCACGCGGTCCAGGCTGCCCACAGGGCGCATATACCCAGGACTCTTCCGCGACCAGCCTCGGCGTTCTGCCCACAAGTACGACGTGACAAAGACGTCACGCTGCGCGTATATACGGTCCCCTGTCTTTTAGAAGGCCGCGCGTACACGCCTTGGCGGCAACCAGTGGAAGAGTATACCCGTATTGTCGCTGCCTCCGCAATTTCAAAAGGGAAATACTGGGGTCGGTAACTTTCGCGGAGCCTATATGCAGCTTCAGGAAACATGCCAGAATGCTTCCTACGTCAATTTTTGTACTTCACGAAGTGAATTTCTCAATAGCCATTTTAAATTTCGTTGTTATGCGAGCGCATTTCCGCAAATGTAGCTCGTGGTCTCTACTGAGTTACATTGCCGGTGTCCGGGTACGCAGACGAGGGCATCTCGCTCGACCACTCACAAGCACCGCCACACAGCGGCCACTCGATTTCGGAGCCCGAAGAGCCCGGAGAGCCCACTCTCGCCAGCCGACGACATCTTGCAAGCAGTGCCATCGCCAACAGCCACGGCCGCCCCCTCTGATCCAGAGAACTTGGCCGTTGCGCTGACGCCGCCCACGGGTGTGCCTGCGGCCGAGTCACCGCAGCACCTCAAGGAGGAAAAGTCTGACACCTGCGTGGCCGTCGCGGAGCGCCACAAAACGAAATCTCCGGTGAGGGGTAGGCCGGGTCCGCGATATATGTGGTGCACGGGGTCCGTCACAAGTAGAGTTCTTATATATAGCTCAGAGCTCGGGAGCTATATAGAGGAACTCTCTAGTCACAAGGGCGGACGGTAGCGTTTGCTGGTTCAGAGATTGTACGAGAACAAACTGGCCAGCGAACTCGAGACAAGGACCACAGAGGAAGAAAGCGGACACCGGCGGTTGACATTGCTCGTTTCTTACTGCTCTCGGTTGAGTCCGCTCCCGCAGTTCTGGATTCGTCAGTGACTTCTTCCAACCGGCTGTAGAAACCCTTCATCACTCGCGGCACGAGTGCTAACCACAATCTTTTACCCGCCAGTGCTGGTTTAGGACAGAACTGGAGACATGTACAGAAGGAAGCGAGTGTCACTCGCATCTGCGCGTCGGGTTCCTCATTAACACCACCTAGGGAGCTTTGCTCAAGCGTTAAAAAGGCAAGCTAAGCAATAGAACACCGCCACCGTGGGGACCCGTAGTCTTTTTAAATGTCTAACCATTATTTTAGGAACGATTTGCGCGTACCTTCACGACGACCGACTTAAACGTAATCGCTTTCAACATCTTGTGTTGCAGTGCGACCCCGCGAACGGGGCACCCGACGTTAAAATGCACGGGAAGTCCACGGCTCGTCATAAACACACCAAGGCCGGCCCACCAAAACAAGCCGCTGCCGCCGTTATTAGCCTGGCCGGCGCCGATGCCCGTTCGGAGCTACCTGTGGGCGCTTCGGAGACGGTCATGCCGGTAGTCGCTTTGGAGGTGCCGGTGGTCACCTGGGAGACCAAGACACCGGTGGCTTCTTCGGAAATATCACTGCCGGTGGTCGCCACAAAGGGGAGCACGTCCACCGATGCCCGCCATGTACTTGCCAAGCGGATGTCGCTGGCAGCGACTTCGTCGTATTTGGTGAGTTTTCAGACTTCTGGCATACAGTGCCCCTCATAGTGTGTACATTTAAAGTGTTGACCGTGGCTGGTTGGTTCTTTACACGAAAATGGCGACATTGTGTGCGCGTTCGGGTGACAAACGTGAGTGACAAACTGACCACGAACTGTTGCAAAACATTCTGTGTCGGTTATGTGGGAATGTGCCCCTGACACGCCTTATTGAAGTCGTATTAAGAATATTGTACAATAGGGACAAAAAATGTCTTTAATGCATGAAGAACGCAGCGGTGAAAAACTAGGAGCACCGAGGGAAGCGCAGGCTGGACAGCATTAAACTCATTATTGCATCAAATACACGCTTCCTACAGCTAAATAGTGTGGAGACGACAAAATAGTAGAGAACACACGACACCGCACCACATGCACTGCGCACGACCCGCACCCTGGTTAGGGAATCGATAAAATTTTAGTGAACTGCGAAACCCCCCGTAAAAAATTAGCAGTGACTTAGCTTGGCTACGCCACGATATACGTAGAGCGAGCTAAGGTTCAGCAATCCAATCCAATCCAGTCAAATTCGGTCCAGCCCGGTCACTGCTCCTCGCGCATGCGCAGCACGGCTCTCCAGGAGCCGCGCGAAACGGCTATCAAGCGGCTCCGGCGCAGCGTCAGACTTGGCTACTGCGCAACGGAGGTGCACAGCTGCGCACGCGCCGGCGCCAGTGCATCTGCCGCGGCTGTGACGTTACTCCTCTGGAATGCGCAGACCGGCGAATGTGCAGATCCAATTCTCTACACACCCGTACTCCAATACAATCCAATTTAATCCAATGCAATTCAATCCGAATCCAATCTAATCCAATGCTCCCCGTGCTTGCGCAGCACGGCCCTTTAGGGTCCACGCGAACTGCTCAACCTCAGCCAGTGTAGCTTCCACTACAAAAGATTTGCCGTGGTGGAATGGGGTTAAACCAAGCTCCCCGAGCGATAGCTCTTGTTCTTGGCGCCGAGAGTGTGCAGTGGGCGCGGACGCAATTACACAAAACAAAGACGCTGCTCGAACGCGCAGTGAACTTGAATGCAGCCGCTTCCTCAAAGCATCACTTTCTCACGGCACCCGGCCTGCTCTTTTCCCCCATTCCCCTTTTGCGCCCCCCTCACCCATCGAACGAACGAGCGATTAGACGCTTTCACTGCGCAACCGCACGGGGCACTGGCTTGACATTGGCCGATCTTGAAGGTCAGATACGCTACGAGGGACGAGCCGTTTTCTGCGTTTGCACCTGCGCTAAAGAGATCTCGCTTTAAAATTCTGTTCCAAACCCTGACATTATTTGGCAGGAAACAGACGCAGCTTACAAGGTTGAAAGGGCAAACAAACGCGAGAACGGATGCGACACGTAAAAATGAATCGAGCCCTTGGGTCCCATCATCCATGGGTCCCATCGTGTGTGTTGAACGAAAATGGCGCCCACTGATTTGGCTAAGTTGGGAAAAGTGCAGGTGCGCGCTCGGCGCGAATTAAGCTCAAGGCTGAGCAGAGAAATGAAAAGCGCAGCAACGCGGCAGCGCCACGGATAGAGAGTCGCCGAATGCAGCAGAGCGGCAGTATGGCCAGCCAAAGGACGCGAGCGTCGGGTCGTACTAAAACCGGAAGGAAGGACGGCGTCACGCATAAGATATTCGTGGTTTGCAGCGAAGAAAGCGGGTGCGCATTTTTGTTGCCTGTTTCGTGTTTTTTTTTTTTTTTTGTAAACTCCTTTCGAGTAAACTTTCTCGTTGTACACACAGTTTCTCGGGCTGCCTATAATGCCACCTTGCCACCGAAAACACAAGGCAGCAGAGCTTCTCGGAAATGACCACATCAAAAAATTGGCACAGCTTGCACTATAGTGGTGCAAGGGTAGAGAAAGATTCTCGTTGGGAGAAATGGCAGAGCTGGCGGCCCCCGTCCCTCCGCCGGCTGTTGCACCTCACATAGGTTTCCGAACTTGCATGCCGCTGATAGTTCTCCATGACTGGCAGTCCCGGATCGCTTTATCCGCAGGCTTTCACATCTCTCACAAAGTGGACCGCGTTAGTACGCGCTAGGACCCGCGGCATCCGGATTCTCGGACTCGACGCCTGTAGCGCAAGCTCGGCATCTGTGCTCCCCACTTCAGGCGCGAACGCACGTAAACTGGCAAGTACGTGAGAGGTCATGGCACCAAGACTGGGCAGAGTGTTCTCGAACGTCGAGCTAGCCGACGCCGGGCACTATTCACGAGGCGCGCGCTCAGGTGAGCTCGGTATTTTTTCTTGATGTTTTTTTTTTGAGCTCCTCACGTGGCGCAATCCCACGTGCAAACCTGGTCGACGCCGGGCTCTCCCGACGAGGCGCACGCTCACGTGCGGTCAGCCCTTTTTCTTGGTACTCTTCCCTGGTAACGCTATACTGCGGAACTAGAAGCTTAAAAAACTATATTGTCAAATTTTTTTTATAATTTGTGGTTTATCGCGCCGATGGTATACACGTGGGCTATGAGGCGCGCCGTAATGGGGGACTCCGAATCAATTTGACCACCCGGGGATCTCTTAACGTGAGCCGGAATCTGGACACGCGGGCGTTTTCGCTCTTCGCCTCCATCCAAAAGCAGCCACCGCGGCCGGAATCGAACCCGCGTCCTTGAGCTCAGCAGCACAGCGCCTGAGCCACTGAGCACCGCGGCGGGTAAGCGATAGATCGGCGGAGAACAGTCAGCGGAGAACGATCGCGCACCACTCCACGCCGGATTCGGCGTCACTTCCGGCCCCCGGTTTTAAGTTTCAGAATTCGGTGCACCCTGTATATATTTAAAAAACTGGTTGATTCCTCTGTCACAGCAATCAATTAAGCACGAAAGTGAAATGTGCAGCGGTGTCTGTAGCTGAGCATGATTTGCGGGTCGGCGGCTGTCTTGTGGCCGTGCTTGGCGAGCGACTTCCAGCTGACGGGTCGCTCCTGCAAAGGTGTACTGAAAAATGGGGTATCGCGGCATAAAACACTTTCGTGTTAAAATATAAAACCCGAAAACGAACAACCCCAAGTATAACATACTCTTTAGTTCTAAAGGTTGCTTCCCCGCAAGAAGACCCTGTGTGCAGTGGTGCACCCTTTACAGGCCGCTTGCTTCGTTATACTGGCCTCACTTCCGTGACGGATATGACGTCAGGTAAATCTTCGTGAATTCGGGAATAAAACACTTTCGTGTTGAAAAGAAACAACGCTTTATTACTAGACGCCCAATTTTGATCGAAGCATACATGTGCGGTCGTAAGTGAAGTTAATTGCGGCTGGGACATCAATCGCGCCGTTCTCAACCAAGTTGCAGTGTGCCTGTGTGCGCGTTTTTGTTGTTGTTTGTGTACGCGACAGTCCATTAAAGCGCGACCAGCAGTCGAAGGTGAGCCCGTGAGTACACTCACAAAGTTAATTGGAACGCCGACAGCAGGGACGAAAGGAGGTCGCGCCGCAACCACGATTAAGATGCCGGGACAGACGGTCGGTTGAAAATAAATGCAAAAACAGCCCACGGGGCGAGGGACGCAAGTGCAAGTTCACAGCGCGCTCGCTTCAAATAATCATGAAAGAAAAACAGCAACGAAATTTAGTGGACGAAAATGTGTTGTCTTAATTGCACGTATTCGAGCTCGAGTGGAAAAAACGTGAAGGTCGCGACGGCAGCTTGATGGGAGGTTAATTGTTCACTAGGGGGAGCATTCGTTCATTCGGACGTGTAGGCGGATAATGACGCTGGAAAACCCATTCGGCTGACGTGCAGATGCTTGCATTTACTTGGTCCTTCGATTCGCGGGAGTCTGACAACGTCGTGCCGTGTGCCGCACGACGAGCGGTGCATCGCCTTCGAGTTTCCACCATGTGCGTGGTAACGAACACTTTTAGTTTGCTTTTTTCCAGCGGTCTTCGGGCTGCCTCGCGTGCCATCTAGACGGCGTACAAAGAGCGTCACGTAACTTGAACGAATATTTTAAAGTGGGAACCGTCGCATGCCTTCAACCAACAGAGTATAATAGTTCAGAGTGGCGTCATCCATGTCACAACATTTTACATTTTTATTAGTTGGGAAATTAATTAAAAAAACGTCGCTTTAAAACAGGTAGCTGAAGCCAATTTTTTTTTTTCAACTTTTTAGTTGTTGCATAGCGGGGACTAAAGCTCTAGTAAGTGCACGGAAGAAGCTCCCAAGTCCGAAGTTTCGCAACTCCCGCCGACTCGGATTAAGGCATAACACAGTCCCTAGAGTTATTGATCTCCGCATGGGTGCCGCCCATGTACCACCCTCGATTCGGTCGTCTATTGGCGCTGCGTATGCTCTGCAGTCTGCGAGTATCTCCCAGTCGCCTTCGTATTTGCTCAATCGCCGATAGAGAGGGGGGGAGGTGAACAAAGAGGTTATGACGTCACACGTTAGACGACCAGAGGTCGGTTACTGCGACGGCCGTAATCCCGGGGCGTCCCATATATATATGTCAGAGTTCACGAGTCCTGCCGGCACGTTAAGAAGACGGCGAGTGACGTAACGGGGCCGTCGAACTCGAAGAAATTGTCTCCTCTCTTCTGTTCCTTTTTTTTTCTCTTTAAATTCGAAGAGAAGCGGCGGGAATGGCGCTCCTTTGACGCGACTGCCGAAAATACCGAACCGCGCAAAGACTAGAGCGAGAAGAGAAAAGATGAGAAGCAAAGGAAACGAAGGGGAAAAAGAAAGAGGTAAGCGCATGGCGCGCGAGTTTGGAGGAAAAGTTTTCCTCTTCGGCTTTTCAACATGCGCGTCGTCGTCTGCTCACTTTTTTCTCTGGGGCCCATTACGTGGGCCATATTCGGAGGAAACGAGGGTGCCGCTTTTCTTCTGCGCAAAGCACACACAAGAAGAGCACTGCTGGACAACAAGATTCCTCAGCTCGAGAAGAGGCGACGACGTGAGGGCCCCCTTTACGGGCTCTCTCTCTCGTAGCACACTCACCCGAAGTTTCGGCCGAAATTTGCGTCTTTTCTCTGCGCAACCGGGAGCAGCGATGACGGATTCGTGCAGTTCCCAAATAAATCAAGAAAAGACGACGACGAAAGGAGGAGAGAGGAGAGAGAGAGAGGGGGGAGGTGCTCCCGCTAATGATGGCCGCGGCGAAAAAGAAAGGCGGCCAAAGTTGTTCGCGTGGGCAACGCGCTGCTTTCACCAGCCAGCGCGCACGCGTCCATGTGCGTGCAGAGCGAAATCCGGGCAAGAATGCGTCCCAAAACGGGCGAGCGGTGTTTGGCGCGGCGATTAATCCCGACCGCGCTTTATGCGCAGAAATAGAAAGTCGGCGGGTATACACGCCTGCGTGTGCGTGATTCGAAAGTTGTTTAACACAGAACGCCTTTAGCCGATCCCCTCCCCTTCTTCAACTTTTACTGCACACGTGTGCGCGCAGAAATTTCGCTGCACTAAACGATTAAAAAAAAAAAAACTGCCGAGCTGTCAGTGGTGGGATTAAAAACAGCAATCGGCGGGTTGCGAAGCATGCTTACATCGTATTTGCTGTTTAAAAACACATTTAGAAGACTAAACAGCAAAAAAAAAAAAAAAAAAAACGGAACACGACAAAGAGAGAACGGAGGGACGCAACGCCATGCCTGCCCGTTCTCTTGTGTTCCGTCGTTTTCGCGCTGTTTATTCTGTTAAAATGTACCGACTCGTCCCATCTTCCGTATTGAAAACAAACGCCGAAGTCGTTTGCTTTAAAATGACGAACAGAGAAGACAGCGTCTTGAAAATAACGGTGGAAGCTTTACTAAAGAATCCGTCGAAGAACAATATCAAGCGTGCATCGGCCTGTGGTTCTTATTGTCGTGTGAACGGCGGATATCCTTCGCCACCTTGCTCGACAGCGCATCACTTCCCCTTACACGGCCCGCAATAACTATTGCGGTCACTATACTCGACAGACTGCTAAGCTATGCTGACTCTCATAACTATTTACTACACCGAGTGTAGCATTGATGCGGCGGGCAAATGCATGTATTGCAAATGCATATACGAGCTCGAATAACAAAAATAAAAGGGCGCCGCTGGTCACGTGAACCGCAAAAACGTAACAAAAGGGGCTGGATTGCTGTTCCGCCGTCATTCAATGCTTCTCACCTCGTTATGATGACGAAAACGATGCGATGGTGACGCACGTATAAAATTTTCTCTGGAAGCCAGGCCATACCTCGCACTCCACGTAAAAAAAAAGTGTGAAAGCGACCTTAGGATCGGGTACGTGTACTTCGTATGAGTGCTGATTACTGCAAACATCAATCCAAACGCTGGCAAAAATACCGCGGTGAGTGATAGCGTGCTATTCCCGGACAAGCTATACATCACGGATGCCATGGAGCAGAAGCGACACCGAATAGAAGAAGTGAACGTTCACCCGTCAATTAATCGCGTCCACCAACGTTGGGTGGCCAGCTGGACTGTGGTAGGGAATTCAATCCTCTCGCTCTCGCGTGTGGTACTCTTCGAACACGGCCTGCTACGATGAACGGGCCAAGTTGTCTCGTCCTCAATGCCGCGCAGCTGCGAAGTTGAACTCTGCGCTATTTACGTTCGCACATGGAATGCCCGCTTTCCGCCAGCACTGTTGTCATCTAAAAGCGTTCCCGGCTTGTGTGCATATCTGTACGACCTGGTTTGCTACAGCTGCGGCCGCCTTCCACGTTTACTGCTGCCGCGGCATCGGTGCCCTCAACCGCGGCAGGTCACCACCCGACGTTCACCTCTCGAGTAGCCCGTTTCAGATCAAGCTGCAGCTGCTAACGGCATGATTTTGTGCGAGTTCGCGACACGCTTTTTAAACACGTGTTGTTTTCGCATTCACTCTTTACGCGCTCAGTGTTTTTAAAGTTACATTGTTGTCTTTCTCTGGTTGCTCGTTTGTGGCTAGTCAAAAAAAGGAATTTGGAAAAAAAAAAACTGCGGGTACAGATTGTACGCATCTTTCTTTCTTTCTTTTTTCGCTGTAAGCTGTAGGAAAAATATCGTCCAGCAGCAGCTGTGTAAGGAACAAAAGCTACTGCTACGGACTAAAAAGAAACTTAGTTGACCAAATGTGTGCCAGACTGGCGAAGTATTTTCGCTGAACGAGATTACCAAATAGCCTCATCTGTTCAAATAAAAGACCAGCTTCACAGCTTGCGAATCTGCTTCGGCACTTGCAATCTCTGAACCAAGAAAACTGCCAGGAGCGCTACCAAAGCGCTTCCCCCTCGTTGTGCAGTATTCTATCAGTGTAAGGCAATATTAAAGAGGTACGGGTACGGAGTGCGCATTTAAGATGGAGAGCATCGATAGTTCAAAAGGCGCTAAAGGGGGCACAAAAGGTTTTCCCACCGCATCACACGTGCAAACGAACCACGCTATGTATACCGATGAACGCAGGAACGCTCGAGGTAAAATTCCGACGTTTGCCTGCGAAGCGTTACGCGACCGTCCGTCAGGGAAGCTTTCTGTCGTACGACGCAGATGAGGATCGTCTGAAGAACGTTCTTCCTAAAGATGAAACTTTTCGTTGGTTTAGTCTCCTCACCCTGACATTGTTAATTTCACTTCAAACGCGCTCATCAGCGATGGCCGAGATCCGGTGAAGTCTAGTCACGACACGTTACGGCAGAAAAGTGTTTTTGCCTGCGACGGAAGCGCAGCTTCTCTTCCCAGCCCGCGTATTTCGAGGTCGATGAATTCTTCAATCGTTTCCCGCGTTACTCATTTGAAGCCGATCTCAGCTTAATGGAAAAAAAAAAGTTCCTGCATTTTTGCGGCCGCCCCTTTCGATAGGGGCAATCGCTTGTACTTATTTTACCGGTATGTTCCCGGCGCCACCAAGGCACACGAATGCACATGGTGCCTTCCACATCCACGGAGGACGCTCAACTCGCAACAGCCTGTGGCAGGACATGCCGTCTGACTCTTCCACCCGCGACAATGGCGCAGCGCGGCATGACGGCCGGGGACCCCGCCAGATGGACAAGGGTCAGGGGTCCCTCGCAAGGGTAAAGGCAGCTTTCCAGGCATGGATTCCCCTTTCAAGGGTCCGGACTCGACCAGGGACGCCTGTACTCGTTAAAGAAACCGGTGGGTGCCCGGCGGTACGCGAATTCGAACCCGGTACCTCCCGCATACAGGCGAGTGCTGTACCTCTGAGCCATCGCTGCGGTTTTCGCATACAAAACCACTCGTCAACGACAGCGTTTTCGATCCGGACGTGTGCGACGTAAAAGTGTCGATCTTGTTTACATCACGTTTGCACGCAGCGTTAAACGAAACGCCCGTCTGTTGCGAATTGGCAAACACGCGTGAGCCGTCTTTTTCCTGCTATAGGCTCAATACAGCTTCATCGCGTCTTCGCATCAGCTCATTTTGCTTCGCTTCTTCGTTCCCCTGCGGCGAAACTTAGCGAGGCGACAGGCGGTGGAAAAGCAGCACGGCCGCAATTACTCCAGCTCTGAAGGCGCGAAATAACTTCGCTACGCGTTACTTTTAAAGCGGAAGCTTCTTTAGTGGGACCGATGGCGTCCTGCCCAAAAAAAAAAAAAAAAAACTAATGCATTTCTCCATAGGCAGGTTGGTCCCCCGCCGCGGTGGCTCAGCGGCTGAGGCGTCGTGCTGCTGAGCACGAGGTCGCGGGTTAGATTCCCGGTCGCGGCGGCCGCTTTTCTTATGGAGGCTAAAAGCAAAGACGCCCCTGTTTACAAGATCCCCAGGTGGTCAAAATCCGCCCGGAGCCCTCCACTACGGCGCGCCTCATCGCCTCCGTTGCGTCGGCGCGTTAAACCCTACAATCAATCTAGACAGGTTGGTCGACTGAAAAGTTCTGATAAGCTCTCTGGACACAATGCGCGTGCGTGAAACTGGGCTTCCATTGTGTCAATACAGTTACTTGAAAATCGCGAAAAGGGAACGGTTTTAGATACTGCAAAACACGCATCGATCACGATAGAGTACAACAATGTGCCTTTATCTCGTAAACCACGTTCGCTATACATGTATACATCAACCGTAGATACGATTATACTTAGTGCGCCAAAAATCGTCGCACGGGTTCGTTCTTCGCCCGCGATTTGGCGCTTTGAAGGTTCGATTGGACGCACTTGCAGCGAAGAATGGACGCACTTTTAGCAAAGGTGTTGACGCGCTTCTGACACAGTTCACTCTTAATAAAAAAGGTTGTAAAAAGGTAGTAACGGCCGTATTTACTAACTCCTTCCGACCCTTACTACCCCGCGGTTTTGTACGTAGGCTCTGGCACTAACAACGGCATGGTTAGTAAATTAACTGAGTGTAGGAAGTGGTAGCACTAGATTAAGGTCGTGCTTATGACTAGGTTGCGCATGGCCAGTTAGTAAACGCATGTAGCTCAGAAGAGTGCTATCGCTGGGACTTTACTAGTGGGGGTAGTGGTGCTTACTGCCTGCTTCGGTTAGTAATTTTGACAAGTGCTACATTTACTACCTCCAGTTACTAAGTACCTAGTGTATACTGGGACAAGTAACTTGTTAGTATTCCATTAGTGAATGCTCCAACCTTTTTTTTAAGAGTGTTTGATGTTAGAAAGCTTTCTTCGCCTTTCTCTCAGCTTTCCTCAGGGAGAGATGGTAATGTTTTTCACACGCGCACTCGCGTTAAAAGCGCCATGTACCGAGTTCGCAAGGGCCTCTCCTCGTAGCAGCGCATGCCGACGCCAGATTGGAGGAAGGAGTGCGAGGGACAGCGTTTGAAGCCGCGCCGGCGGCGGCAGTCCGCGCACCTAGGTCGTCCGGGCTCGACCCAGAAAGCGGGGGCCCCCGAGCGTCCCGTACGTGCGTGCGCCACTACCCGGCCGTACCGCAGGCTGCACCACCCTGGAGGAAAGGTCGCCGAGGCCGGTCGACCCCCCGATCGAGCCGCTCCTGCATATCGGTCGCCGATGCCGCCGCCGGTTTTCTCAGGCGCACAGCTCCGGGGACGGTAGAACGTCGCTGCCGGCGTGGGTCACTTTCCGACGCCGCGCAACGCAGATGTTAACGCCGCTGCGCCGCTTTTACCACCTTCTACAAAACGCTCTTCCCTTAGCAAACGAACGAGTACGTCTTCTCATGGTTTCAGACGCAGTGCCTTAGCGAAGCTTAGTAGCACGAGAGATTCGGAATACAGCACACATGAGATGCGCAGTGCAAATTGGGATCTGGAATGAATTTAGACCAGGGGATGTTTTAACTTGCCCCTAAGTCTAGCACGTATGTACGTACAGACAGCCATTTCTGCGTTTCGCGCCAAGTCGGGCATTGGACCTGCGTATAGCTGCGCAAGTGCTCAGAAAAAGCCGCCCGCATCTTCCCACGGGGGGAACTCGAGTAAATGCGTCGCATCTACTCGAGTCAAGCAAAGCGTCACGTCAAGCGTAAGCCATGCAAAGACGCCCTTGACTGAATTCCGAACGCGTGCTCCGCCGCTTATATACGTTGAGGGGACTGCGTAAGCCGGTCCCAGTCGACGACGTTGGCGTACTTGTAAAGCGGCGTGGACTCTAGGTGTTTGAGCCAACCGCGGATGTTGCTTGGCCGGAGAACGGCACACCGGTTATATGCGCAGCGCGCCCGAAGGAGAGGAAACCGCGGAAGAGAGAGTACTGCACATGCGCCGGCCCAAGCGCGTCTGCCGGCCGCGGCTATGACGCAACACAATCCAACACAATCCACTTTAATCCAATCCAATCCAAGCCAATCCAATCCAATCCAATCCAATCCAATCCAATCGAATCCAATCCAATGCCCCTCGCGAGAGAGTGTTCGAATCCAATCCAATGCCCCTCGCGAGAGATGTGTTCGCTTTCGCCTCGACTCCACGCGCATGCGCAGTGAGCGTGCGGACTACGGACGCCAACGCGGGTGACATCGTGAGTTACTGAAATGCTCTGCATTTAAAACGGCCGCGATATTGAGACGGGCAGTTACGCTGTCCAAGATTGTTTTGAAATTTGTTTTTTCCAACCAATTCTAGGGGTTGGCATGCCTTTCCTTCACGGAGCAGGTGTTTCGCGGTCTGTCGGTGTGCAAGGGGACCGTTCAGTCCGCATTCCGAGTCAACCCCTGACGCAGGTTGGAAACGCGGTCTCGTACGTTGCAGCAGCCTGTACGCTGCTTGCAACGCGTTCCTTCAGTGCTCTGCAGTGAAGCTGCATCATACCCTCGCACCGACACGGCCGGAACATGTTCTGTCAGGCAGCGATTTTAAGAGCCTGGCTCTCGCTATAGCATGACCACACAGCACGTGACATATTCTATGCGTAGAAGAAGCCACTCCACGAATAGCCTTTAGGGATACTGCGTCGCCAGTGGAAAGATTGACATTGTTTGGAAACACTTTTCATGCGTTCCGCTCGCTTGAAAGAAGTCTGCCGACACCCAGACAATGTGTGGAGGGTTAGATTCACATATGCGTTTCGCCAGTGTGCAAAGCAAAACGAAAGCAACAACTGCGTGACAAAAACACACCGTGCCCTGCTGCATCCTGCCTAAACAAATGCCGTGCACTAACCACTAGACTTACCCTTGCAAATGTGCGCCTAGAGCAGAAATTTAAGTGAACACGCGTACTTACATGATTATTTGCAAGTCTTCAACGTATTCGACGCTTTGTTCACTTTGCTTACACGTTCACGTTTCGGGTAACTATCAGTCACCAGGCAGCTTCGATGTTTTGTTCGAAGACGGCGTCAAGCTCGCCAAACAGATATCGGAACATTACCACGGGGCAGTGTCAAGACGGAAGCTACAAATTTCGTCCGGATAAACGGCTTACTTTCACTAGGCAATGCTGGTCGAATTCAAATGTAGGGAGTTATAAGCACCGACACCGAGGCACGTCGCATATTGGACGGGCGTACGGATGAGTGCGCTGGGCTGATTGAGTCCGTGCCCGAAGACAAAAGGAATACGACACTACGCACACAGGGCGCCCTGCAGAGAAGACAATGCATTCATCGGTCCTGTTCTTTTTTTTTCATCGCACAATGAGGGAAGGACGCATATAAGCGGTTGGTTTCTGGTATCGACCTTGGGAACATGCTGCTACGCACCGATGTCGCTGGTTCGACTCCCGGACACGGCGGGCGCACTTGCAAAATTAAAAAGAGCGCAAAGGACGAGGACAAAGAAACACAGTAGACGGGACGCGCGCACTTGCGTTGGAAGCGAAATAGGAAGGGCAGGCGTGTATATTACGCGAATCCTGCGAACGCCAGAGATCTCCCGCTCGCCTGTATTAACTGGGAGGAGGCCCACTGCTTGGCGCCTCCTCGTCAGAGCGTTGTTCCGGTGCGTGGATAAAGCTTGGAATTGATTTAGTGCTTAGTTTAACGCATAACCTCAGACCGAGAGCGACGAAACAGCGCTCTTGTCTTCTTTGTAAGGGGGAAAGTGCGGGAGGGTGTGTCAGTGGCTTTTACTGGTTATCACTACGGAATCAGCAATCACTGGTTATGATGGCGCTGTTTAGTGAAAGACAATATTGAAAACACGTGTTTGAACTTTTGGAAGACGCGTGGAGCAGAGAAATACAGGGAACATTTAGTTAAAGGGTTTTATTCTGCCAGGGTGCCTTCACATGCATCGGGCGCAGCCAAGAAATTAAGTGTGGACGATATTTATAGATATATATGTGCATGCTTGACTTATCTTCAGTATGCGCGTAATTAAACGTTTTTGCTGTGCAATGTACATCATGTAAGGTTACTGCATTTCAGCCAGATTAACGCTGATTATTTTATAGGGAGACCAAAATGTATGTTCAGACTGTAGCAAAAGCAATTGTATGAACCTGTCTACGCTATGTGCTCGGTTGACAAGTTAGCAGTTGTGGGCCGTCAGTTTTCAGAATAACCCGAGTCTGATCCCTCGAGACGAAGGCAAAATTTGATGGGTCCTAGTATTTTCACACAAAACTCCCTTTCGGATCCCAGCACCCGCGTTCGATTCGCTGCTCTGCTATCACAGAGAAAAAAACGAACCGCAACGGCCGGTTGCAGTACCCGAGTGGATAAGCATACTTTACGCGGTGAGGTATAGGGTCTCATCTACTGCAAATAGTGGCTTGTAGAAGTTTCACACACAGCTTCGGAGTGACGTCAGCTCGTCTCGAGCTGCGAGCCGCGCAGTCAACGTGCTCGATCATGCGCCGGAACCGCTCCGCCCACGTTCGCACATGCGGCAACGACCTCGCGTGCGTACGGACGACTAAAAGTCGGCCGATGCCGTGGTGTAAATCGCAGTACAGGATGTCGCGTAGTGGGGGAAATGAACTGCAATAAGCATTAGGGCCGTAGTACCAACACACCGCGCGCACGTATATATATGAATCAGGTTTCATCGCACATATTTGAGTCACATTTAAATGACATGTCGTACGTGCACATCCCACCAGTTTTTGATACCGGGACTGTTACTCACAGGGCACTATTTCAGAGTTCGATCCAAGACCACAATTTAATTGCGCGCGAAGCAATCGCGGTGAGAGGTTGCGGCTTGGGTCAGGCATAAGGGAGACACTAACGGTAATACCGTAACACTGCACGGTTCCCGCTTGGTCGCCTCGAAACGCCGACACAGTCCAATTGGCAGAAATTTAGCCTAACAACTTCGCCGGATCATCCCGTGGTGAAGAAAAAAAACGCATTTTTTCTCGCGTAGCTAAAAGTGCACTGTAGCGTTCGTCTTGTCTTTCCTTTTCCATTTTGATATCGCAAATCTGTCACCAGAAGGATGCCTTGTTGCCAGGTCGCCGAGTAGAAGGTGCTCACAAGGTCATGTGCTTCGCAGAAAATCGTGCGTTGAACAAATTAAAAATTTAGTGCAGGCAAAGAATTGTGATTGTAAATCTAACGAATTGCAATTTTCGAGAAACTACCATGGAATGGAAACTATTCGAAGCAGTACGAAAACGAAAGAACCGAAACGTTCGCATTCTCTAGGACGCTTCTTCACTCTACCATGCCTGCACACACCCCTTTCTTGCCTGTCGTGAACCGTTTTCCTCCATGTCACGGGAGCGCCGAAATCGCGATACCGTGCGAACAAGAGTGCTTCACATCGCGTGCGTGCAAACGGACCCCGGCGGTCCAGTGGCCCTCTTCTACTGAGCCGTTGCCCGGGGCGAAAGGCCCAAACAAACCACTGCTCACTCACCGGTCCGAAAAACGGGCTGGCGCGTTGCCGTCTCCGAGAGTAGCACTGTAGTAGCAGCACACCGCTGCGTGCACCGCTTCCACGGCGTGTAATCCTCGGGTGTTCGTCGCGTTGTTTTGGCACCAAGCACGGAAAAAGCGAGCGGGTCCGCCGCCGCACGCTGGAATGTGGAACGGAGCGCACACACACACCCGCACACACCGCGCTACTGCTTCTTCCGAGGGCGCCCAGCGATGCCGCACGCCGTCTTGTGCGGAGGCGCGAGCGATGCCGGAAAGCGCGCACGGTGGGAGAGGGAGACGGCGGCAGCAGACGCCGCTCGGCGGCCGCCGGACGGGTTCCGATTAGGGCGCCAAAAGCGGCCGTAGCGGACGCTGGACGAACCAATGTTCGAAAAGAACTCGGCGTGGTGCGCGTGGTTCGCGATTTGTCGAGCACTACTATGGTGTTCTAGTACACCATAGCACTGCCGCCTACAAGGCTGCGGAATACGTTTCGTTTCTCATTGGATGCTGAAATTTCGCGTACGAGGATGGTTTCCGCGTCCATCAGAAAGGCAGTTGTCGCGACTGCATTATACTGCGTCAAACGCACAGTCACACTATCGTTCGCAATTTGCCATTGCGTGCGTCCTGCTCGAAGGGCACCGATTTTACAATGTCCGAGAAAAGAATAACAGTCAAGAAATTACCAAACTTGAAAAGTCAAGTAGAGCAGACCGGAGGTAACACAAGGATTTATGGGTAATTTTTTTTATCGATACTGCTGATGTTTTACCGTTTTTTTATGTTTCTATGTTCTTCCTTTCATTTGGAAGGGGGCGGAGCCCCCCATTTAGTAGGTCCTACATAAAAATGTGGATGCAATAACGTACTTGAATAACCACCTGCGTAAGCTCCCATGTAGAGCTGTAGAGCTTATATGTAGAGCTTATATAGAGCTGTACACTGAGCACCCCCGCAGTCAGCTTCACTGTACAGACGTATGAAGGCCCTAGCTCGTTTTTGCGAATGTCCCTGTGTTATCCCGTCTATAACTACGGTGGGACATTTAGCCTATTTAAAGTCAGCTCCACTATACTAGTGCACCTAAATGCGTTGCTAGGAAAACATTTTTTTCAGGGACAATATAGGCGGTCTTATATGGAAATATAGATGGTCTAGTGCCTTCAATTAACGTGTTTCATGGGTGCAGGGGTGACACACCGATCTTTACATACGATAGGGGGTTTGCCTGCAAAGGCCACGCAGAAATGGTCCCCGTGAACGCCGCTGAATGGAGGTGGGAGACAGAGCTGTGGTCGTCTCGTGCCGCAAACAACAGAAGCTGCGCAGCTGGCGTCACGGCGGCGGGGCCCACGGCACTTTCGCCACTAACTGCAGGACACGACTGAACAGTGCCCATTTGGTTCGCAATGTTCAACCCATTTAGTGCTTCGACCCTTCCCTCCAAGGCGAAGACCTGACATATCCTGGCTAGTTAAGCGTCACAAAATACTTAGTGCATAGGCCAAAAAATACGCCCACGTCTATTTTTAAATAAAAGCACACTACTAGTAGCAGCTATGTATTGGTCTTTTGCAGCAATTATCCCCATGTTTTCTTTTTTGCTGAACAGTGGCATATGCTACCAGATTTAGTAGTTCCGAAATGGTTCGGCCGTGTAATCGTCACGTTCAGGAACTCAACTTTTGTGCGGGTGGCTGAATCGCGAGACAGACAGACAGACAGACAGACAGACAGACAGACAGGCAGATACACACAGATACACAGACACACAGATACACAGACACACAGATACACAGACACAGACACAGACAGCCGGACAGACACACAGACAGACAGACACAGACAGACAGACAGACAGACAGACAGACACAGACAGATACACACAGACACACAGATACACAGACACAGACAGCCGGACAGACACACAGACACACAGATACACAGACACAGACAGCCGGACAGACACACAGACACACAGACACACAGACACAGACAGACAGACACAGACAGACACATACACACAGATACACAGACGGACAGACAGACACAGACAGACAGACAGACAGACAGACAGACAGACAGACAGACTACATTTTTGTGTTTAGGTATACCCCAAGTTGTGTTCAGTCTGCTTGCAAGAAGATTTGTGTTACTGTGCTTTAAGGGACCATGATCACAAAATACTACTTTGTTCTATTTGGAAGAATTGGGCCGGTAGCTCGCTCATCTCATTCCGGCCCCGAAAGACGATTTTAAACCGAAAAAACTGAAGAAATATTGAACAACTTTGAAATTTTGCGCCATAGTGACGTCATAGTGACATAGGCAGGAGGGACGTGTTATGGACTGGCACTAAAATATTGTTATCAGAGGCTTAGCTGCGCGTTAGCAATCAGGTGATGCAATCAAACGGAACTAGCTAGAGTACCACTACAATCTTCCCAGTCATGTTTTTGGCGGTGGCTTTTAGGTCGGCGGCCGACAATCGCACAAACAAGATTCTGTGACGTCATAGAAGAGCTGCCGGAAAGTGGCCAGCGATTCGCCACTTGAATATGTTTTCTTTAATATCTCGAATATTTGTTTGACGCTGGCGATAAAAGTGGCATCGTTGTTATCGGGAAAAAACAGCCTTTTTGATGAAACAAACTTGTATTTTGTCTTGATCATCATTATCATCCTATCTACGCCCAGTGCAGGGCAAAGGCCTGTCCCATAGATCTCCAATTATCCCGGTTCTGTGCTAACTGCGACCAATTTATCCCCGCAAACTTCTTGATCTCGTCTGCATGCCCATCTAACTTTCTGCCGCCCCCTGCCCCGCTTGCATTCTCTAGGGATCCACTTTGTTACCCTCAATGATTAACCTTTGTCTTGCCTTCGCATTATGCCCTGCCCACGCCCATTTCTTCTTCTTAATTTCTACTAATATGTCCTTAACACGCGTTTGTTTCCTTTGGCCTTCATGGACCCTTTTGTCTTTCTGTCCCCCTTAAAATCAGACACCATTTCGTGGCTGAAAGCTAACCAAAAGGCAGCCGATTGGCCTCGGGCGCTAATGACAAAATACCGAATGATGAACGAGAAGAAAGTAACTTAATTGTTTGCACAAGAAACCTATATAGTGTGCGCTCCCGGGATAGACGACATGGACACCTTAGCGCATTCAACCAGTCCTCGCTGTACCTTAGGACTGGAGTAAGCCAGCCCCTTTTCTATGAACTCTGGGTTGGTCGGGAGTGAATGTTAGGTTCTTTCGTTATTGTTGAAGAGATCGATTGATGATCTGCGTTGATGCCTGATGGTTGCGGCACTGATGACACGACTACGATGGTTGATGGTTGATGGAGACATATACAGAATATTTACAGACTGAAGACAGAGTTAACGAAGTAAGAAATAAAGTGAGAGTCTTAAGCCAGCTAAAACTTAAGCCAGCACGCGGCACCCCCGTCAGTGACGGACCCTGACCTAAGACTACCCAAGTGGTGATATCCTCCATAGTCGAACCTGGCTAGCCCGGCAATACGCCGGCCGTGCATAGCACATTAAACCTCGAGGATTCGACCCCGAGACCTCATGTCTCGTGCTTTTGATGGGTTACTTAGGCTCCAACCCTGATACACAGGCGAATCAGTATCTCCTGGCGACCTGATTGGATGGATCACCAAATCCGGGCCTAAACCGCGGTGGGCAACGCCCCCTGTAACCCTGAAAGGCTGCTCACTCTCTCCCCCCACAGAAAAAAGGAAGAAGAGATCAAAACCAAACCAAACAAATACAACAAACACTCAAACACCCGAGGAAACACGTGCAAGCGCCCGGGGCAAGCTTCTACACACGCGGCCTGCGTTGCCCGTTCCCACGCCCGCACAAAGTTCGACCGCCACCACAAACACGGGGTGACCATGTCGGTTCCTCTTAACGAACAACGCAGCGCGCCCTCGAGTCTCCCCTGCCATTGACAGGCGATCCTAGCTCGGCAGAAACCATATGGGACGTGCAGACCCCGCGGTGCCGCATTCCCAACGAAACATCTTCGCACTTCCTTACTGTGCGCGCGGGCCAACAAAGACCCAACCACCGCCCCACTGGCTAAACGCGCGCGCAGGCGGCCATACCTCTCATGTATTTTCATTACCATGCATAATAAATGTTTTTACCCCCCCCCCCCCCCCCCCCGAAGCAACCGCCGCCACGTCCGCGGAAAGCGAATCGAGCATCCGATCAACGCCTTCTCACGCTCGTACTCTGCTTTGCAACCCGCCGTTCAAAACAACGTTCCAGCCCAGCTGAGGCTCAAGACAATTAGTCTCCACGCAGGCGGCATGATCCAAAGGCCGCCTGCCGTTGACAGGCTGGCTGCCATAAAGTCCTTCATACGCCCTTCAGGAAATCGCCGCTTCCCACGCGTTCGACTTTGCAGCGTCACTGGCGCCTGGATCCCTTACATCGGGTGTGCGGGAAGATCGGCGTTCTGTCATGTCCAGAGAGAGCGATAAAGGCTGGGGTAGTGTCCAAAGTTCGGACATTTGACGATACCCAGCAGTCACCGGAATCGGCATGTGTGGTGCACAGTGGTTACCACGTTTGTTTGGTACCGTCTGAGTACAGCGGATTCCCAGTGGGTGAGTGGTTTGTGCGGCACTGTAGCAGAACGGAAAGTTGGTCTAGTTGGTATAAATTCAAGTTGGTAGAAAAAGCGCTCAAACAACGGCACGAAGAAAACCGCGTCGTCTGCTTCTTTCTGCACCACTGCAGCTATTTGAGCGCTCTTTTTCCCGAAATGGATTTTTCGAGGAGTCTGTTTTGGAGGGCTGTCCGTAGCAGGTCTCCGGTGTCAACTGGCTGTGTATTCTTAGTGCATGCTCTGGTTCCCAGAGGGCGAGTGCGTGTTCGCTCTCAATCCCTGCAGCGTGCCCTCGTTCTGGGTACCAAGGTCACCTCGTAGCCCTTAGTTTTTAAAGTGCCTTGTTGAGCATGTCTGCGGTATTTTTTCGCGAATGCAGTTCCAAAGAAGTTGTCTGCATAGACAACTTCTTTGTCTATACAGATAACTTCTTTTACAGACTCCGACTCCGACACTTGCAGACATTTACATTTGCCGACTCCGTGACTCTGTAAATGCGGATTGTGCCGGCGGCTGACGAACTGCAGGGCTGACCTTAGCACTCGTGATTGCTCGTGCCTCCGTATCGGTGCTTGTTTTGAAATCGACTTCACAGCTGCTGTGACAAGGGTATATAACTCCTGACTACGACAGCGGTCGCAGCCGCCCCATCTCTGAGGCTGGCGTCCGTGTGATTCTGAGTCCGTGGGCTCAGCCCTTATTGATCTGCTTCAGAATGGCGCCAACACGAAGGGTTCGTCCCTCCGTTCCCCTCCGGATGCATGTATCCGGGTATATTTGGCCAATTCCGATTTCTGCATGGGTGGCTGGTCTTGCGCCTGAATGGTTCGCTCCTGCAGGTGGCTGCTGTTGTGTACTATAGATTGTTCAGGCAGGATGCATATGTATTGAGTCTAGTTCCGAAATCGTTGCAGCTAAATGATTTTGTGCGCGTAAAGCAGTCAGTTTCCGCAAAGAATGAGTCGTGGCGGAGTCTGCTCTCTGAATACGCCTCTTTACACATTGTAATTTGTGGGGATCCTGACGCCCAAGCCATTGCACGATCACTGGGTTTGTGGCGTTGCGCGGCGTTTTTCCCCTCTCTCCCCGAAATGCCGGCTCGTCTCGGCGCCACTGTGCACAGCCGAGCCGTCGTCTCAAACTCCTGCCTGAGGTGAAGCCTGCAGAGACCGTTGCGGCGATAAAACACTGTCACGCAGCGGGCGCTCCGCCCTGGTAGCGGAGCTAACCTCACCTCATTGGTCTGTTTGAACGATGCCCGAACCCGACTCTCGCCGGGACGCGAACGCGCGCCCTGCGCGGGGGTCCGTTCGGGGAGACGCTTCCAGGACGCCGAAGGCGTTGGCCGTTGGTATGTGACGCTTTCTTTACCAGCCGGCGGCAACTCTGTTGCGCCGGCGAAAGCCCACCAGCCCTTCCGGCTGCGGCCCGTGCCTAAGGCTGCTCCTGTTGCCCCTACGCTTGCATATAAGGCCGTACCTACCACTCGACGATCACGCCGTGCGGTACGCGCCTGTGAGCGAATGGGCCCCGTCTCCCTCGCTGCTGCGAGCCGATCTGGCCAGCACGGCGATGCGCGCGCGCACAACGTGCGCGCACCCCGGAATTTGCCCTGACCGAAGAGCCCACTGGCTTTGCGCCGACGACGCGCACACTTGCGCGTGGCACCCAATCGCCCCTTTCACCTACCGGGAAGTACGTACCTGTACTTGAAATTATGTAATTGGGTCTGTAAAATATGTGACTAGAACGTTAGTATAAAATAAACGTCTTCCCTCCGTACCCTGGGCATATTCCTTTGTCGCCCCCTTCTCCACCTGCCCAACAGAGGCGGTGTTAAGTTGGCGCGACGGCGTTTCAGTATCGTGAGCGTGCTCAAATAGCTCGAACCCGCGGTGGTTCCTCGCAGTGTGCATGAGTGCTTGCCTTGTGCAGTGCTAGGGTTATGCATATTGTGAGGTAGAGAGACCACAAATTTTAGTACATCTTACAACAAAGTAAACTGGCGCTTAACTGAACTTGTTGAAGTCTAAATTGGCGCACCCTGAGTGTGATTTTGCGGGCTTTTCTTATACCCCTGTCCCACGGGCACTTTCAATCGCGATTGAAGTGAATCGCGATCGAGTTTTCGAGCGCGCTCGACGTACTGCCGCTGCTACACGGCACGTTTCAATCGCGATCGAGAAGTTGCACGGGTTGCACTTGTGTACACCAGATGGCGCTAACAATGTACTTGCGGCCGGCGTCTGGTAACTTCGCGCGGTCGTAGCTATACGTAACTATGTAAATTACCTCACGCTTATTTGGGTCAAGTTATTTGACACAATTTGTGGCGTTAGTTGAAGTTCTCACATTCTGTGCCATTACTCAGCGGGGACGAGAGTATCACCGCTTTCGTTCGATCGTGCTCGGAAGCCTCGATCGCGCTTGAGAAACCAGGATTGAGTTCGAGCGGGATCGAACTCGATCGCGATTGAAACTCAAACTGCCGTGTAGCCGGGACCCGATCCGGATTGAGCTCGATCCGGATCGACTCAATCGCGATTGAAAGTGCCCGTGTGACAGGGGTATTACAAACCTCTCTATGCGGCCTTGAGCTGACATTTGTTGGGGTTCTGGTACACAAACAGTAAGCTATTCTAGATGTGATGAGTGGTGCGGGGTTAGGTGAAGGAAACTAAATTCCCGGAGACTTATTCGGGGCCTATTCTTATTTTTGTCGGAGCATGTACGTATACATTACCTGCTTTTCCTGATCTCAGATTTTAGGGACTGTGTGGTGGGATTTTGTGTTGCTTTGTCTGTTGATACGAGCACAGTTTTGTGCAAGCGCTGGGGTAATGCCTCGTGCTGCCTTTTGCTCGACGTCATAGTGTTTGTGCGAATTATTTTTGTGTGCAAATGTTGTCATGAGCTGTTTTTCGATGCGACTGCATCTAATTCACTCGCCTTGTCCCTCCATACGGCGTTGTTGTTGTCCGTCCACACCCCTCCCCCATTCTCCTCGCCGCGCGAGCTGCGCTCTCCGCCGCTCACCCCCTCTCCTCTCCGATAGCGAACACTCTCTCGCGAGGGTCATTGGATTGGATTCGATTCGATTTGCTTGGCTTGGCTTGGATTTGATTGGATTGGATTGGATTGGATTGAAGGGGATTGTGTTGGATTGGGTTGCGTCATAGCCGCGCCACGTTGCGTCATAGCCGCGGCAGGGGGTTCACGGCACGTTTCACGCCATGGGAGAATCAACCTAACGGAAACAACAACGGAACCCCGTATGCGTCGCATCTACACAGGGGTTCCCGCGAGGGGAGGTGGGAGTAATTTTTCTGTTCTTTCTTTTCTTTGTTTCTTTTGATAAGTGTTTTTAAATTCACGCATTTCTTCAATAAACTCAGTTGGAAGTTAGCGCTTGTGCCCGTCGCCCCCCTTGGTCCTTGTCGTTTTGTTGGCGCTACATGAGGTCATGGATTACCGCTACCAACTAGCCCAAACCCAAACTCTAATAAGCTGGGGTATAGCTCTGCCTTGCAAGTTTACCGTCAGTTGAGCTTGTTGTCGTTCGCTGGTGACAAGAAGATCGGATTTTTCAGGGGAACAGGCAAGGACATTGCTACTCGCGTAGCGGTTCACCACTATAGGATCGCTTTTTGAGCTGCTGCGACTTCTGCACGGGAGCCTTTCGTTATCCATGTGATTATGACATTAGCATATATTACGTGTATGATATCACCGATGCTGTATGGCAAACATTGGCAAGCTTCTCATCGCGATGCCAAAAAGTAAGGGGATAGTAAAGAGCCCTGAGGCGTGCCACGGTTGGAATCTTAATTTCTTTGTCCTCGCTACGAGTGACCCCACGTTGAGTGTGCTCTTCCGGTCGCACAGAAAGTACACACAAATGAATATTTTCGGCCCTCAGTTTGCTTTTTACAGGTTGTCCAGTGTTAGCTCATGTGGTAAACTATCAAATGCATTCAGGAGGTCCGGGGCCAGGATAGCCGAGATCCTCCCTCTGTAGCCAATGAGTGTGTCGGGAAGCGCGTTTGTGTCCTCGAGGGTACCTGGTGAGTAATTAGAATATTGGACGCAAGAGTTAACCAAACAGGATATTATTCGTATGGGCTCTAGGTTGCGTAGATCCAATCTTTTTTGCCCGTTCAGGGGAATGACCCCAGCCGCCTTTCCTTGCTCCCAGAGTTCGTTCATGAGGTTCGCAAAGCAAGCGTATATAATCCTGATCTGGGAAATTTCTGGTGAGCCCTTACTCAACTCTGTCCTTTTTTGGTATTGTATTGCGCCTCGTGCACCCCGGGCTAGCCCGTATTGTTTCGGTGGTGATGGGCACGCTCACGTATTTACTCATTCGGGCCACCAGCATAGCCCATACAGATATCCTGGGAGATTTTTGGGAGGGGCGTACTTGTTGGAGTTCCTGCAATGTCTGCCCCAGATCCTCGTTCTGTCTTCGTAGCAAGAGTGATTTTTTTGGCTTTGTCTGTCGCTGACTGGTTCGGTGTATGTGGCTACGTAAAAGGTACCAGGTGTGAATGAGGCACTAAAAAAAATGTGAGGGAAGAGCAGGGGATAACATGTCTTTAGGATATGCTGATAGTCTTACAAACCTGGATTTTAAGAAATGGAAATGGGTAGTGCATATATAGGTCGCCGCAGCTCTTCAACGCACTCTCGCTGATGGGAGAGGACAAGAGAGCTGGCTACTAGGTATACAACTTGGAAGGGCACGCGATGAGGGGCCCCCAAAGGAGAGCGGTAGGAACTGCGAGGTGGGAGGGGAACAGTGAAAAGATGCAGTTGGCGGAAAGAACAAAAACGAAAAAGTAGGTCGAAGTCTAAATCCAGGAAGTCAGAAAACCGCAAGAACGACAATTTTTACGATATAACAAAAATACTAGATTGCGTTGCTTTTCACGACTCGAGCGTGCTGTCTCGGAGAAAAAAAAAAAAAAAAACACATGTGAGCAAGTATTCACAACCAAACGAGTGCATGCTGCGGCAATGATCCCGAGGCAATATAGCTTAACGGAATGTCAGCGCTTCCCTCCAGCTTTAAATGTAGAGAACGCGAGTTTTACAAATGATGGCGTGAGTTTTAGTGAGTTTTATAAATGAAGACAGCAGACAATGGCCTGCAATGGAAGTCAGCAAGAGGCGATCGGGGTTTTCGAGATAAAAGAAAGCAGGGAACAGGCCTTGACGATGCTAGCTCCACAAACATAACCTCAGTGTAATCGAAAAGAACACGCGCGCCTTAGCCTTGAAAGAAAAGGATCGATAGCAGCATCATGTTCAAGTTCCATGGTTGTATCGTTTAAGAAATTTGCCAATTGATTTTAACAGAGGAGCTGTTGTACAAGCCGTCAGTTCGCCGTTGCAGGAAAAAAATACTAAGGTAATGAGGAGCGCTCGTGAGCGCGTGCCTCGCAGCGACCACCGAGCGCTCTCGGCTCGTGCAGTAGCAGCTTCTGAAAATTAATAAATACAGAATAAATAAATAAATAAATAAATAAATAAATAAATAAATAAATAAATAAATAAATAAATAAATAAATAAATAAATAAATAAATAAATAAATAAATAAATAAAAAAATAAATAAATAAACAAACAAATAAATAAATAAATAAATAAATAAATCCAGCGCTGTTGTTAAGCGCTAGCGAGCACCTAATGCTTGGCACGAGGAACACATTGACGGCATTGAACACGGCATTGAACACATTGAACACTTGAATGGCAAATAAACTTCTCTCTCTCTCTCACACATCGATATCGATGCACATGACGATGACACAGTGCAAAGAAACGACGGAATATGTAAATAAACAATTTCAGACTTATTTGTACAAATGCGTGGCGATGTGTACTGCATGCAGTGCTCACGTCTAAAGAAATCTGCAGCTTGGTTATGGTTCAAGCCTTGCGCGACTTAGTGCAAGCTTCGCCGGTTGAGCTGGTGGAGCTCTGCAATGCTGAGGATGACTTTGCATCCCCCACTCGCCGCGAAGGAGACGACGAGCTCTTCGATGCATAGTATGACGACGGTTACTAGCAACGCAACTGTGCAAATAAACAATGATACTGAAACTCAACTATGTGTCCGGTATATGCTCAAGTATACAAGAGCTTTACCATTCAAGTCTCGCGCGTGAGTGCAAGCTTCCCTGAATTTTTCTGAGTCGGGCGAACCTTGCACTAAGTTGCGCAAGTCTTCAAACATAGTGGAGCTGGAGAGATTCTGTTCTATGTAAGCAATTAGAGACACACCACCACGCATTGCATTGTGTCTGAAATTGTTTATTTACATGTTCCGTCGTCGCTGAGTCACTGTGGTGGTAGTAGTAATCATCATATCCATCTATATGGTTGTCTCCCTCATGCCGGGACCGGGTCGTTTTGTCCGCAGGCTTTCATAATTCTCCCAAAGAGGAACACGTCAGCACGTGCTGCAACTGGCGGCAACCGGCTTCGCGAACTGCGCGTCTGTAGCGCGAGCTATCTTGCGCTCCACCATTGAGTTGCGGACGCGCATGAATTGTTTTCTTTGTATTTATTTTTTCGAGCGCCACGCGCAAGCCTGGAGGACGCCGAGCACTCCCCGTAAAACGCGTGCTTACGCGCGAGGTAAACGGTAGGAGTAACTATGACACGTTTTTTTTATGACGTTCTCGCATCTCCCAATAACCCCCCAGGGCCTCAGGCCTATTTCTAAATAAAGTCGTTCATTCATTCATGACGCCGCACACATTACGGCCAGCAACAACAGCTCCGCTGTCAAAACTAAAAGGTACTTTTTGTACGGATGCAATGGTCTATACTTTGCAAGCAAATAAGCTCGCTGTTGTGGTACATCGTCGTTTTTTCTCATGCAGCACCACCGCAGCCACATCGAAGAGCCCCGGTGGGACCAGGCCACCTTCTGGGGCAGGGCGCGACGCTTCTTCAACGTCACGAACCCACTGAACCTGCTGTGCACGGCCAAATAGCTCGAAGAGGCACGAAGAATCGTCACACGCTACCGCAGGGGGGAACACGTGGAAGGGCTCACCGAAGAGAAGTTGTGGCGTGCCAAGCACGTGTACGACTCGGCCTTCCATCCCGACACGGGCGAGAAGATCACGCTGGTCGGCCGCATGTCCGCCCAGGTGCCCATGAACATGACCATCACCGGCTGCACGATCCCATTCTACAAGACGACGGCGCAGGTCGTCTTCTGGCAGTGGATCAACCAGCCCTTCAACGCGGTTGTCAACTACCCAAACCGCAGCGGCGACTCGCCCATTCCGCTCTCGACGCTGCAGGCCTGTCTTACGTGCTCGCGGCTCCGCCTTGGGTCTCAACAGCCTGGTCAAATCTCTGCCGCCCCTAGTGGGACGCTTCGAGCCGTTCAGCGCCGTGGCGGCGGCGAACTGCGTCAACATTCCCGTGATGCGGATGCACGGCTCCGACAGGGCATCCCCGTGGTTGACGAGAACGGAAACCGCGTCGGCGAGTCGAGGGTTGTCGCCAGATGGGCTATCGCCATGGTGGTCATGTCCCGGGTGGGCATGGCGGCACCCGGCATGGTCTTCCCCCCATTGTCATGAACCTGCTGGAAGACAGCGGCACGCTACAACACTATCGCTGGATCAGCGCTCCTCTGCAAGTGGGTCTTGTCGGCGAGATGTTGGTGTTCGCGACGCCGCTTTCCTGCGCCACCTTCCCGCAGAAGAGCAGCGTCAAAGTCAGCAGCCTTGAGCCCGAACTTCAGGACGCTGCGCGTGGGATGCCCGAACCACCGACCAAGCTGTACTTAAACAAGGGGCTTTAGGTGACCCCCGTCCACCGCATTTGTTCCCTTTTTGGTTTATTAGGGGGAAAAAGTGTTGTCTTACGGGATGCGGACAGTACGAATCTACCCCTGGCACAATGCTGGGCATTTATTCATAGCGACGGAAAACGGGCTTCCATTGGATCGTTTCACCGTGCCCGTGGCACACTCAATGTGACGGTTATGTTACGCAGGCAATAGGAAACTTGGAGTAACTGGGCAAAATAAATGATCTATACATTGCCGCGAACCATGCATTGGGTTCGTTTACTTGTTTTGTTTTTACCGGCCGGCTGGGCCGGTCTGTGTTATCTGTGCCAAGTGAAGCGTGTGCCCCACTCTTTATTGTTATGCCGCACGTGTTCTCTTTTGATAGGGAGAGCGTTTCCAACTAACGTCAACGGCCTAGAATAATCTTCGTTGATCTACAGTGTTCTGGATATAATTCGACGGTTCGAGAAACGCTCGTGCCCAAAGATAAATTCCCGCACAGCAGACGCCGCGCTATTCGATTCGCCGACACTCGCCTGCGCACGTCACTTTGTTGACTGCTGCTTCGCCGTCTGCGTATTCTTTGAGTTGTTAGGGGAGCACAAGTTCGCTCCAATAAACTTGTTTTTTCCTTCAAGACAACTGCGTCGTCTTTGGCTAAGTGACAATATCAATGCCCTCGCTGGATAGCAATGATGTAAAATGCGGAAGAGAGCGTCGTGCCAGCCAGAGAACGAAGTGCTGACCGACTCAGCGTCCTTTTCCCCTTCCGTAGTAAACAATGATTCAAGTGCGGTACAGCACATTGTTCTTTTAGGGTGCAGCCCTTTGGCGGCCGTCTCTGGGCTGAACCTCGTTGTCGGCGTAACTGAGTGAACGATGGCAAGACAGACGAGTGCAAGAAAAAAGCGAATGATGAAAGAAAGCAGAGGAGGAGAGTGTCACGAAATTGGGAGGGGAGGGCGGTTCGCCGTGGCGGCGTGAGTTAGCGCTCTCCGAAAGTGTGCGGTGGGGGAGTGGAAGGAAGGGGCAGTATGCTGTGCCCGCACGAGGCGATCGACGGCGCTACGCTTGGTGAAAACGTGAGAGGGGCGGGCGCGTGACTATGATATGCGTTCGCTTAAAGGAGCACTGACACGAAAATTTTATGTTACACTTTTATTGCTTTTATCGATGCTTAATGGACTGGCGAACCTGAAACAACACTTCAAATACTTCAGCGCGCGATAGTTAATTACATTGAATGGCCTGAAAATCGTGTTTCAAATTCCCGCGCTTTCATACCGAACGGCGCATATGACAGACTCCCTGCCTGACCTCACCGCTTTGTGCGGACGTCACCGGCGCCCGCTTGAGAGGGCGTTGCGCCTGCTCGCCGCTCGTAGGGCCACGCGCATGAAGTGACGTCACGAGCTTTTGACGAGCGCTGCCACGTCACTTCTTGTGGCTCTCCCTGGATGATGTCACGCTGATGTCCATTTGCTGAGTGCCGCTCCGCGCGCTGCTGCGTCGGCGCGATAAATGAGATCCAATAAACTATGTTCTTGGCGTCGCAGGCCGCTCATATCTCACCCAGGGTATTCTGTTGAGTGAAGGAAGCGAACTGTGCAATAATATTAACGCCGTAAATTGGTGTCAGTGCTCCTTTAAGACGCAGTTCGGTGTCCCTTCCTGAGACGCACTTCGCGCCGCCGACGCAGAGGCTCATCATTGCTGCCGTCGAGAGAATCTACGAGTGAGTGCTTCCTCAGCGCACTGCTGCTGCGCCCAAATATCGCATTAGGGAGTATCGTAATCGCTAGCCAATTTTTTTAGCGTTGCCGGTCACAGGTGTGTTGCAACACAGCCCCCTGCCGTTGGCAGCGCCGTCTCGGGGCTTGTCTGGACAAAGCAGTACGTGGTGGGCGGTATGGCTTTGGGCAGGCGACGTGCATAATTTTTTATTTATTTATTTATTATATATCATCTACTGCGAACCATTTAAGGTCCGAGCAGGGAAGGTACAGCCAGTTCAAAGGTAAAACAAAGCTACAACAAAGTTACAAGAAAACTTTTACTAGAATACATCTATGGGAAAAACATGTCAATCACCATCAAATTTTTCTCGTTTTCACACGGCAGAGTACACACACTGCAACAAAACTCAAAATCAAAGCGCCACACTCTCAGGCACACAACATGTTAAATGAAAGAAGTATGAAAGTCAGGAAACAAATCGCAGTTTCCGTTGGAACCAATTCCACTCAGTTATTGATTTCGGAAAAAAAAAAGAGTGTAAATAGTACTACTACTTGCGAAGATTCGCTTGATGCTGGAGCTGTGTTTGTGACGGGAAGGCCTGGAAGAGTCTTTTACTATGTGATTATCGGGCTTTAGTTCAAGTTTAGAAAAATATATTAGACGCAGCAAGTTAAGTCGAGCAGCTCATCGTCTGTCCTCAAGAGGTTCAAGACTTGCCAACTGCCACGTCGTCGAGGGGGAATCGCGACGTCACTGTAAATAAAACGGGCTACCAGGCGCTTAATTTTTTTTATCTTTTGTGTATTGCTTTTTGTGCAAGGGTACTTTACTACGGAGGCATACTCCAAAGACGCTCTTACCATTGTTATGTAAAATTTTAACTTTAAAGAAAGGGGGGCATTAGCTAATCTATGCTTTAGAAACCCTAGTTTCATACTTGCAGAAGAGCATGTGTTTACGATACGGGTTGTTCAGTTGAGGCTTGAGGTAATTGTTACACCCAAATATTTATATTCTTCCACTTTTCTAACCTGCGACCCTTTTATGTCATATTTGAAATGTTTATATTATATTTGTTGGTGATACTCAAATGAGCAGTTTTTTTCTAGATTAATTACCATGTTCCATTCCATACACCAAGTTTCAAGTGGCCGGTATTTCTGTTTAAAACTTGTTGATCTGCCGTCGAGTTGATTACTTTGAAAGGAATGCAGTCATCTTCGAATATTTTAACTGATACGCTGGGATCCCACTATTGCTTCAACCAAATCATTAATACAAATATTAAATAAAACAGCACAAAACACGGACCCCTGCGGTACTCCGGAAAAAACGCCTCAAAAACGCGAGCGGGATCCCTCAACCTCTACGTACTGTTTACAGTTTAGTAGATAAGATATGACCCAATTTGTTATATCTAAAGAAAGGCCAATTGACTTAAGTGTGGTCAACTTTTTATGTGGCACTTAAAGGGGTCCTGAAATACCTTCCGCCGATGCATGGATGTACATGTAACCAAATAAGACAATATATTAGCAATCTCCTCCCGCAAGAATTTTGTTAAAGCGATGAGTATTAGCTGAGAAATCGTAAATCAAAAACCGCGCATTATCGTCGCGCCGCGTTTCCTCCTCTTTTCAACTGTTGACGGGGCGCGAGCACTCCCTCCCATTATGCTGCGCTAGTCAGCGGTGACGTACTTCCGCATTACGCTCCTCCGACTGCCGTCTGCTATGGGCAAGTTTTGTTGACACCATGAATTCCGCACTCCGCTCAAGGATGGATAAGCGAACGAAAAATCTGGCCGCACGTGTGCGGTGGCCTGGCCTTGCCCTTTCGCGGTGTGCGTTGCTGCAGTGCATCACGTGACTTTTAATCGGCGGCGAACTCGCAGCCGCTGGGGAGGATCTTGCGCTCGGTTTCTTTCATGCACCGCGCACTGTTTATCCAAAAAGCGCCGTATCAGATGTGGCCCCGCTGGTGCCGGGTCTTATTTTGCGGTGGTGGTAATTACTGCCGGCGCCATGTGAAAAGGACATTTTAAACCGATACAGAACCCGTGCACAAAACGCTTCAATCATGTGACCAGTTCAGCTTGGGGCGACGCGTGGTGGAGAGCGCCAACGTTGGCAAAACATGCTCCGGCGCGGCTCTGAGCTTTCTAGCGCTGGAGCGAGCGCCTTTCTTTGACGATCTCAAACATCGGTTGCCTTGGCAACAAGGCACAAACCGCCCCAGAAGTCAGTTACGGTTGCGTGATCCCGGTTCAGCTCGGGGCCCCACCTCGCGATATGTGGGAACTGCAGGCGTACCACTCACTCTCATTAGGAAGTGTGAGATGCGTTTGGCATTACAGGAGGCGATGGTGTGTGTTGTGGACGCCTTTGTTTCGCGATGAAATGCGACGTTGTGCTTCTGCGGGTGGGTAGTGCTTCCCATGGTCTGGATTATCTTTCTCGAGCGACGTACAACTCAACCTCGCATGGGGTATGTGCAGTGTGCGTGGCTAAAAGCCATCTCGGCTTGCGCGCCAGAGTTGAGTGACTTGCTGTTCGTCCCCGCAAACCGCGCGCGAGGTGAGTGCCGAATTTACGACGGGCAGGAGGAGGCAACCCATCGTCTGTCAATCGCGGTTCAGACTTGCAACGCATGTTGTGACGTTGTGTTCGTTCGAAACGCATCTCTGGATTGTTTTGAAGTGGAAAAAAAACGTATCCGTCAAACCCGGGCATTCGGCTCAGGGCGTTCTCTGCGATTGCACGAAAGAAGTGCCACGGGGCTTCAACGCTTTCTTTATGGAACGTACTCCGATAAGAGAATATCCATGTCGTGTTATGGCCGTGTTGCATTCAATACAAACGGTTAAGCGTTTGTTTTACACTTGTTTCGTTTGTCGTAAAATGCCCAAGCACTCCGCTGGCAGATCAGCCGGCGAGTCGACGCTGAGCAGACGACTCATCTCTTTGCCGGAAGTGCGTGAAAAAGCCGCCCAATAGCAGGATGTCTAGCTCATGACGAATATCTGGGAATCGATGATGTAGACATGTGAAGATGGCGGCGTCCAAAAACACGAAGGAAAGGGTGAGAAAAAAGCGACAAACTTTGCAACAAAAGTGTGAGCTTTCCGCTGCGCGTAAATGAGTAATACTTGGCCCAGATGACCTTGACGACCCAATGTAACGATTGCGCTACTTCATTTAGTGTGCTCAAAATGCCTTTCAGGGCCCCTTTAACGAACGCCTTCGATAAGTAAAAAAAGACCACGTCAACCTGGCTACCAGCATCTAAAGCCTTGTAAATTCATTAATTGTAGTTAACAACTGTGTAGTAGTACCTCGTCGGAAACCGTGTTGGTGTCCACTAATAATATTTTGAGATTGAAGAAAGTTATTCAGGTATTTTGGAATAATATGTTCTAGCAATTTACAACAATGACAGGTGAGAGAGATGGGCCGATAGTTACTAGTTACAAAAAGTGAGACTGTTACCCTTCTCAAAAACAGGAGTCACACGGACAATACGCCAGTCATCAGGTATCGCACCAGATGAAACGGATTTCTGAAAAATGACTACAATGAATCTGGCTAACAGTGTAGCATAACGTCTGAGAAATGCGGAAGGGATATCGTCAGGGCCTGTCGAGTTTTCTGATCGAATCGCAAAAGCAATTCCGTAACACCTTCCAAAGAAATCCGAATGACACCACAGTTACAATGTTCACAAACAACACCGTTTAAAGGATCTGACGTTGAAAAAACACTTTGAAAATGCTCTTTAAACACCTCAGCCATTTCTCTCTGATCAGTAAGTACACGATCAGTAAGTACACTTTGGCGATTTGATCATGCCTCGTGCCACCCCTGTTCGACAAAAATCGCCAAAATTTTGAGGTACTTTCCGATACGAAACGATTAAGCGTTACATTTAATGAAGTGGTTCCTGGAAGCAGCTAATTTGGACTTTAATGTAGCCTGTAACTCAAAAATGTCTGCTTGAAAAGGATTGTAACGTTTCCTCAAGCATTTTAATTTGCGCTTTATACATTAATTATTTCTCTATTTATCCACGGATTCGTCCTGCCAACTTTTTTTACTTTACCTGGAATGAAATGTTGTACACAGAAATGACAGTAAGCTTTGTACTTTCTCCATAATGTATTAACGTAATCAGGGTCATAAAATAAAGTAATGGCTTTTTCGAGGTAATAATATCATATGCAGCAGTGTGCTGCTTTATAATAATAGGTTTGCATTGAGGTGGGTTGGATTGACACGGGAGTAATGACGTAAAGTACACCAACTTATGATCTGAAATTCCATCACAAATTTCGGTGGTAACATCAGTTACAGTTGAGGAGCACAAGACAAGATCTAGTATCGAAGATGTACTGCTTGTAACCTGAGTGGGAAGCAAAGCGGTTTGGGTCAGATTAAACGCCAAGAGCATTTCAAGAAAAATTCCAGAATTCGGCATGTATGTAGGGCCGCACTTTAGCGTTTCCCAATTAATACCTGGCAGGTTAAAGTCCCCAACAATTAAAAGAATTGGTAGCGATACTGGTTTAGCTGGTCGTAAAGTTTTAACAAAAAATCGCGCTCAGCATTGGGCGGTCTGTACAGATCTAAAATTTCACTTTTGCAGAACACACTCCTGTGATAGACATCGATTTCAGGCAATTGATAGGACGGCACACCCCTTTTGACAAGAGCTGCAGTGCCAGCCTCCTTGCTTTACGATCGTTACGATTAAACGTATATGACGGCGGAAACACGCAACTATCTGGATCGTCAGGGTGCAATCAGGTCCAACCAGGTTATTTTAGAGCCTGAAATAAGGGCCATGTGAGGGTCATATGATAGCGGGACGTGTTTAAACCGTTCTCGTTTATTACGCAGGCTCCGTGCATTGAGGTGTAACAAACGAAGCCGCTTGTGCGCTGAAGTTTGCTCGTCGTCGTGGTGTCAATCGTCTGAGCGCTGACCGCTGCGCAACAGTTGCCTACGGTTTTGACGCTACGTAGATGTCGTCATTGACGTAGAGCTTATCATGAACTAAGTAGGTCTTATCACCCGGACGTTCGTTGTCTTTTACTGTTTTCCAAAGCTTTTTTTTCGTATCTGAAGTCTTGCTTTCGAGTAGTCGTGAGATATCATTCGCCGCGGTGGCTCAGTGGCGTTGTGCCGCAGAGCACGAAGACGCGGGTTCGAATCCCGCCCGCGGGGGCCGCTGATGGAAGCGAAAATTAAAAACGCGCGTGTGTACGAGATTTCGGCGCACTTTAAAGATCCCCAGGTGGTCAAAAAAATATATTCTGGAGGCGTCCACTACGACGCGCCTCACCGCCTCCATGGGTTGTGTCGGCGCGTTATAACCCTACAATTAATCAATTAATTAGTCGTGAGATATTGATATACCATACTCTTTTAGTATGCTACATACACTTCTGGAAAAGCGCAAGTTTCTCGTTGTAATTGTACAACCGTACAATGACCGGCCTAGGGCGTTGTTCGTTCACCCGGCCAATTCTACGAATGCGCTCCACGGAAGTAACTGTGACCTTTAGGGTGCCTTGAGAAACTATATAAATAACTTTATCTAAGAGAGAGAGAGAGAGAGAGAGAGAGAGAGAGAGAGAGAGAGATAACTTTACAGCCCTAGTCCGGGCCGTCGTGCCACAGTCTCTTCATTAGGAGACGGCTGGTCCGTAGAACTCCCAGAGGTCCGCAATAACACGAAGGCAGTGGGCCGCCAAAAGTTCTTGCGTCGATTTGACATCTACGCCAGGACCCGGGTTCAACCAGTCCTCCCAGGAAGCGATGCGGGAACGCAGGTGTGGTGGTAGGTCTGGCAAATGGCACTGCCAGTAAAGGTGCCGCACTGATGGGGAGGAAGGGCAGTTGAGTGTAGAGCAAGTGGGACGCGAGAGGATGCCATGCATGCAGTGGATCCGGGATGGAGTGATAAGAGAGGAGGTCTGTGCTTTCCGGACCACAGATGCGGCTTCACGGGAGAGGGCGAGGTGGGGGACCGGAAAACACTGCCTGCTTGCGCGTAGCGCGCAGAGATGCTGTCGGCGTGCCTGATGTTCTGAAATCTTTTGAGTGCCAGGGTGGTACACATGGGGCCACAACATGGACGGACCCTGGGAGAGTACTCGGGTAAGCACGCGTGTGCTCTGTTTGCTTGTTGTCCTTCTGGCGTGCTGAATACGACCAAATTATTCCTTCTCGAACTATCTTCGTAATCGACCAGCTTTTTGTCTTGTCCTGTCAGAGCCTTTTCGACACGCTCTATTCTTCTCTCCAGCTTCTTTAGTTTTTTTTTTTTCGTTCGCCTTTAATACCTTTCATACTTCGTCTAGTTTGGAAAGTTTTCTGTTAATACCTGAAAGTATGGTGTTGCGTCTCTTTTGTTGCGCTTTAGATTGCTTCAGTTCTGCTAGTAAGGCATTCATAAGTTCCTCAAGGTCTGGACCAGGGTTTCTCTCCACATCACCACTGGCAGCAGAATGGATAAAACAGACCAGCAACCATCAACAATTCGGGCGCATCGCCGAGGGCACGGCAGAATCAAAAGCGCGTAGCAACTAGCACGGATAGGTGAATTAGGAGTGTGAAAACTGACCTGCACCACAGTCGATGCAAGCTTAGGCATGTTAATTGTTCTGAAGAACGTTGCCGTGCCCTCTGAGTCGGAAGGTGAAATCTTGGTGCTTCATACTCGGCTCCGCTGACGTCAACGATGACTGAAGCCAACGGCGTGGTTCACTGGAGACGAGGCTGCGTATAGCTGCGATATCGACGCTGGTTTCCTCGTGCCTGGAGCGCGATCCAGCGGCGCATGCCCGGAGTGGGATGGCCATCCAGTATCATGGTAGCGGACCAGTCTTGACAAGAAGAAGCACCTGCACGACAATCCATGCAAGCTTAGGCATGTCGTTCTGAAGAACGTCGCCGCGCCCTCTCGAAGTTCGTTTGCGGATAAGCTTCAGCCATTCTTGTCCGCAGGTGGCTTGTGTCGGTGGTTACATTGCTCATTGCAAGTTGGCGGTGACAAAAATCTTCAACGTGCACCTAAGAGCGCACGGCAGCAGGAGGCCGAGGTGGCACGGCACGCATGAACAACGCCACCATGCACGCGATTGCAGCCAGGTAGCGGTATCGAACCAGCGGAATCGTCGTTTCTCTACGTTTTCACGTAATTTTAATAGACGCACAATTTGCAGTGTATAATATAATAACACTACTTACATTTACTTCAAGTTGGCAAATATTTCGATTTCGTTCTCGGATTTACCTTGCAAATCGGCCTAAGTGCGTCGATACAGCTGGGGAGTAAAAAAAAAAATTAAAGCCGTTCCACTCATTGTGAAAGCTGTCGGAAGTGAAGAGCAGTGATTCGCCATAATGGGCTGCACCGCCGTTATCCGCTCACTGCTACCACCCCACGCAATTCAAATTTCCCGCCTTCGCAGTGCTCGCCCGCCCCCTGCCTGAAACAGCGCTAGCGGCAGTTGTTTGTTTTTCGTGCTTGCTATAATTTCGTATGCTATAGAGGATATGCTATAGGAGCCTATAGAGAATGAATACCGTCGCGGGGATCTGCTGCATCAGCGCTGGCTGGGTAGACCGAATCTCGAGACACGAAGTTGGCGATCTCGTTGACGGGGACGCCGCTATGAGCGGCGTCCCCGTCAACGAGATCGCCAGGAAAATATATGTGGAAAGCTTCATAAAACTCGAAGCGTTTTTTTTAAATGCGCTTGAATCTGGAGCTAATCCGTTGTTTCTTCGAAGTGCACACGTTTAGCGGTGCGCAGATTGTTTATTTTCGTTCCAAAATTCACATAAAAATTTCAGTTTCGCTTCTGAATTCTCTTTAATACTATCAATAAGTAATCGTTTGCCTTTAGTACAAACAAATTATCAAATATCTGCACATTCACTGGAAGTTGCTCTCACTGTTTTGTGTCTGAGGATCTTGTGAAGACCTGGCCGACTAGGCTTTTTTCTCGCGCTGTAGGCGTGTCAGGAACAAAATGATGCAACATGTTTTTAATGATCATTGAAGTACATTCACAGGTTCACATCTGGGGAGAATTTCAGCAAAATCGAAGAAGTGTTCTTTTTTTTTTTATGAACCTCGGAACTCGGGGTGTTTTAGGTTTTTCTTCACACTTGTGTGCCATTTACTTTTTAACCGTAATGTGCACAGACACGGTATTTACGGCCCTTATTTGTGCTTGCCAGGAGCAGCCCTCACTCAAATGTGAACGCTCTAGCTCTATTACTTACGATAATACTGGCCTGCAAAGTACAGAACAAAATGCGCTCTGAGCAAGATTTGGACATTTATTACAAAAAATATATGTTTTTCTAGCCAACGATATTTTGGGGGCAAATTGTACACCAGGCGTAGATTACGCATAAAAATTACCATTTCAGCCTGATTAGTATCTTTTTTGGTAGACGTCGCTAAACTTGGCCGCGGCGCATGGGCAGGTAGCGGCCGAGGTCCACGTGAGTGGGTTCCATTTTTTTTTTTTTTCAGTCGGCCAAAATTTTTTACACCGAAAATATTTGTGAATCCGCACATTAGATACATGCAGGAATGAGGTAAAAAAAATTCAAGTGAATTGAAGAGGTCGACCGGCCGTGCTTTGTTCCATCTTGTCTGAAAGTGGCCAGGGACCTTATAGTCCTCACTGGTTTTGTCCAAGCATTTCCAAGTGCAGATGTGCGTCTGGAAAGCTGCGTCACGCGTGCTGCGAGCCGGCGACAATGACACCGCGGATACTTTGGGTCAGCGCTAGGGCTATAAGGCAGGGCTACGGTGGATTGGTATGCTACACCAGTGCTCGTTATTCAAAATAACAGTGGCTGCTCTTTCGGGATAAGAAGCGGTATCCGTGCAGGCGGGAGAGGGCCGATCTTCGTACATCTAAAGATCGACTTTTTGTTTCGGTTTTCTGAACCAACAGCGTCTAATGGGAGCTTGTCGGAATATAGCCGTTTCCGCCGCACAACAGAAGGGTTATATCGAATGCCGCAGACATGACAGGGGGATGGCCAGAAAGCGGGAAATTCATCCTTGGATTTCCCTTTTACTGCGTTGTCTCTACGAAGAAAACTCCCACGCCCATAGAATGTCACAACAGGAGGAAACGAGCCAGGCTTCTTTCCTTGGAGGATTGATCGAGAAGGGGAAGAAGCAGCGAAGGAAGAGGGGCGAGTACGGGCCCATGGATGAGTATTAAACAGAGCTTGATAAAGATGTAATCAAGCAGCCAATTTAATCGATCAACAATCTCAGCAAACCTTGTGATCCGTGACTTGCGTGTCCGCTGCAGCTAGAAATCTGACGAAGTTCGAATCAATCAATCAATCAATCAATCAATCAATCAATCAATCAATCAATCAATCAATCAATCAATCAATCAATCAATCAATCAATCAATCAATCAATCAATCAATCAATCAATCAATCAATCAATCAATCAATCTTTATTTCAGGTGGCCAGCAACAAACGTAGAGACCTAGTGCCAGAACATTACCTACAAAGAAATCTTTATAAACGAATAAAATCCCACATTCCGAACCTTTATTAGAAAAGGATGACCACTGGTCACGATGGACGAATGGGGAGGGAAGGTAAGGGAAAATAAACAAACGCTGGTCGTTCTCAGTAGAGTGAATAAGTGCGCCAGTTCCTGGAATCTGCAACTAATATTCCAGCTCGTGGTGATCGAAACAGAGCCAGGAGTTCGCCAGCTCGTTCGTGGGAGGAACCACTCAAACAACCCGCGCTAGACTGACCTCAATTTAATAAACTGCAATTTCAGATGATAGTTGTGCATCAATTTGTTGTGGATCGGGCTGTGGTTGGGGGATTTAAATTTACAGTGGCTGGTAAAGGCTGGGCACCAGCCTCCTAAAAGACAAAAGACATCCCGGGCCATCTCCACTAACGTGAAACCTGGACAGGGGTGAGGCATGCAGCTTTGAAGCACGAAGCTCTCTAGCGTGAGGCCTGAGTGAGTGTCCCGGTGTTTTTTTTTTTTTTAAGAGTGCGTTACGAAGCGCGAGGCGTAAACGAGTTTCCCGGTGTTTTAGTACCGTGATTACATGAGACGACGATTACGACGGCGACGACGACAGGCGACGCCAACAGCCCCAGCCCCTTTTCGCCTCTAAACTTTGCAAGGGGTGGAAAAAAAAAGTTTCAAATGGCAACAAAAGCGCACCGCGTAGTAGCAAGCACAGCCACTCAACCGGGGAAAATTCGAGTGACACGGAAAAGAGAAAACAAACGAGCAGACAAAAACATCTCGTGCAAATAAGCGACACAGTAAAACTGCAAAAAAATCGATCATCACGCTCCGTCATGTTTATGTTAGATGCTAGCGATTATTACCAACGCGATCTCAAGTAAGGTCCTCTAGTTAGTGACGATCTTTTTTCTCATTGCGACGTCTGTTTTAGATTTTTAGGCCCCTTGTTTCTTTAACGAGAACGCAGGATTCCGTATTTGGGGCGATGCGCACTCCTTTTTGTGAGATAGCCTGCATTGAGCCACACAGAACGGTGTAAAGATGTCAGAATATGCGAGCCGGAGTGCCTCCACAATAGCAGGCAGCGCTTTACAATGATGCACAGCAGCTTTATTAAGGCCGGATCATCGAAATGCACAATAAATGATGACACGAACTGGTGCAAGCACGTCCCACACTTTCAAAACAACCCGCCCAACTGTACAAAATCATAATCGAATTTTCTTTGCTCCTCGCGCCGTCTTCTGACATCAATGCAAAAAAAGAAGTTGTTAGTATGTTCTCTTCACAGAAGATGGCAGCAGTAGTCACGTTTTGAAATAGGGTGCGCTTTGAACTGTTATATCATTATTGTCATTATAGTTAGCTGCCATTAACGGCAGCATTTATGAGCGCTTTTCTTGCGCGACATGTCGTTTACGCAAGAAACAACCTTGGCGCTCAATCTTCGGCCGACTCGGCTTTCGCTTCAACGCGGCCCGCGTGGCGTCTCACGGTCGCCGATCGGAGGCGTGGAGGCAACAATTGATTGCGCCTTGCGTTGTCGGTCGCCCCGTCCGCGCCTGTCCGCGTCGACCGCTGATCGCGAGCATCTGCCAGACGTCGTCGCCGGCTCGTTGCTTGCGAGGAAGCTCCACCGTCGCAGCTCCACCGTCGTAGCTCTAAGTGATCCGCCCTTTACCGCCCTTCGCAATGCAGCCCCGAGTCAACATTGACGAGCCCCGATGGGACCAAAGTACGTACTGGGGCAGGGCGCGACACTTTTTCAACGTCACGAACCCGCTGAATCTGCTGTGCACGGCCCGCGAGCTCGAGGAGGCGCGAAGCATCGTCACTCGCTACCGCAAGGGCGAGCAAGTGGACGGACTCACGGAGGAAAAGTTGTGGCGTGCCAAACACGTGTACGACTCCGCCTTCCACCCGGACACCGGCGAAAAGGTGACGGCGATCGGCCGCATGTCCGCCCAGGTGCCCATGAACATGACCATCACCGGTTGCATGATGACCTTCTACAAGACGACGCCGCAGGTCGTCTTCTGGCAGTGGATCAACCAGTCGTTTAACGCGGTCGTCAATTATTCCAACCGAAGCGGTGATTCTCCAATTCCGGTGTCCACATTGGGTCTGTCCTACGTGCTCGCGACGGGCGGCGCTCTCGGAACCGCGCTGGGTCTCAACAGCCTGGTCAAATCTCTGCCGCCCCTGGTGGGACGCTTCGTGCCGTTCTGCGCCGTGGCGGCTGCGAACTGCGTTAACATCCCCATGATGAGGATGCGGGAGATCCGACACGGCATCCCCGTGGTCGACGAGAACGGCAACCGCGTCGGCGAGTCCAAGGTGGCGGCCAAGTGGGCCATCTCCATGGTGGTCCTGTCCAGGGTGGGCATGGCGGCACCCGGCATGGTCTTCCCCCCCATTGTCATGAACCAGCTGGAGAAACGGGGCGTGCTGCAGCGCTACCCGTGGATCAGCGCCCCCTTGCAAGTGGGCCTGTGCGGGTTGATGTTGGTGTTCGCGACGCCGCTGTGCTGTGCCATCTTCCCCCAGAAGAGCCACATTGAGGTCAGCAGTCTCGAGCCGGAACTGCAGGAGGTTGTGCGTAAGATGCCCAACCCGCCCACAAGGCTCTACTATAACAAGGGACTTTGAGTGGTCGGTCAGCTTTTTTTTTTCTGCGGCTGATTGGAGAAAAGTGTGGTGCTTGTGCCATGCGCTGGGCAGAGGAATTTCGGGGGACGCCTTCTTTGTCAGAGCAATATGGAACACGATAGGCTGATATGGTTTTAGGGTTGGGTTGTGTTTGCCCCCATTATTAAATCAATTGTTTCGATTTTGAATTACCTAATGTACAGTACGTCTGATGACAACAAAAGGTCGGAATAGCCCCGTTGCACTAATATAATTACGGCTAGCTCATGGTCACACTGTGGTGTTTATACTATTTATGCTTACATTTGAAACAAGCAAGAATCGGCGGTATCGGACCTCTGAGTTGTCACTGCACAGCTATTAAATAATTTTTGGCTGATGCTCGTGCAAGCGAAAAACAGCTTCGTGCTAGTCTTCCATAAATATAAAATCATTTTGTAGTGCTAAGGAGTGCGAGGGGTATGAATTCAGGCAGACAGTGTTCTACGTAATACATACAGGTTTTTATGCGCATTTATGGATATATTCCGGAGTGCCAGATTTTTCTCCAGTAAAGTCGCAGGAAACGTAGTTTTTGCTCTTGATGCTGCCTAGTAGAGGTGTACAGATTTATTCTGTTTGACTTGGGGCTTTGTGGGAATAGCAGGCATGAGCTATACCCTGTGGGCTTTCATGCACGATGCCAATATGATCAGAGCACATATATTTTTTTCCCAAGACACTGTAGCACGTGGTCTTACCAACATTGTATATACACAGCTAATATTTAAAGGAGCCATGAAGACAGAATACAAGTTTGTTGTATTCGAAAGATTACGCGTTTTATAGTGCCCTCAGCGCTTGCCCGGCAGCAAATGATGCCGTATTCACTGAAAAATTGATCAATTTAGGTTAAAATTTTGATTCTCCCGCCAAATCATGGGTTTTCGTAATGTCCAACGACATCAGAAGCACGTGCATTCACGCGATCTTGCACTGCGTCATTCGGGTTTGTGGCCTTGCTGTCCGCCAGGCCTCTCCCAGATGGTACTACTATAGTCATCAATGAACCGTTGTCCGCCGTTGCTTTGTTTTTGAGCGTATTTGCGCTTGGCTTGTTTTTGTTACTGTTAAAAGTGATCATCTCGTGAAACCTGGGGTATCCTCGACAAACGGTCGTGTATGACTACGCCGCTTACGCCAATCGGCCAGTGCCCTGTAAAACAATTTCAAAGCGGCGGAGTGCTGTGCAGCTAAAACAAGCATAGTGCGCTCAGTACCAACAGCAGTGCGCGTCGGTACTTTTATGGTTTCGTGCGTTTTCGCAACTTTCATTGTTTACCACACCATTCTTACTGCTGTAAAATGAATATGCATTACACTTAAGCGCAAATAGTTCGTTCAGAAAGCCTATAAGCCGTGCCTAATTTGCGTTTGCTTTTTCCGTCCTCAGCCAATTGCACAGCTGGGCTCATATGACATCATAGGTTCTGTTGCGGGAAATGAGCTAGTGGGTTGCATGGCCGTTCCGTTTTTTCCTAATTATGTAGCTTATTTGAGCGAAGTGTGTGTTAACAGTGGTGTCACTAGGATTCTAACGAGGCAATCTTTCGAATGAACCGAACTTGTGTTTTGTCCTCAACAAAATACAACTTTAGTTTAATTTGAGAAAACCAGCCCCTGGTAACCTACACATTTTCCACCGTGGAAAATCTCTGTTTAACTGGGAGAAAAAAAAGTGAAAAATATTAAAAAAACTACACGGTGTCGGCAGTTGCATAGTAGGGGGAATACTAAAAACAGAGTTGTCATTGTGGTACAGTCCAAGTTCAAGTGGTACAGTCCAGTAGAACAAGAGGTGCCACTACAGTGAAGTGATGTTTCCGTGTGGCGGCTTCGGTATCCCGTTGCCGACCGCTCAAACAAGTCCCTGTGGCGTCGTAACGTCGTAGCGAAAAAGCCTGCAGTGAGCCGCCATTGCTGATCTGTTTTCCTTAATATTTAAAATTGGTGTCATTGTTCTTGGTACGGGGCAGTATTTTGAATGAACCAAACTTGTGTTTTGTCTTCACGGTGCTTTTTGTTTTCTTGAAAGAATGAGGTGTGATGTCTAGTGTTTTGCGACTGGCAAGTACAGCTTGAAGTTTCCAATATGCGACGTTAATGCGGCATGCAATAAATGCTGTTGGTTCCTATGCATACAAAACCATGTTGTCTCCCTTGTATTTGGAATGAAAGCAAGCAATAGGGATGCAGTTGCATTACGAGTGCAACAAGAGAGATTGTTGAGTTTTTGAAAGGGATGCAGTGTGTGTGAGGGACCCACATGATGAATAAAACCGTTTGAAAGAGAATGGATGTCGGATAGACATTTCGCACATTTCGCAGTGAGGTTAGGAATCCTTTGCACAAGCAAGGTGTGGACTGCCCCTTTGTTAAAAAACACTATTGCAACGGCTGTGAGCTATGCTGGGCCTTGTTTTGTGTGGTGCTCTCTCTCGTAATCTCTAGGATTACTGACTGCGCATGTTATGCAAAAAGTGTGTCTACTTTATTAATAGATGACTTCAAACTTCAGCAGAAGGGAGAGCTGAATTAGCTGGAGTGGGTTCATGTTTTTGTGTTACGTCTTTTTACTCTTTAAGAACTTATAGCAGATGAATGGGAAATAACTGCAAGATTGAAGCAGTTGTAATGGCTGCTGTAATCAGCTGTCGTATCTGCATGGAAAGGAGGTTGTGAGGACTTCAAACTTTTGCTTTTGGCTATCCACGAGTAGCTATTGAAAAGTAAATCACGTGCTCAAGAAAAGGCCAGGCCGCATCTTTAGATACAAATTAGTGTCCTTTCTAACTACTGCCCTATCAAGGCCAAACTTACATGAGCAACAATAATTTTTTTTAAAGCATGTAGAGCTTTTTACGCATCATTTCCATAGAACACTGCGCTGAAACCACGCTGGTATTGCTTCAAAACTGGGGGAAAGTGGGCTCGACACTTAACTCAGCCCCTGTCGTTGTCAAGGGCAGCTGTGGGGACTTTCACTGAAGCAAACCTAATCACATATTGCCCTGCTTCTATCGAAATGGGCTTCTCAACAAGCAATTGCAGGGAGGGGGGGGACATGCTGTTCTTCAAGTTAGGCAATAAACAAAAGTGTGTTCCAAAAGTGCATTAATTAACCAAACGTTGCGAGGCTTGAAAAATCACTGGAAACGTTTTAAGTTTAACTTCAATTCCTTGCTCTATGTGGATAGCACTCCGAGTTAATGTGCCTTGCGTTCTAACGATCTGGGCTGACAGCACCACCGCCACAACGTTATTGACGCACTGGTTGAGGGTAGGGTGCCTCCATTCTCTGTTCCAAAAAATGGGGCGAGCACGTGCCCAGTTCAGTTGGGGCGGCAGTGGAGTGCACAAGGAGCTCCTGCCACAAGATGAAGGGAACGCGGGATTCCCTTGGACCGGGGAGCTGATATGATGGCCACTACTTCATAGGCCCTGAATTCTTGTGCACAGGAAAGAAAATATACCTGAGGATGACGACTTGACAGGGCTTGTCTAATTTATGCATGCTGGGTTTGCAGTAGACCTTGTTTCCAGTGCAAAACTGCTAATTGACCGTACATATACGGCCATGGGCACCGTATTGACTTGTAACGTCCCATCCCGTCATATCCTACTTGATCTATGAATAGTGCAACTCTGCATAATCCATGGCTTCTCATCATATAGACCTAGTGTATTGAACCAATGCATTGTGTGCTTTAATTTTACCAAAGGGCAGCCGGTATTGTTTGTCGCATAATATGCCATTGCAAGCGTTTGAACACACTCATTTTATGCAAAACACCGAGTGTAAAGAACTTAATCTTTGGAGCATAATTTTTACTTAGGGACTCCCCCTAAGTAACTTCTCAAGGCCTTCTCAAGGCCTGTTTACTTCTCAAGGAGTCACTTCTCAAGGCCTGTTTACAGTTTACACGAGCTTGCGAGATACTTTTCATTCCTTATTGTTTGCACAGGTTTAGCGATTCCAGCAGTCGAGTGGTCTCATGTACCGTGGCTGTTGCGAAAGGTGACAATGGAATATTATGAACGTACATGCCACAGAGCTTAGATTAATGCAGATGAGTAGTCTTGGGCCCTGCTGATCCATAATGCCGCATGTCTTACTCAACTAAGGGGCCATGAAATGTGCGAAATATTGGGCTTGGGAGTAAAACGAAGTGTGCATTATTCACTGAAAAATAACCTTAGGCATTGTGAGTGTAGAAGTTCTTCAGCACTGACACAGTGCTTATTGCACTTGACAATAAGGGCAGTTGTATTTTGTAATGTGCCATTCAGCTGTTTAACTGCCTAAAAACTCGTTTTATTGTGTGATGGCTGAGCATTACATAGTAAGAAGTCCTGATTATAATGACAAACTTAATTTTTGGAGTGCCGTAATTTTCCACTCTGGTTTACAAGATGCAGATAATTATCCCAACCGAAAAAAATGTTGGCTGAAACTATTATTGCCTCCAGAACAAAGTCATTCAATTACTTATGCCGCTACCACAGCTAAGTTGCCATAAAATATCCTGAATCTTCCATTTTGGCTCAATGTTTAAAATGTGGTGCTTGTTAATAAAACATATATTACAGTATTAATTTAAAAGGGAACTCAAAATGTTGCGCATTGTGACTGTAGAACATGATGCTTATTCTCCTTGACAGCAAGTGCAATGGAATCACGTAATGTGCAGTGGCTTAATTTTTTTATAATGTCGCGGGAGCATCGACCGGCGGGTGGGTCAGCGCCTTGTACGTAATATTCACGGTAGGCAGCGGCGAAACGAGCGAGATTACTTCACACGGCGCACGCGCAGAACCCGCCAGTGCATCCGTCGTCTGCTAGCTGCTCGTGCAAACACGACACAACCCCTTCCCCTTTTGATCATCCTGCTATCTTCATTGTTGGGCGGTGACATCATGAAGTTTCTTAGTAAGTATATTGTAAGAAACTCTATGGGTGACAGCAATTTCCCGTGCGCCTTATGCCGGAGCGGATCCACGACGACGGTGAGCTAAAACTCTCTATTGAAAAATTCGGCGTGATTCGGTATTCACACTCCCCGCCGTGTGCGGTGGCTGATTATCAGTGATAAATGCTGGCTTACTGTGACGAAGCTGTCTGTGTACCCACAGCGTGGCGCACCGCCAAGCGAAGCCAATGGCTGCGCTTATCTCGGAGCGTCAGGGCCCTGACAAGTGTCTGCTCCGAGCTTATCAGCTGGTAGTATCCACAGCGCCTTGGGGCGCGAGGAAAGAGCGACAGCTCTTGGCCTTTTAGCCTTCGGAACCCAGTTTAGGGACCCTTTAGAGCTCAGCCCGGCGTGCCCACCGCAGCCAATATCAGCGGCAACTAAAAACAATGATTCATCGCATGCTTTCTTTCCGCACTCCTTGGATCGCTGCGCCCGATTCCAGCTTCAGCAACGTTTTTAGATTAACTAATCTAAACTAATCTAATTTAGATTAACTAACCTAATCTAAAAACGTTGGCTTCAGGTGTGTGCTCGCCTCTGGCTGCTGCTGTATCGCCGTTCTCGGTTGGCTGTTATGACGTTCTCCCTGTGGACACTTGATAACCACAGCTGCTCTGGACGACTGGGGCCCATAGAAAATGGCTCAGTGAGCCTAATAATGCTCTCGCGTTAAAAATACCCACCTTGGCTATGCGAATGTGGATATGGGCTGGCAGGAAGTGAGTAACGCCGTCCTACATCCATTGAAGCCTGAAACCTACGGTTGTACGGCGTCGTCCCAACAGATAACACGCAAGCACGGGAATGTGCATGCGCCTGACGTCAGGCCATACGCTACCCTTTGAGCTCTAACGTCGTCACCTGGTACCCGCAAGCCCGTCGTACACTATGGCCATCGTGGTTTGCTGCCAGCAAAGATTTCAATGAGCATGGTTATTGCTGGAGGGAAATGCATGGCCACAGTATGGTAAGCAGTTGATTGTAAATTAGAGGGCGTGTGTTTCCGGCCTAAGCTACAGGTTGGCCGACAACTTAAGATTAAGTTGTCGGAAGTCATTACGGCAGCTAGTTCACGGTTGCACAGTCCTGTCTGAAATGCGGACGTACTAAGCGTGAAAGTCGCACTAGCGCTTTCTGCAGTTAATTGTGTTCCTAAGGCGATTGTTAACAGCCTGCAGTGTTTGCTGAACGTTCTTTCACACAAGGTAAGAAAATGAGATTTTCTTTGAGTGCAGCATCACCACGGCCTCAGTAGCACTTGCAATGCCTCTCATGGGCGCTTTCAGACGGCCGCGTGTAAAAGTCGCTGTATACTCTAGACAGACACGTGACATTGACATTGAACTTTATCAAAACGGCTGCGACGAGACCATGCTGTCGGGAAAAGACCACGAAGTGCACTTGAGTGATAAAGCGGCTGCAGATAAAACGCCTGCCCTCATGACGGCGGCCGGTTTATCCATGTCGGGTACCACAAGGACGTCTGATGCGCGAGTCAACTTTAAAAGAGATACGTTACACACGCTTACATGGGCCGTGGTGATATCTAAATATCGTCGCTTGACACAAGAAGCTTGTCTCCGGACGCCCGTGTTTACTGTTTTGAAGATGATGGCGCACTCCGCCGCCGGAAAAAAAGAACGCGTAAACAAAGCGGCGAAGGAAAGAGGGTTTTATCGGTCCGTTCAGTGACTTCGGAAGGGGGGGGGAGCAGCGTGGCTTCGAGAAGCAGTAATGGGTAATTGATTGATTGTGGGGTTTAGCGAGCCGAAACTACACAGGTTATGAGGCGCGCAGTGGTAGAGGTCTCCGGATGAATTTTGACCACCTGGGGATCTTTAACGTGCGCCGAAATCTCGAACACACGGACGTTGTTGCTTTTCGCCTCCATCAAGTTATGGGGAATAGAGAGGGGGGTGAAACGACTGCGGCAAAAGGGGGCCATGGCCAAGCCGCACAGGGGTGGACATCATCGATGGTATTTACGCGCGTGATTTGTAGGCAAACCGGAGAATAGGGGTAGGGGGGAGGGACATGGAGGCGTGGTGTGCAGTCAAAATAGCGATCCAGGCTCTTATATGCTCGATATGCATATAGGAAAAAAAGTTCACAGTCGCAGACTGATTACACATACGTTGTTCAATACAATCTAGGTGGCAGGAAAGCTCCATCGAATTATATCAGTTTTGAGAAAATGCATTTTTAGTATGCAGGAATTGCTTTATTTGACGCTTGGTTTGGAGTGGTTCGATCAGTACAAGATATCACAGGCTGGTGCCAAACAAACAGTATATCAGAATCAAATAACCAATCAGTGAAAAGAAAAATGAGAAGTGATATCGCTGAATTTTTTTTTTCGCGCAAGGACGAAAAACAGCAGCTCGAATAGGCACAGACAAGCCCAGTACGTGGTGGGGCTGGGATTTTTTCTTCCGGGAAGATGCAATTGGAGAAGCGGTGGGGTGGTTAACGGCATTGTTAGCTTTTCAAGGCGAGAGCAATTGGGTGTATCATCAAATGCGAAAAGTGACCGTAGCCGTAATCGTCGTTGTCATCGTCGCCGTAAAGGCGCACAGTACCAAAATGGCTGCCGCTTAGAGCGGAAATAAATTGTGTTCGTGTGGGATTTGAACCCGGGTCGCCAACCAGCATCCGGATGCGCTAAGCAGCCACCCTGCCAGACGAATATACTCGATGTGTGCGCCGTGGCAAATGCACGTGACGGCATTGGCGGATCCAGAGGGGGGTCCGGATGCCCTGACACCCCCCCCCCCTTTTGCCCCCTTAATTTTTGAATTTATACACCCGAGAACATGAACCCTCAGGTCATAGAAAATGTCTAGTTGATTATTTTTCTATTTCTTGTATTTATGTTTTTTCGAAATTTGATCGGCGAATAAAAAAACCTAGGCTACTATTCTCCTCCTCCTCCTCCCATCATCATCATCGTCATAATCACTGATAGCCGACTCCCCCCTCAGAAAAAACATGGATCCACTCCTGCGTGACGGTACGTGCGTAAGACGGCTGCACGGAAAGGGGGAGAGCGATGACTGCGCGGAAGATGCAGCGTGAAGTGCGTCCCGTCTGCCTACCGGAGTAATTCGCGTCAAAAGACGAGGACAAAAAAGAAGAAAGAACCGCGAGCACGTTGCAGCAGCAAAGAAGCGTTTGATAATTGCTAGGCCTTTGCCTGAGCAGACGTAAGTGCCAGAGTTTCTTTTTTGTTATTTTTCATACTCGCAGCGCCTTGCGGTATTACGGCATTGCGGAGCGACACACACACGCGCGCAAGCGCACATAAAAAACCAAGGAGAAAAAAACAACAACGTTTTCAACAGCTTGCTACCTGGCAGCACTTTCTGCAGTCAACAGGCGGCAGGGTCTCCTACGGCGTTTCATTAATCACTGCCAACTCAGAAGAGCTACTGCGTGCGACAGCTATCGCAGACGCTCTGTTTCCCCCCGTCCAACATGAGAAGCGTACGGTCTCCAAGAACGCGTCTTTTGTCTCGAGCGAAGTTCTTTACGTAACTATGTTCGCTTCATAACCTCTGCCATTCCTTTGCCGAGGAGCCTTAGTTCTCCGCTAGCTGAACGCTACCCTGTGCTTTTCTGCCGCTCAGTCGAACTGTCTGGCATGGGTCAGATCACCAAGACCAATAGGATTCTCTTTAGCTCCCAGCCTAACTCGACCAGCGGCGGTGCCGCACTGCAGGCCGTATAGTTTCTCGTGCTTCGCGCCATTGCAGCATCGAGGCAAAGCGCGTGCGACAGCTTCCGCAAACACTCATTCCGCCCCCAAACTGCTTGGTTGCTGGAAGGCGATATACACGAAATCACGCAAAACGCCCATTATTAAAAAGGTAACTGAACTGTAGAACGAACGTATTTTTGCGAAACAACTCTGGGTCTTTCGCGTTGAAATGTTTCGGACGACGAGCCCCTCGTCTAGAAGACGACCGTGCACTTTCTTTTTCTTTCCATTTTACGGGGCACCACGCAGGGATTGGTAGCTAATGCCGTGGTGGCTGGTTTACAGCTCCCGGAAAAAAAAAAAAAACTGCTTATACCGCGCGTTTTCCTAAAAAGAAAGCAACATCGCCGTCACCGCCGGAAGCAGACAACGCCGGACTCAGACACAGAAAGACACCACAACACTACCTCCTTGATAACAAGCTGACCATGCAGAAGCCTCCTCCACGCCATCCACCCCACCTCCTACTCCGACACCTATAGAGAGTTTTAGCATAGCGTACGCTAAAAATAGGGCGGCGGGTACCGGGACAAGACTGGGCAGGTGCGCATTCGTTCCGCGGTTATACGGTCGCCCGTGCCTGGCCGAGCCCGCAAATCCGTTCCGCTGAGGGGCAGCCTCCACGCCCTCCCCGCACGCGCATGCGCAGTCGGGTTCCGGTAACCCGCCGCCCTAGCGTTAGCGTACGCTAGCCGCTATGCTAAAACTCTCTGCTGTCCCCAACTCTGCGCACTCTGCAACATGACTTTAGAGTGCTCCCACACACCATCCCTAGCCCCCATTCCCTCCACAGCCATGAGCCGTGATGGCATGCTAACCAGCCCGTTCCCCGGTGACCAGCTGCGGCTGGTCGAAGGGGCCTCAAGCAGAGACCGACCAGCGACTTCTGCACTGGAGTCCTGCACGGGCCTGATTTTAAGGCCCGGTCCCGGCCCGTGCCCGCTTTATGAAGCCCGCGCCCGACCCGGGCCCGTAACGTCTAGCCCAGGCCCGGCGCGGGCCCGGGCGCCCGTGAGTTCAGCCCGGGCCCGTCGTCTTAAGCCGGGGTACGGCCCGGGCCCGGTCAAACCTACATAAAACCCGCCTGTGCGTGACACGCCTAGGGTTTGGATGCCGAAGGAGATTTATTTTATTTGGTTGAGTGCCGCTGCCATTCGTAGTGAGAAATCAGACAGAGCCTCTAATGTGTACGACCAACATGGATTGAAATGGGAAAACTTAGGGTTACAGAGTAGACGTACTTTAACTTTTACGGCATTCAGTACACGTAACATCGGCGTTATAAGAACTCGTATTCTTGCACCGCAGCCACAACCGTGTTTGTTGAACGGTTCTTGGCGACATCACGTGGTTGTCGCATGCTAAGGTTGTATGCTCAAATTTTGGATGCCGCTTTTCAATTCACGACTATCTGCGTGCATATTGTTACGAGGCGAGGATGCTGTAGAAAGATGTATTTGTAAATTCAAAGCGCCAGAGGCTGGGTGCCGCTAGTACACACCGAGGGAAGCACAACCACCACACCTCGTCCTCTTCTTCCACGGGAACTCGTCGCACAATCCCCGTTCACTTAACCTGTGGCAAATCCCCACATAACCGCATAGTTTGTTAGTCGCCTGTCGGTGCCTCGTGTCATTTTTCCCCGGCGGAACGAGCACCGTCGCGGCGCTATGGGGTTACAGTGTCCGGCGGACAATATGGCTTGAGTCGTACAACATGTAGAATGTCAGTAGAAGTAGCGTGACTCGACGGTGTCGACGCCACGGGGGAGATCTCGTACGTTACGTCAGTAACTTGGCGCAAGACGCGAAAGGGACCACAGTAGCGGGGCAGAAGCTTTTCAGATAGGCCGATACGGCGGGTAGGTTTCCAGAGGAGGACAAGGGATCCAGGAGCGAAGTGCGCCACTCGATGTCTTCGGTCATAAATCGTTTTCTGATCAGCTTGGGAGGAAGAAAGCCGGTTGCGGGCAATCTGCCTAGCGTGGTCAGCGCGAGCAATAGCGTCCCAAGCGTACTCCGATCGTACTGAGGGTTGGTCAGCCGACATAGGCATGAGAGTGCCCAGTGGCAGGGTGGGCTCACGGCCGTAAAGGAGGTAGAACGGCGAATACCCAGCCGTATCATGCCGCGACGAATTATACGCAAACGTCACGTACGCCAGGGAGACGTCCCAGTCGCGGTGATCTGCGGAAACGTAGCAGGAAAGCATATCGGTCAAGGTACGATTTAAGCGTTCGGTAAGTCCGTTAGTCTGGGGATGGTAAGCTGTAGTTATCTTATGTTTAGTAGAACAGGACCGGAGGATGTCGTCAACGACTTGGGAGAGAAAGCAACGGCCACGGTCGGTGAGCAACTGACGTGGAGCCCCATGCTGAAGAATGACGTCGTGAAGAAGGAAATCTGCCACATCAGTAGCACAGCTAGTCGGCAAAGCACGCGTGATGGCGCAGCGTGTGGCGTAATCCGTGGCGACTGCAATCCACTTGTTTCCCGATGTCGACTGGGGAAAAGGGCCAAGCAAGTCCAGGCCAACCGGGAAAAAAGGTTCTACCGGGATGTCGAGTGGCTGTAGTGTTCCCGCAGGGAGCGATGCTGGTGTCTTGCGGCGCTGACACTGATCGCAAGAACTGACGTAGCGGCGGACGGAACGGTACAGGCCGGGACAGAAAAAATGCTGGCGTACGCGTTCATACGTGCGAGAAATGCCGAGGTGACCAGCAGTAGGCATGTCGTGAAGCTGCTGGAGGACAGTGGAGCGCAAATGCGCAGGGACAGCGAGCAAAAGTGCCGGCCCGTCAGGACGGGTATTGCGGCGGTACAAAATGTTATCGCGCAGCACGAACATTCCCGTCGATGCGTCAGGTGAGGCAGAGCTGATGTTGTTGATGATCGATCGTAATGCTGGGTCACGACGCTGTTCTTCCGGAATATGGAGGAGTCCAGATATGGCACACAGAAAGACTGCGTCGTCATCGTCAGCAGCGTCAGGTGGGTCGACCGGATGGCGAGACAGGCAATCAGCATCTTGGTGCAAGCGTCCAGATTTGTATTTTACGTCGAATGAATATTCCTGTAGGCGCAATGCCCACCGACCTAACATGCCTACGGGATCTTTTAGCGAAGAGAGCCAGCACAGCGCGTGGTGGTCTGGTATGACTGTGAATGAGCGGCCATGCAGATAAGGCCGAAACTTTGCGATAGACCACACGAGGGCGAGGCATTCTCGTTCTGTAATAGAGTAGTTGCGCTCTGAGGTGGAAAGAAGGCGGCTGGCATAGGCAATAACCCGCTCAAGACCATCCTGTCGTTGCGCCAAAACAGCCCCGATTCCGTACCCACTGGCATCTGTGCGTACTTCTGTGGGTGCATAAGGGTCAAAGTGAGCCAGAAGCGGAGAGTGGGTGAGTACGGATATAAGGTTGGTAAAAGCGGCAGCGTGCTCGGAGCTTGTTATGTTCGGGCTCCTCATTTAATTAAGGAAAGCCGCCGGTGGCTCATGTTCGGCGTCGCGTACGCTGGTTGCGGCTATTCAGTGTCCCTTTCATGTAGCCGCGCGGACGCCAAGTTCGGAGCCGCGGAGAGCTGTGGTGCCCGTCCTTTTGTGTGTCAAAGGATGGGGGCGATTAGCCTGAGTGCCTCTGTCGCGTCGAGGGTGGCAGGGTCATTCGGCATAACAAGCTGACGGGCGGCCAGATGATCGTATCTCTTAGTGTTGAAAGCGCGCGCGGTGTAAGTTTGGAAAATCTTCGACTCCGGCGGCGGGCGCTCTTCGTCGACGGGTCGTTCGCCTCGGCGATGGTCGCCTCGGCTGGCAGCGTCTATCCCCGTGGTCTGTTCAGGTGGCCGGCGGCGCCCCTTTAGTCTGGGAGGGAATTAGCAACCCTCATTGTCACGCCGCGCGTGCAGACGCCCCACGTCGTGGGGGCGTCGCGGGAGGCGCCGCGCGAGGACCGCTCCGGGCCCTGGGCTTGGCTGTTGTTTGTGCGGATGCCGCCCGCTTAACGTAATGGATGGTTCACTTAAGGCCGCAGATGTCCTGTATTTTCTGGCCGGGTGTAACAGCGTGCGTAGGAAACGCACTTTGAGTGCATAAGAGAGAGGGTTAGGTCACGTGACCGCAGGTGGGGACATGTGTGTGATTGGCTGGTTCCTGTGGCCAATCAATGGTTTGTAATAATTGTTTTGAAAGGTTTTTCTCTGTTTCTTGAACGCCCCCTTTTTGGAGGCGGGGTTTTTGCTATCAAAACCGGCGTGTTGGGTTTTGTCGGGGGTCGGTCGAGAGGGGATCTAGCTTAGTATAGATCTCGGCCGAACAGGCTGCTGCTGTCAGAGTGACAATGTAACTGTCACTCTGACCTGATGTAAAGTTGGAGTTTTGTAAATAATGTAAATAAACCTAATATCCAGCAAGGAAGGCAGTCCTCATCCCTCACCCGCTCCAAGCATCGGTCGTCGGTCATCGGAGCGAGTCGAGATCGTCCTCTCGGCTCGCGCATCAAAAGAACATCCCTATTTCGCCTCCATCAGTTCGCCAAGAAGATGGAGAGGCGAAATTTAACTGAGCTCCACGAAAACGGGACGGTTTTCTTCAAGAGGTTGGTAAGGGGTCTAGCAATATCAGCAAAGTTCTTTATAAAGCGTCGAAAATACGAACAAAGTCCGAGAAAGCTTCGAACGTCTTTCGTCGACCGCGGTGCTGGAAAGTTCTGAACTGCACGAACTTTATCAGGGTCTGGACGAACCCCCTTCGCGTCGACGAAGTGTCCGAGGGTGGTGATTTGCTGACGTCCGAAATGGCATTTGGAGGAATTCAGCTGAAGACCGGCGTGACGGAAAAGGGTTAGAATTTCCGAGAGGTGTTCTATGTGGGTAGCAAATGAGGGAGAAAATACGATAACGTCATCCAGGTAACAGAGGCAGGTGGACCACTTGAAGCCCTGGAGCAGCGAGTCCATCATGCGCTCGAATGTGGCTGGAGCGTTACAAAGGCCGAATGGCATCACTTTGAACTGGTACAGACCATCGGGTGTTATGAAGGCGGTTTTTTCACGGTCCATTTCATCTACGGTGATTTGCCAATATCCAGACCTAAGGTCAATGGATGAAAAATACTTAGCGCCGTGAAGGCAGTCAAGGGCGTCGTCTATCCTTGGGAGGGGATACACGTCCTTCTTTGTGACTGCATTGAGATGCCGATAATCTACGCAAAACCGCCATGTGCCATCTTTTTTCTTCACCAGCACTACGGGAGAGGCCCAAGGACTGCAAGAACTTTCAATGATGTCCTTGGCTAGCATCTTATCCACTTCTTGTTGGATAATTCGCCGCTCTGCATGAGAGACTCTGTAAGGGCGTTTGTGAACGGGGCCTGCGCTGCCGGTGTTGATCCGGTGGGTGACTGAGGAGGCTTTCCCTAAAGGGCGATTGTCCAGGTCGAAAATGTCCCAAAAGGAAGCCAGGAGGCAGCGGAGCTGATCGGCTTGGGCAGGCAGCAAATCTGGGGCCAACATTTTCTCAAAAGGTTGGGTCGGGGCAGTCTCGTCCGGAATGGGAGGGCCAGTGTTTTGTTGGCAATCGACGGCCAATGCAGACACATGGCATTCCTCTAAAGCGGAGAGGAGGCCCAGAGTGATGGCTTGCGGCAGAAGTTGGGTAGAAAAACTGAAATTTAGGAAGGGAAGAGATGTCTGATTTTGCGTGATCGTGACGACTGTGTGGGGGAGGGTTACATTGCGCTCCAGTAACACGGCTGTTATTGGAGAAATGACGTAATCGCCGCCAGGAACAGAGGGAGATACACACAGTGGTACGTAAGAAAGAGCTTGAGGCGGCAAACGGGTGTCTTCGAGGCAGCACAGACGGGGCAAGGGTTCATCGACGGTGATTGGCGACAGGGGTAGGTCAAGGTGGACGAGCCCGAGAGAACAATCGATCAGCGCAGAATGGTCCGACAGAAAATCTTGGCCGAGAATGAGGTCATGGGTGCAATGCTCTAAAACGGTGAACAAAACAGAGGTATCATGACCAGCAATTGTGACGCGGGCAGTGCACATGCCCGCAATGGCAGCAGTTCCTCCTTCAGCGACTCGGAGACAAGAAGTGGCTGGCGTCACAACTTTGCGCAGGCGAGAGCGAAGTCGCGCACTCATCACGGACACCTGCGCCCCTGTGTCTATCAGTGCACTCACAGGGACACCGTCAACTTGAACGTCTAACAAGTTCTTTTCGGCAGGCAGCGTTGTTAGAGGATTTTCGGGTCGTCGGGAAAATGCAGCGGTACCTCGGGGCGCTGCATCGTCTAGTTTTCCTGGTTGGAGCGTGGGTATGGCGAGGAAGAGCGGCGGGGCGAACGGGACTGACGGGTCTGCGGTGACGGCGAACGACCGGACCAGCGACTGTGGGTAGAATTGGAGAAGGTGGGGGGTGGCGTCTGGCGGCTAGTGTAGAAGCGTCGATTTCCCTCGTCGGTGTACCGGGAGAAGTTGGTCGGGGGCGATTGGAACGAGCGGTTATGGCAGTAGCGGGCGACGTGGCCGGCGCGGCAGCAGTTGAAGCAAATTGGCCGGTCATCGGGCGTCCTCCATTCATGTGGGTTGCGGTACCGTAAGCGTGGCGGTATATTGTCGCGTCGAGGCGCTTGAAAGGAAGGAACAGGGCGATCATTTCGATGAGTGACGGCGCAAATATGCTGAAATCCGAGATGGATGAGCTCGTCACGTACAACAGCTTGTATCAGAGATACAGCAGGCATATTGCAGGGTTGTTGGTTATGCTGAGCACCGGCTGGAGCCATGGCCTCAAGTTCGCGACGCACTATTTTGGTCACATTTTCGGAAGGCGGTGCTGCCCCTGTCGAAGGGAACTGAGGTGATGTTGGCAATACGTTGTCGGAGTACGACGAGGTTGCAGCCGTGTTCGGAAGTCGTGTGAAATGTTGAACGATGCGACGGCTTTTCGCCTGCTCAAAGCGGCGACATTCAGCGATAATACCGTCTACATTGTCACAATTCTTGAAAACCAGGAGGTTGAAGGCGTCGTCCGCTATCCCCTTCAAAACGTGGCGCACTTTGGCCTCTTCGGACATTTGGTGGTCAACTTTTTGGCAAAGGGCCAGTACGTCGAGGATGTACGCGACGTAGGACTCAGTGGGACTCTGCACGCGAGAAGCGAGATTGTTCTTTGCTGTGAGCTGCCCACTAGCGGACGTCCCGAAAATGGCTTTGAGGTCTTCTTTGGCACCGTCCCAGCTGGTGAGGCGTGCCTCGTTCATGATAAACCATGTTTGGGCCGTACCTTTGAGGCAGAAAGACAGGTTGGCGAGCATGATAGTCTGGTCCCAGCGGTTGTGGTCACTGACGCGCTCGTACATCTTGATCCAGTCTTCCACATCCTCGTTAGCCGTGCCATAGAAGAAGGGAGGGTCCCGTGGGTGGGACAAAATGATGTGGGAGCTTGTCAAAGAGGCAGTAGCCGCTGGGGCCTCGTTGCGAAGCGGGGGTGTCATGGTTCCAGTAGCCACTGTGTCGTCCGAGCGAAGCTCGGTGAACGAAATCTGGCGACCGCTGCGAAGCTCCGTCGTCTCAGTAGACTACCCGGCACCTCCACCGCAAGATGTTGCGAGGCGAGGATGCTGTAGAAAGATGTATTTGTAAATTCAAAGCGCCAGAGGCTGGGTGCCGCTAGTACGCACCGAGGGTGGTGGTGGTGGTGGTGGTTCCAGTTCAATGGCGCGTACCCACTCAGGGGGATTGGCCAGGAATTGGGCGCCTTACCGAAAGAAATTTGGTAATTTTTGAAGGGAAAGAAAAAAAATTTAATTATTAGGATGGATTAGCAGTAGATGAGTAGAGAAATAAAAGTAAGGAGATTAGAGAAAGAAAGAAAAAAGGTAACAACGAACACCATTTAATGAAAATTGGAAGTAAGAAACACGAAGAAAGTGGTACAGACGAAGCAGTGAGCTTGGCGCGCATATTCTTGTCAAGAAAATCCAATGAAGCTAAATACTGTCTAGCACGGCAGACGGCCTGATTCCAGGATGAATGAGTGCAACGCACTGCAACGATCCCCGTGGCAGAATCCCAGTTCCTTCGCCCCGAATGACAAAATAACTGTAGCAGACAGCGGGAGGTTTAGCCGGCTGCATGTACTTTCTAGGTATATTCGTCTTATCGAGGAGAACCGTCGGCAGGAGAAGAAGAAATGGTCGATTGTTTCTGGTTCTTTGCAAAAGGCGCATAACGGCGACAGGGCCAGATTAGAGCGGTGCAAGTAATAATTTAAATTTGGCACGCGACAGCGAAAGCTAGTGAGGGTTACTTCACAAGCTCGCGACTGGCTTATGTTGCACTTCCATGAGTACCGGAGGTGCTCGAGCTCCGAGTCGTCGTAGGTAGAATCAGGCAGACTTTGGAGTAAACACAGCCTACGGAAGCGAGCCGAAGTTACGAGGGAAATGGGCGGCAGAACCTCCACTACTGGACCGCCCAATGCCATTCCCGCCAGAGCATCCGCCGATTCGTTAAGCCAGATACCTGCATGTCCAGGTACCCAGACCAGACGAAGTTCACGAAGGGAGGAAGGCGCTAAAGAAGCAAGGACTCGACGTAGGGAAGCACAACCACCACACCTCGTCCTCATCTTCCACGGGAACTCGTTGCACAATCCCCGTTCACTTAACCTGTGGCAAATCCCCACATAACCGCATAGTTTGTTAGTCACCTGTCGGTGCCTCGTGTCAATATAAATATTTTACCTCCAGTGGTTGCTAAACGACGGGGCTAAAACGACGGGGCGTCGCTTTGAAACGACGGGGTAGCTCCATGCGAATGCATGTGTTCTGGGGTTGGGGCCGTCGCTCTGAGGGCCGCAGAGAGAGCAAAAAACACCGACGGAAGCACTTTGGCAAAGGCGCAAGCCAACCCACGGCACTGTAAACGCGACACGCAATACACCGTATCGCTTTTACAAGAAGAACAAGAAAATTTCTTAGTGACAGAAAAAGAGTCCATGGTTAGGAAATCTCCGAATGCGTTGAATCATTGGGGGGTTTAAAAACTGGGGGTTCACGAGGCGACTGCACGTGGTTTATTTACGCTTTGCTTGACTTCATCAGAGAACAAAGACTTCAGGAATGCTTTAGCTCTATTTCCTTCCCACCCTGATTCATCCTACTTCCAAATTTTGGTCTCAGGCTTTGGGCAATGGCAAAAAGGCTTCCCATGTCTTTTTTTTTTTTTGTTATGTAAAGGTGCGTCTATATTCTATTCCTCCTGCAGACGAATTTTATACGTTATGGCGGCTGCATTGACGCTTAATTTGTTCGTGCGATAAACAAGAATTCCACAACTACTCTTTTATGTGCTTTTTATATTTTCATTATTTACATTTATTTATTTATTTTATAATCATGATAACAATCCTGGTTGTGTCCACCGCAGGACGAAAGCCTCTCCCAAAGATCTCCAGCCACGCCTGTCGAGTGCTAGCTGAGTGCATGCTTCCCCTCCGAATTTTCGTAGGTCATCTCACCATCGAATTACTTATATTTATGTATTTATAAATTTATTTACATGTATATTTATTCTTTTGTATTTTTATTTATATTATTATTACATTTTATATTTGTTGTCAAAATTTGAACCCCCCGTCAAAAATCCTGGGTGCGCTAAAGCGTATCCCGGCCCTACACCGCTGCCGATCCTTGGCACTGGCTAACTAAAGATTGCCCTAACGAATGCGCGAATTTATTCTCCGGCTCAAAAATGTAATTTAGAGACATGTATGGAAGCCTACAGGAGTGATCTGGCAGGATAGTTGTGAAAATAGCAAAGCGCGTTTACGCTAACAGCGTAGATAGGGGTTCTGCCTCAAGGACTTCGAGTGGGGTCGCCCTAGCTCACGCCGCCGGCCGTGACTAGGAACTGGCCACTTCCGCACCATCGTGCCCCTCTTGTCCCGCTCCTGTTGAGCAGGCCACTCGGTGCGGAGCTGCCCTGCCCTGCGAGGCCTACGCCTCGCGCACCTCTCCTCCTGCGGCCCGCGCCCATCCCGGCAGCTGCCCGCACTGTGGAGCGGTGTCTCGCTATCCCCCAAGGAGCTCCTTGCTATCCCCCCTCATCCCAACCCAACCCGGGAGGACAGGGGGGCGACCCTGATCGGCTGCTCTGACCTGCGGGCCCAACGAGCCCCGGTCGGGCGAGCCCGGGCGGCGGCCCGAACTGGGGACCTCAACAGTATCTGCAGGGGCTGCAACCTTCTGGTCACCTGGTCAAGCTCCTGTACGTATATCTGTCAATAAATGTTCTCCACCACCACACCAACACCGGCCGTCCGCCAGATTTCGCAGCGTGGATATACGCGTACATCACGGCCCCCTTCTCTGATTTCTTCGGAAATCCGGAGTGTATATGTAGTTTTCTTCACGCTAGATAGAGAACTTTTTCAATAAAAAAAAGTAAATGTAAGCTTCACAAGGGCGAAGAAAAAAAAAATAGAGAAGAAGCGATCGATTGATTGATTTTGGGGTTTAATACGCAGGTTATGAGGCACGCCGTATTGGAGGGCTCAGGATGAATTTTGTCCGCCTGGGGATCTTTAACGTGCGCCGAAATATCGAACACACGGGCGTTTTTGCTTTTAGCCTCCATCGGGAAACAAATATAGAAAAAGCAATTGCTGCAAAAAGGAAATTGGATCACGACGATGGCAATGAGCGGACACAATCGCGCCGCTGGACACGTACGCTTCTGCTGTGCGGGCTGTATCTAACTGCAATTGACTCTAAAAGCGACTACGTCAGCGTCAGCGGGGATACGTGGTCGGGCAAGGAAGTGAGCCCCAAGAGAAGGTGTAACTCACGCAATAATGCCAACATAGTAGCACTTAAATTAGTGTTATTGTTGCAAAGCGCACACGCCGCTTCACGAGGTCTCACCCTTGACAGCGCGCGTGGATCGGCCCCGCATTTTCGTTTGCCAGACGACGGTGCTCACCGCGCTTAGTTACCCAACCATAGAACCGCAGACAACGCCGGATTTTTCCCTCACGGGGAATGCAAGAGAAGTGCTGGCTCGTGCGGTCAACAGCTTGAAGGAAACAACGTATGCCGCGCGGGCGGGGCGCAGCAGCAGGCCGCAGTGCTAGCGGAGGCCTGAGCGCGCTTGTCGGGACTGGCAAAGATTAGGCATCCAAGGTGATAAAGTGTTCTGAGGCTAGTAGAAAGGTGCGCCTACAATCAGAGCCCGTCTTCCCGCTTAGCGAACAGCTGTGCAATAAAACAATTCTAGCAAGACCCTCCAGAGTTGCTATTGTTCACCGTTTATCGCCATCAGCTGATCGACGTCTCGCCTAGGCTTGCATGCCGTTGAATGAAATCGATGGAGCTGAAAAAGGGACCGAAGAATGAGATGGCAGAAAGTCGAGCTGGTTGAGCTCGTTAAGCGAACAGCGCTGAAGCGCTATGAACCAGCCGCAAAGACACGGACATCCTCCATTGCTGCAGTGTATAGGGTGTATTCACAGGCACTCGGCCGCGCGGCGGCGCTACCTGCGCGGCGGCGCCGACTCCATTTGTGCGGTTGAGTTGTTTTGCGACGGCGCACGTACGGCAGGGCAACTAGCGTGGTTTGCTTCGCGCGGACTCGCTGTATTTGTGTATTTCTTGTGTTTCGTCGAACTGCCGCGGCTGACGTTACATCCAGGCGTGTCTCAAGTGTGATGCGGTGGTGTGTGACACCACCGTGCTTGTGGATTGTGCGAGTGTGTGCCCCGCGTCGAGCTGAACGCGTTACCGTGCTTTCAACAGTTGCCTCCCGCTATGAAGCTGAGTGACTATGCGAAGGGGCTGGGGGGAGACGATCGCGACAGATACGTTTACAAAATTAGAAGGTGCGGCGGCGACGACCCACTGACTTGGGGTGAGGAAGACTTGACGGATGACCTTCAACTGTTTCCCAGTGTGGACGAAGCTGACATCAGAGACTACCTGGTTCACGGAACTAGCTTTGTTACTAGGGAACAGTTGAAGGCCAAGAAATCCTTGGACGCCCACAATTACCTCACCAGTGGCTTCGTTCAGCGCGTTCTCCTGAAAGTCGTGCACGATCAGACTGTCGTCGTCGTCGGAAAGGTGAGCAGTTTGCTTTCGTATCGCAGTCAGTCGTAAGTGTATCTCGGCCGTCGACATGAGCCTAAAAACCTGCTACCTTCTCTATTTCCTTGCTTTCAGGTTCGCCACTCGCAGGCATTCCGCGACAAGTCGCTGATGCCGTGGTTGCTCGTGAAACGAGACGGTGAAGTGCTTCTTGCACATTGCACCTGCATGGCCGGCCTTGGAGAGGCCTGCTCTCACATCGCAGCTGTGCTTTTTTACGTTGAAGTACTCGCGCGACGTAGGGACGGCCGTTCTTGCACTGACGAGGAGAATGCCTGGCTGCCACCCCACCTTGTTAATTTAGACTGTCGTCCAGTGGCCGAAATTGACTTTTCATCTTCGGAAATGAAGAAGCGCCGCATGGACAACGACGACTTGACACGCAAGCCAAGTAAAAGTGCCAAACACCCACCTACTGTCCCCACACGAGACGAGATGGCAGTTTTTTATTCTGCTTTGAGCAAGTCAAAGAGTCGCCCTGCGCTTTTAGCCTTGCACCCAGATTTTTCCGAGCCATATCTTCCTTTGGCCACTAAGTTTCCACAAGTACTACTGCAGAACCTGTACCAGGAGGACTGCCCAGAGTCATTGGAGGAGGTTTTGGAGGAGTGCCTGAAGGTGTCCGAGCAGCTTGGGGCCGATGCCGAGGTAAGCCTGCCATTCTTTTTTCCACCCTGTCTAGCTACAGGTCAGGAATGACAGAAACTAGGCACCGAATTGTGATTACATTCAAACCATGCAGTAGATTCCATAATGAGCACCTGACCTGGTGCACTCGTGACACTTTTCATTTCGAATTTGCTTCACTTGCCCCTACAGTTGAAGCACAGTATGATTAGCTGCAGTAGCATTTCTGTTGGATTCTACTGTGAGGACAACGTAATCTTTTTTAAAAAAAGCAGCAGCTTTTGATGTGCTGTTACTGTAAACAGTCGATAAAGGATGGCATTTGCTTACAGGTGTGCGTGCTGGTGGAAAAGCAAACAAGGGCGCAAGCAGCGTCTACCAAATGGCACCACTTTCGGACTGGGCGCATCACGGCATCCAACGCAGGAGCGGTGTGTGCCACATCGATTGGGAAACCCTCACAGTCTCTTCTTAAGAAGATCTGCCACCCCGAGGACTGCAGATTTAGCTCGCAGGCTACAGACTGGGGGAAAAAAAATGAGCCAAAAGCTAGAGAGGCCTATGTAGCAGCCGTAGCCACCCAGCATGTGGACTTTCGCTGCAGTGTGTCAGGTCTGCACATAAGCCCCGAGTTCACATTCCTGGCTGCCACACCGGATGGGCTCATCGATTGTGCTTGCTGTGGTGGTGGCGTGCTGGAGGTGAAGTGCCCGTTTTCTGCTAAGGACTCCTGCATCGAGCAGCTTTCACAAAAGAACACATCGTGTCTCATCCCTGAAGCTGGAGACGCAAGACTTTCAAGGAGTCATCATTACTACACCCAAGTGCAAATGCAGATGTTTGTTTGCAAGCGCAACTACTGTGACTTTGTTGTGTGGACAGTGGAGGACATGTTTGTTGAAAGGATCGCCCTGGATGAAAACTTCTGCTCCATGATGCTGGAGAAGTGCACTCTCTACTTTCAAAAAGTGCTGCTTCCCGAACTCCGCTTCGGCTACTGGAGCAAAACTGCTCAGGCTGCACAGGCGCAGCTCGATGCTGTAGTGATGCAGGGCGACACCCCTGAAGAGGAGCTGTACTGCTACTGTGGGGAGCCTGAACATGGTGACATGGTGCAGTGTGACGGCAAGCGATGCGAGAGGAAATGGTTCCACTTTGCTTGTGTAGGACTAAAGAGGCCACCAAAGGCCAGAAAATGGTTCTGCAAAGAATGTAGGCAACAAGGCTCGCAGTGAAGTTGACCGAATGAGGCCAAAGCATGAACTTTATTGTGGAATGTGCTTGTATACAATTTAGGCCACAGTGTAATGTTGGTCAATTAGCAGAAGCAAATATGCAAAGTTAGGCAGCCATACTTCTTTTTCGTTCCTAATCAAAGGGCACAACAGAGTCGCACACATTTGTCAGGGCAGCACTGACGAACACAATTCTATCAAGTGTAGTCACCTTCTTTCCGTGAACTTCTTTGACGTGCAGTAGATCGAGGGGAACAGTGCTTTTAAGTAATGAATACTTGTTTCGCAGTACTCCAATTACCCGCTCTACGTGAATCCTCACATTTGCCAGCTTTCGTGTAGCCTCAACAGAATACGCAGACAGCTGTGCTTTCCCTTTCGTGAAAGCTGGAATCTCCAGCTTTGCTCCACACATGCCAACAGCATCCCCTATCGTGAAGCCTCGGTCGGCTAGGACAGAGTCCCCAGGCAACAAGTTCTTAAGTATGCCACACGACTCAGTGAGTAGCTTATCGCTTGTGCGGCCGCACCACCCTCTAGAAATGAATGTAATTACTCCTTGTGGAGCAATCCCTATCAAGTACTTCACGGTATTGTGGTGCTTGTACGCGGACCATGTCAGTGAACGTGGCTCCATTGAAGACGGCCTGTCCAAAAAAATCTCGAAGCAGTCGAGAATTACTGCAACTTTGTTGCCAAAGGTGCTTTTGAAGGCCATTGGCATCGTTTTCTGAAGCTCCTCCCTTTCGGGCCATGAAACTAGCTCTGTGAGCCTAGTGTAGGCTGCGTCAAGCCACCTGTCTATGATACGCGTCACGGTGGCCTGCGAGACATGGAATCTGGAAAACAGAAGTAATGAAAATCATTACGCTTGATGCACTACATATCATTGTAAGGATGGCCACGGCTAAAAGGTGAAGCTAACTGCTGGGTGTACATGCAATGCAAGCTCCAAAGTGTTTTATGATCACTGCTTAAAGCGCGTTTCTATAAATGATAGGCGTAGCTAAAAATCAGCTGAGCCACAAACACTAAAGCTTTAAATGATTACCATTCCAGTGGTGAAGGTAGCAGGAAGTAGGCAGAGAAGCGTAGCAGAAGAAAAAAATGGTCCATGCAAATATGAGAAATGGTACCTGTAAGCTATGTCTTCTAAATGCAAGTTTAGCCTCAACCGCATCAAGAAAACCACCATTTCTTGAAACTTTGGTAGGCAGTTCCGGCTAGTGTGGTGCACATCTGGTTCTATGAGGTCATACACTGCCTTTAAAACCTCATAATTTGGCAGCCCTGTATAAAAGGCTACCATGCCTTCGTTGAGTTTTAGTACGTCCTCGGCCAGGTTTTTCTCTGCAAGTTGCTTCTTTAACGTGTCAACCTCTGATTGTAGGCGGCCGTTCTCTTGCTCAAGGGATGCGATGCGAGCTGCCTGGTCTGATGCATCTTCTTCACCTTCAAGCCCTGCATGGTCAATTTGATGTCACGTTCCACTGCACTACAAAGCTTGCAAAATGACTGTTTAATAAACAGACACTCTGAGACTGTGCTCGTGAAAAACTTACCATCTTGTGCAGCCATCCCTGTTTCATTGTCTGATAGCTCCCAGAAAGACGAATTGCCAGCTGAAAAAAAAAGTATTGTCAAGCTATGTGGTGCTACGCAGCAAGATGTAATAATTGGTAAACACTTCTGGGCTTACTTGTGTTGGCCCAAGATTGTGTTGCCAGTGGTCCCACACAGCACGGCCTGCTAGCAGCTGAAATGGAAAGGCATGTTTTCATAGTAACTCAATGCTGTTCCACTGCTGTAATGTGAACAACAGGTAACATACCTTCATGCTGGGCTGCTGGCTCTTCTTGGACTGAAGACTGCTCTTGAACAGGCAACGTACTTTCATGCTGGGCTGCTGGCTCTTTTTGGCATGAAGACTGCTCACCAGCTAAAAAAAAAAAAAAAGAAACCGAAGATGAACAACTTGCCGCGTGAGCTCATCACTGTTAAATGTAGCAGCCTGAAAACTTCAACTACAGGTGATGAGGAAACGCACTTTCGTATCGGTCAGTCTCTTCCTCCTCGTACAACGGGCCGTTGGTGCCTAGAAAAAAAAAAAAGGTAGTAAAGTGATTGATCCAAGGAGCCCACTAGGCTACGGTCATACCTAGAGAACTTCCACTGGCGACTGGCATCACGTTCGTGTCTTGGGGACCCAGTACGTGACATTGACGTGAAACTTCTGCCTCGGACCTCGCGCGAGCCCTGTTCTGGCAACGATTGTATCTGGACAGACATTATCCCAGCCGTTTAGGTTTCATTAGATCTTTACTGTTACAGCGGCAGAAAACAAAGCACTTTCGTACCTGTCCCCAGCTTGTTTTTTGTCGATCATAGTCGACATGTAGCCCAGGTTGAGGCTGGGCGCCCAATCGGGGTTCATCTCGTCCATGAAGTACGCTGGCCGACCTAAACACAGAAGATTTCAAGTACTATTGCGCAAATGGCGAAGCGCGAGATGAAAGAATTGATTCCGCATCATCCTCACCTGTAACGAAGTGCGCGCCACAGACTCGGTAATGAGTCGCTTCATCATCGATGTCTTCCCGGCGAATTCGTTGCAGCCAGAGCGCTCTTCTTCTGGACGAAACGTCTGCCGTTTTTGAGCACTGCCCCAGCCTTGGCTTAGGTATGCCAAAAAAACCGACGCGCTTGAAATTCTCGTCGTCCGGTCTGTTGCGCGTCCGGTTGCTGCAGCCGTAAACCGCACAGTTCACCATTTCGAGGCGGAAACTGCTAACTACTTAGGCCAAGGCGTTAGCAAACCCACGACACGACAGACCCTTCGCATAGTCACTCAGCTTCATAGCGGGAGGCAACTGTTGAAAGCACGGTAACGCGTTCAGCTCGACGCGGGGCACACACTCGCACAATCCACAAGCACGGTGGTGTCACACACCACCGCATCACACTTGAGACACGCCTGGATGTAACGTCAGCCGCGGCAGTTCGACGAAACACAAGAAATACACAAATACAGCGAGTCCGCGCGAAGCAAACCACGCTAGTTGCCCTGCCGTACGTGCGCCGTCGCAAAACAACTCAACCGCACAAATGGAGTCGGCGCCGCCGCGCAGGTAGCGCCGCCGCGCGGCCGAGTGCCTGTGAATACACCCTATACGGAGCTGCTGGATAGACGCCCCGTTCAAACACCTTGAAAGAATGTTTGCGGTGTAACCTTCAACGTCATTCAAGTATAATATACAGGGTAACCCTGACGTTCTTAACGTCACACAAACTAAATTACATGAGACGATATATAGTGAGCCAGGATACAATTACTTACTCCGCATACTTTGCTTACATTTTGTTAATATACTATCTACAAATTCGCATGCTGGACATGTACAGTCTGTTTTGTAACCACGTACTAAAGACTGGTGTTCAGCTGGCTTTTTCTGACAAACTGGCGTTTGTCAGAAAAAGGGGGCTGCGGCCTCGTCAAGCTAATAAAGCTTTTCGCTACTCCTCAGTCTGTATTGTTTACAATGGATGGAATCGATTTAATTTTATTCGATCCGATTTGAACCAAATCCATGGCAGATTAGGGCGCGTAAATGTCCACCAATATCGGGTGTAAACCTGGGAGCAGTCGCCACCCTTTTGTTTACATGCTGAACCCTGTCGTGCACTTGTTCCTTGTCGTTTGCTTGTTTAACCCTGTCGTTTACTTGTTGGACCCTTTCGTCGATTGCATCTGTATACATACAGGGTGGTGCGACAATAATTGAAACACTTAAAACATTTTTCTTGAGCGAACCGCCGCTCTGTTCACACTCGACCTTAACACTAAGGTCGCATTGTGGTCCAACGAGGGTACTTATCTGTTTATTCTGAAAATAAAAAATTACGCCGACCTCCCCTCGCGGGAACCGTGGTGTGATGCGACGCTGAAGGGGGTTCCATTGTGCGTTTCCGTTGGGTCGATTACTGGAATTGCGTGAGCAATCGTCGGGTAATGCGAGAGAGAGAGAGAGAGAGAGAGAGAGAGAGAGAGAGAGAGAGAGAGAGAGAGAGAGAGAGAGAGAGAGCAAGCGTAGCGCGGACGAGCGTCGACTGAGAGACCGCCCGGAGCGTGGCACTCCGCTTAATGCGCAGCGCGCCCGAAGGAGAGGAGACCGCGGAGAGAGAGGGCGCTGCACATGCGCACAGCGCGCTTGCGCCGCGCGCAGCGCCGCCCACCGGCGGAGTGAGAGAGCGCGCCGCACTGCGCGCGCCATGGAGGAAGAAAAAGTTAGGAGACGGCGCCGCCGGAGAAACGTGAAGCCTATACATAAAAAGTAAAATCGAAGTCGGCCCAGGCGTCACTGCACCACGTGACCCCACCGCACCGCCTCTGTATGGGCCGCCGCGCTCTTCAATTTCGTCTGCTCGAAACTGCTCTGCGGCCCGTTGTCGCGAAGCCTGCTATATGTTGTTTTTTTTTTCCCACGGCTTTTGTCTTCCGCACGTACGCGGCACTCCTGCCCGCACACGGGCATGAGATCGCCGAGCAGACAAATGCAGGAAGGACGGGGAACAGCTACCGCCAACGAAACACGAGAGATGCCCCGGAGTCGGAGACCGCCGCCGCCGCCGGCCCACCCGACCTTGGAGGGCCGACTGCGGCGGCTTGAGAAAGGGAAACGGCGGAGGGAACGGCTTCAACGGACCTGGGCTTGCGAAGGCTAGCTGCGTGACGTCATGCCGTCTCCTAACTTTTTTTTCCTCCATGGCGCGCGCCACAGATGTTGGGGGAGAGGGCGCGCTATCACGGCGAGAGGAGGAGGGGCGCAGCGGTGCGGACAACAACGGACGCACGCAGGAAAGACAGGGCCGCCGACAAGAGATGCTCTCAGCGTCCCATCTGATAAAAACGATTTTCGCCTATAGGAAAATGGCGACCGATTTGGACTTGCGAGCCAGCGCAAGCTGATCTTGGAACGACGGCGCCACCTGGGTTAAGCGGAGCGAAACGCACGTTTGGGGTTCACGGTGGTAAGAAGCCAAACGGTGTAGCAAACGATCAAAAAATCTATTTCGTCCCTATTCTACGATGATCGCAAATACTTGCATAACATCTGATACCAATCATAATAAAATATTCCCTCGGTTGAACGTTGCCAATAAACGTTGGATTTGTTTCCTCATCTGCTTTCACATTTTCTGACCGTCTGCTACCTCATTTGGCTCCATCCTACCGTCGAAGCTAGGAGCCAAATGAGGTAGAAGACGATCAGAAAACCCGCTTTCACAATTTCTAATCGTCTGCTACCCCATATTTGGCTTCTTCCTGCCGTGGAAGGAGCGTGAATGCACATCGTCCGTTTCGCTCTGTATACCCCAGGATCATTTCAAGATCAGCTTGCGCTGGCTCGCACGTCCAAAACTGCCGCCATTTCCCCATAGGCGAAAATCGTTTTTATTTATTTTCAGAATAAACAGGTAAGTACCGTCGTTGTTCCAGGTGTCAAATAAAATAGACCACAAAATGCGACCTTCGTGTGAAGTTTTAGCGCGAACAGAGCGGTGGTTCGCTCAGGAAAAAATTTAAAGTGTTCCAAGTATCGTCGCACCACCCTGACAGGGAAAAAGGGTTCGCTACACTCATGACTATTGAAACTGAAATTCATGTATTGTCTTAACTTGGCGTGAGCATTTCAAGTATGCAACGTAATTGCTTGCTTACTCTCAGAATTGGAAATCTCGGAGGGCGACTAAGCCCGCCATATATGTGAGATAGACACGGATCAGCTCCGACTATTTGGGGTTTTAAACAAGCATCACGTCGCACTCTCGGACGCTTTCACATTTCGTCTCCATCAAGAACACAGGCGCCATGGACTGAAACTCCACGAGGGAGCTCGTGTATTGAATATAGCGAGAGGGCAGCGCCTTAATTAGTATATCACATACATCAGCGTGGTGGGTCATGTCTTTGAATTTATTTTCGGACTCATTTGTTCTTTCACGCTGCCGAGAGCGGCTCGCATTCTGAATACAGTTTTTAAGTGCGAATGCACTTTATAAGCGACCCTGAATTCCGGTGACCGCCGTCCGTCCACATAGCAACAGCTGCGGGTGCGTGCGCTCCTCGTCTTCCTTGGCAACGGGGGGAGATGGGCGCGCGCTGCCTGGCCGCTGACATGGCACATACCCACGTGGGTGATTGGCCAGGAATCGGGCGTGAGGAGGGCTAATGCACCCGCTTAAAGGAGTACTGACACGAAATTTCAAAGCTGAGATCCGCTCTAGCAATCAAGTACAACGACAACACAAATAGGTGTCTGTGAATAAATGCATCTTTCTTTCTTTGTAGTTGCGTGTGTGTGTGTGTGTGTGATCTTTCTTTCGCGAACATTACCGAACCGCGCAAATTCAACTCCTGCATTCGCACTTTCACATTCTTCCCCTCGGGAAAATGCGGGAAATTTTTGTGCTCGTAGAAGTTTCTACGTCTGCGTGACCTATTTAGTGCGAAGCGATGAAAACAGCGCCACGTACGGGACACAAGAAAGAACGAAGAGACAAACGCTATAAATGTTTGTCTTTTTCTCGTGCTCCCTCCGTGGCGCTGTTTTCATTGCTTCGATCAACCAGCGCTATAGCTTGAACACTTCGAAATCATCGCGCCCTGTGGCTACTACTAGAGTGAAAGCCTTCACTGCTGCGATGCGCCGACGCTGAGACGGATACAGTCGATTCCGAGCTGCATGACGACGGCGCTGTCACGAATGCGGGCCCCCCCTTCTCCTGTTCTGCTGTCGGCACGTGCACGCCTGCGAAGGAAAGAGAAACCCAATAACGTGTGCGACAGGCCCGGTTAGGTGTAATTGCCGCGTTCTCGCGTGACTACCTTCCACGCTGTGACGGAAAGAAAAAGGAGGAAAACGCATGGGCGACACGATTGTGCAGTGGTGTGGCCCAGATTCCAGAGTTGCGCGTGCAGTTGGCGGCCACCGTCTGTCTTCGCATGCTTGGCAATGTCGTCTTGCACTGCACTCGCATATGCGAGACTCTTGAATGATCGATTTCACTGTCACACTGCTCGGTGCTTGTAACCTGCGTTTCTCTTGGGCCTTCTAGAAACGTAATCGACATTGTAAAATCTAAGTGATAAATGCCACTATTATAACGCCATGAGATCTGCTTTGCTCGGTCGCACATGATCATATACCATCAGCACGGGCTTTGCCTTGGAGCCACATTTACGCCGCCAATTTCTTTTCGCCAAGCACTTAACTCGGTATCGGATATCATGAAACTATAGAACCATCTTTTGTGGCATAGCACTATTTAGATAACCCAAAATGAAACTTACTGTTTGGCTTCTTCTCTGCCTAATTTTATTTCGTTGGGAGGGGCCATGAGTAAAGAATCAGAGAATGTGTTACAGGTGGCTCCTTCATTTTTCAGCTTTGAATGTCGCACAAAAGTTACTGAAAAAAAATACCAATAAAAATTTCCTACTGAGCAGCTAACTGCTTACGTCCTTTCAATGCAAAGGCCTGTCGAAGCCTATCAAATCCTTCTTCTCATCTACATCGCAGTTGCGTCTCTTTCTTTGCTTTCGTTTCTTTGTCCCCTGGCGCGAATTACTTGGACAGGCTTCCCACATGGACTGTTATTCATCGATCGACCATGTTCTGATGTGATTTCTGGAAAGACTTGCGCTCCCAGATATATGCATATGCAGACGAAGCGCCGCGACATTCCATTCGCCGATGTTCGACTGTGCACGTCAATTTGTTCCACCGCTTCTTCGGAGCTTCGATATACTTATAATATACCATAACAATCACGGACCACGTGTTCGCTCCAATAGACTTAATTGCTACAAACAACATCGCTCCAGTTACACAGCTTCTTTCGGTGCGCATAACGAAAAGAAAACAGTGTAATTATTTTTTAACAAGTTTATCAGTGGCATTCCGCGCGCCCGCATGCTTGTGTCGGAGTGTGGGTTTGAAACCTGAGCGGGAAACCGTGCCAAAGCGGCCATTTTGAATTCAGCTTAACCAACTCGACATGAATCTTTCGCTTTTTCATCACAGGAGAAACTGACTCGGAAAAACAAAACACCCACATACGGTTGCGAAGGAGGCGGAAAGGGGCAAAAGAAATACAGGAATGCGGCAAGAGTCTCCAGTCTGCGTCGTGCACGCACGCGCGTCAAACGGGTAGCGAGTCAAGAAGAAAAAAGCAGGAGGAACAAGAAGAGGCAGAAACGCACGAGTGGTATTTGGGCGCTACTATAGCAAAAAGTTGCTTGCAGGAAACTGTGGTGAATGCCACTTTCGGGAAGCCCCCGAGCACGCATTGTCGGGGTTGTTGTTACACTGCTCCAGAATGCTGTTGTTTTACTGTTGACGTGTGCAGTTAAGCTGCTGCCGACGTGCATTCCGCAACCGGGGAATAAAGTTCGCAATGCTGCATAGCCCCACGTCACGCTAATGCCGTAATAGATTGCTTACAAATGTTGCACCAGCACAAATGAACTGCTGGGTCACCTGCAAGTGCGGTATTTAATTAATTTCCACATTTGCAGTCGCGTCCCGCACACTTCAGCACTCGTATGCACGGGTGCCAAACCAACAGGGGGACGAGGGAAGGAGGGGGGGGGGGGGGAGGGGTGGCTTCATAAGCGGAGAGGAGGCTACGGGTGCTCGGGGGCCCGCGGGCACTCTCCGGTGTTTCAACCGAGGGCAGTGTCTTGATCCAGAGGCAGTGTCTTGCTCCAGAGTACGAGCTACGCGATTCATCGCAAGATAGAAATGTAGGGGCCCCTAGATTGATCCCTGAGGGACACCCCTATCAAGGTAGTAAGTGGTAGGCTGATGTGTTTGGGGGTTGAGACGAATCGAACCAGCAAATTCTGAATCCAGGCTTGAGCCTCCTGATGCGGAAAGGCAAGTGCGAGGCTTGGTAAGGCATTCAGCCTTGCGAAGAAGCTGAAACATGTGCGTATCCAGGCGGTCAACTTCAGCGGTACTGGTGATTGTCTCAGTAGCGAGCGAACGGGTAATGCTCAAGGACGTGACGAAATCATCCAAGGTTGAATGGGGGCCAACCACGAATCGCTCGCGAAAAGAGTTCCCGTTCACGCGATGGTATGTCGTGCTCGTTCTTCATTTCTTGCCGTTAATTTGAAGCATAATCGGGTACTGATCACTTCCCCAGGTACTGTCCAATGTGCGCCATGTCTTCACTGCTCCGGGGGTGGTGATGGCCAAGTCCGGTGTAGTATATGCCCTGGGAATGGTGGAGGCCAATACGGGTGAGGACTCCAGGTTCATTGCGGAGTTGCAAGTGCCCGAATTCGACGGTTTGCTATAAGAGCCGGCCCGGACAGTTCGAGGAGTTGCAACCCCATAGGGTGTTTCGGGCGTTAAGATCACCCCTACAATGACGGGGCCTGAAAAATTAACAGAGAGGAGATGCGGTATCCAATCATACGGAGTGGAAGGGATAGCGCCCGAGTTCGGTTTGTAATACACCGACGCAATCAACATAGGTTTACCGCCTGGGGGTGTAATACGTGGAATGATAACTTCTGTGGTTTCATTGCAAGCGCCATCCCAGCGGTGTTGTATTGCTTGGCAGGAATTATGCACTAAGATGGCAGCCTGTCCTGGGGTTTTTTGATTGTGGCATCGAGTATAATGATGTATGGCTGGATCCATAAATGTGGTGTAGTTGGGTGTCTTGCACGGGCCTCGTGTTTCTTGGAGTAGGAGGGCGAGAGGACACAGAGTTTACACCTGGACTGTAGAAAGCTACGGCAGTTACACTGTAAAATGCACCGATTTGGGGGGTGTACGGAAGACCTATTGGATGCTTAATGCTTCTTCTTCCTTTTCGATTCACTCGGAGATGGCGTTAGGGGACAGGGGGCTTGAATGCTTTGCTTCACTATTTCCATGAACTGGTGAAGTTCTTTAATCCGGGTCACCGCGCCTTGGAGGGCGACTATCCCATTTGAAGCTTGTTGTGAAATGGTTTATTGTTCAGCAGCGATTTAGATCTAGCACTTCACTGTCCACCAAGTTCGCGCATCACAGTTCCCGCAGCACCAACAACCCAGTCCCGTCGGTCCCGTCGACCCGCACACAGCACCCGTCTACACCACCATCTCCCTCCGCCATCCCTCTCCGTTGATGTCCCTGCCGCTCCGATCTCCGGTGGGCTCCCTCCGCTTGATCGCGATGCCGCTGCTGATCTGCCGATGGGCTCCCGCCGATGGGCTCCCGCCCCCTCACAATTCTCCCCCCCTTAATCCGTGCATGAGGGCTTCCACGGGGGGTGGTACGTCGCAAGTTGGTCTGCGTTTGCCAACCCTTTCTGTTTCCCTGTGAGGGGATCTTTGAGGGCATACGTGTTTTGCCCTACACGGGCAGTCACCACGAAGGGGCCTAGCCGTCTGGGTGCAAGCTTTGCGGTGAAGCCTGTCCGTGCATTGCTCAAAGGGTGAGCAGTGCGAAGCACGAGGTCTCCTGCCCTGAAGGCAAACGGTCTACGTGTCCTGTTGTACTGTCGCTGCTGGAGCTCCCTAGCGTGGTCTTGATGCTGTTTGGCCATTTCAAGAGCATCTTGTAGGTAGATCTCCAGCTCCGCTGCCAGTGCATGAGAAGCGGATGGCGAGGTGTGCTCACTGCTCAGCTGCTGGCGCTCAGCCCAAGGTGTTCGCAGCTCCCGTCCATAGCAGAGGAATGCAGGAGTGAAGCCTGTGACCACGCTCTCTGTGGTGCGCATAGCAAAAGCTACTTCTGGCAGTCTCTTGTCCCAGTCTCGGTGAGATGCACAGTAGTTGACGATGGATTGCTTGACCGTGGCATTGTGCCGCTCCACTGGCTGGCCTGCTGGTCTGTAGGGCACAGTGTGCCTCTCGTCAATGCCCCAATGCTTGAGGACTCCTTTCCAGAGTTTGCTGACAAATGGCTTGCCGTTGTCGCTGGAGATGGCACTGGGTGTACCATGACGACAGAAAACTTCGACCATTTTGTCAATGATAGCCTTGGAGGTTGGTGCTCGGAGAGGGAATAGCTCGACAAATTTTGTGAATGTGTCGAGCACAACCAAGATGTACTTGTGCTGCCGAGGCGTTGAAGGCAGTGGCCCAATGAGGTCCACGCTCAGTTGCTGCATGGGTTGTGTCGCCCAAGTGCTGTCCATGAGGCCCTTTGGCTTCTGTCGGTCCGGCTTGAACCTCTGACACTGCTGGCAGGCTCTGACATAGCGAGATGTGTCCGAGCGGAGGCCTAACCACATAAAACGGCTCCGGATCCGCCTCAGGGTTTTGAACAACCCTGGATGGGCGCTAAGTGGGTGGTCATGTTCCATTTGGAGAACTAGGGCCCTCAAGTGTTGTGGCAGCCAGACAACCCGCTTCAGACCTGCTGTGTAGTAGAGAAGTCCCTCCGGTGATACAGAGCTGTCCTGAGCTAAATCTCGGATGCGTTTCGCCTCCTTGGTGTCATCAGGCAAGCACCCCGTCTGAAGATACACTAGCAAGAGCTGCAGCAATGGGTCTTTCTGCTGTTCTGCCACAAGTTTTTCCGGCTCGGAAAGCACAGAGGTGTCAGTCGAGCTTACCAGGGCAGCCTCTTCCAAGATGATGGTCGGCGGTGGCTCTGGTGTTTCAATGGGGAACCAGTCCTCGGCTATGCCAGGCGGCGTTGGGTCAGGAGAGCCGGTCGGGACCCGGCTCAGCGCGTCGGCCGGTATGTTGGCACGGCCTCTACGGTGCCTGATCACGCAATTAAGACCCTGTAGTCTCAGGACCCACCTCCGTACTCTGCATGATGTTTGCTCCGTGCTGAACATCCATGCCAAGGATGCATGGTCGCAGTGAACCTCAAAGGAGGAGAACTCTATGTAAGGCCGGAATTTATCAACTGCCCACACCACGGCCAGACATTCCCACTCCTGAACAGTGTAGTTCCTCTCCGCCGTGGTGAGAGTCCTGCTAATGAAGGACACTGGTCTGAGTTGGCCATTCACCTCCTGCAGCAAGACTGCTGCGATTCCTGTGCCGCTGGCATCAGTCTCAATGATGAAAGGCCGGTTCAGATCTGGCAGGGCTACAACAACATCACTGGCCAGCGTTTCCCTCAACTCCTGAAAGGACTGCACTTGTGAATGCCCCCAGCTCCAGCGCGTACCTTTTTTGAGGAGCGTTGTGAGAGGCCTTGCTTTGTCTGAGAAGTGGGGTATGAAGTTCCTGTAGTAACCCACTAGTCCAAGGAACCTCTGGAGTTCCTTGACTGTTTTGGGCTCTGGGAAGTCTGAAACAGCCTGCACTTTGTCTGGATCTGGACGGCAGTTCCCAGGAGAAATAACGTGACCCAGGAACTTCAGTGACTGCTTACAGAGGGACACCTTAGCTGGATTGATCGTAAGATTTGCTGCTTCAATCCTGCGTAGCACCTCTGAGATGTGCTCGAGGTGCTCTGCAAATGTGTTGGAGTAGACCAGTACATCATCCAGGAATGCCATACAATAGTGGTGCTTAATGCCCTCCAAGACCTTGTCCATTAAGGCCTGAAATGTTGCTGGACCACCTGCAACGCCAAAAGGCATCCTTTTAAACTGGAACATGCCCTTGTGGCATATAAAAGCAGTCTTAGGCCGATCTTCAAGAGCAATGGGAACCTGAAAGAATCCCTGGGACAGGTCCAGGCTCGTGAACCACTTGGCTTGACCTAGCTGTGCGAGCACCCAGTCAGTACGGGGCATAGGGTGCACGGGCACTTTGGTTCTTGCATTTAGTGCCCTGTAGTCAACAGCCACCCTGTAGCCACCTGTTTTCTTGCCCACCAGAACAGGCGCGCTAGCCCACGGCCCCGTGCATGGTTCGATGAGATCTTGGCTCAACAATTCATCCACACCCTGATCAAGAATCTCTCTTTTGCGGCCATTGGCAGGGCGTAGCTTGCAGCGTACGGGGGGATGTGACCCAGTGTCGATGTTGTGCACCATTAGTGTTGTACAACCTGGTTGTGCAGTGAACAGATGCCCAAAATCATGTAGGAGCTTCTGCAGTTGTGCCTCATCTGCCACGTCACCATCAGCTGCACTGTGGGACTCTTGCAGTTCAGTATCCTCTTGCTGTGTGGCAAACAGTACCGCGAATAGTTCTGTCAGGTCTAGGTCGTCTTCACGATCCATTTCACTGCTGCGGCCCCGCGAAGTGACCACGGGCATGGGCTCTGTAGCAATTTGTCGAGCCTGTGGTGGTTTGTCAAACTTTACAACTGGCTGTGGGTCAATGCCCAGGGTCCAGCCCCCTAAGCCCATGTGCAAGGAAATGTTGGCAACTGCCAGAAAGTCTCGTCCAAGCACAACGTCGTGGCATAACTCTGGCATGAACAGAAAATGCTGTTTCCTCGAACCGCCTTCCCGCTTAATGCGGCACCGCACTGCTTGAGCCGTCTCCGACCATCCTTTTGCCAGGCGAAGCGTGCGCTTTTCCTCCCTGATGGTAGCCCCCGATAGCTTGGCAGCACTTAAGGCCCGCGCATTCATCAGGCTGACACTAGCCCCTGTGTCTAGCAGCGCATAAAAGGCAGTTTGCCCAACCAGAATCTCCAGCAACGGTTCTCTGCCCCCAGCTGTCGCCAGTACTTGGAGGGACGATGCGTAGCTGCTTGCCGGAGGGGCAGCTACGCCTGCCCGTTTCCCGGGCAATCCGCTTGCCTGTGGCCTGGGCGGTTGCAGCTGAAGCACCGCGAACGAGTAGCACAGGCCCGGGCCATGTGGCCCCATACGCCACACCGGTGGCATTTCACCTCGCCTGCTCCTGGGTTGCCTCGGGGTGGAGGTCCTGGTTGCCTAGGAGGTGTGCCGCCGTGGTAGTAGCCCTGTGGCCCCGGCGGGGCCAGGCGACGCGGTCTTCCTCCGGGTGCCTGCTGTGGTGGGAGGCTTTGCAGTCCGCTGGCTGTTGGCAGCGAAAGATGCGGCTCCTGTGTCTGACCAGAGGCCATCACTGCAGTCGGCTGGAGCGACCACATGTACGGCGTCGAGACATTTGGCATGGCCGCCACGTTAGTGCAGGGCGCACAGCCAGCAAACGCAAGGTCAGCGGCTGCCTGCGTGCTTCTTGGCGGCGGCGGTGCATAGCGGAGGCGATGCCACGCCCGTTCCATAATGGGCCCTGCCGCCGCAGCCATGTCCTTCAGACTAGCGAAAGTCATCCCCGCTGTCAAATCCTGGAATGTAGGGTGCATTTGTCGGCGGACCCTCTCCACCTTGTCCGCTTCCGGGACGGATTCGCCGATGCGGTCATAGTATTCCGCGATCACGTGGATGAAACGCTTTAAATTTTCGGAAGGGTGCTGCGTTCGCTGGTCGAGCTCAGCCTTTAGTTTGGACTTGTAGTCCACACCCGCGAACTCGGCCTCGAACGCCGCCGTGAACGCGCTCCATTCCGAGAATCCCCCAACAAAGCGCCACCATTGTTTGGCCGTGCCGTCCAACGCCGCTGGCAGCAGCTGCACCCGGCTCTCCGTGGGGATGCCGCACACGTCGCAGTATTCTTTGTAGCGCTCAAGGAATTCTCTTGGCGACTGTCCGTCCTCATAGCCAACGAATCTGGGGAGTGCGATGGGAGCACCTTTGAGGTTCAGAGAGTCGTGGCCAGCGTGGCTGAGAGGCCTAGCTGGCGCAGGCACTCCCGTGATGGTGGCGGTGGCATCGTCCGCTGACGGGGCCGCGAGTAGCAAGTTGCGAATTTGCGCGGCAAGGCGCTCCAGTTCTATCGGTGTGCCCGACGTGCTGTCCCGTAGCTGCTGTAGTAATTCGGGTGGAATTAACGGCGCTGGTGGCGTTGCTTCCGAGCCGTCGATGTTATTCATGGTGGCCGGCGACCGGACGAGCCCCCACTTGTTGTGAAATGGTTTATTGTTCAGCAGCGATTTAGATCTAGCACTTCACTGTCCACCAAGTTCGCGCATCACAGTTCCCGCAGCACCAACAACCCAGTCCCGTCGGTCCCGTCGACCCGCACACAGCACCCGTCTACACCACCATCTCCCTCCGCCATCCCTCTCCGTTGATGTCCCTGCCGCTCCGATCTCCGGTGGGCTCTCTCCGCTTGATCGCGATGCCGCTGCTGATCTGCCGATGGGCTCCCGCCGATGGGCTCCCGCCCCCTCACAAGCTCTTTGCCACTCCTTGTTATTTTCGAACTTGACACGGGCGTCCCGCTGTGTAAGCTTCTGTTCGGTGATGTAAGTTGGGCTAGGCTCTACAGTTTTCAGCACTGCATCAGAAGCGGACTTACGACGACGCCTGAACGCATTCCAGGCCCACCAGAACTTCATTTTCGGCAGCCCGGACATGGGCCGCTTTAAATAGTTTGGTCTCTCTCTCTCTCTCTCTCTCTCTCTCTCTCTCTCTCTCTCTCTCTCTCTCTCTCTCTCTCTCGTGCGCGAGCGACTACGACGTGTAGGGGCGGACCCATTTGGTGCTGGAGAGACCGACTGACGGCGCGTTGAGACGTTCCGAAGGGCTGCGAGCTTCTTCCTCATGGTTGCCATCTCAGCGCGTAGCTCAAAGAGGGTGCGGTGAAGTTGAGAATTTTCTATCACCAATGTGTGATTGTCGGGCGGAGATCCAATTGGAGACAACTTCGGGGGGTTCCTGCTACAGTAGAAGCTGCAGGTGACGCCCTGCAGTGTAGAGCGTGGGCCAGTTGACAAAGCCGCGTCAAGGGAGTTTTTTCTTAGTCGACGGTAGTCTTTCTTGGGCTGCTCAAACCCGAAAATTTCTGTCTGTCCTTTAGAAGAAGTTTATTTGACAATTCCCACGCTAGAAACACAGGACACAGAACATCACTGACAATATTGCCAGCACAATCACCTTATTAACCGTGTGCAGTACCTTCCTGCACAGAAACAGAAGTGCATGTCCACTGTCTGAGGAACTCCTCCCCCTCACAAGGGAAGAAGAGCTTGTAGCCTTGGACTCGGTGAGCTGTGGCCTCGTACATTTATTGAGGATGTGTGAGGCCCGGGCGGAACTGGGGAGCGGCGGTGACGTGCGACCGCACAGGGACGCGGTCGTGTTCTCTCTCGCTTGGTACTGCTCACGCTCTAGCCCCGGCACCGCCATTTAAATAAGGCAGAACGGTCTCTTTATAAATCAACAAATGACGACAGAAGAGCTGCTGTTTACCTGTTAAGCGAGCATACTAGAGAGATAGGGCGATATAGGTTATTGGATCAAGGTCGGCCTCGGCTGGTAAAAAAGGAGGCACATTTTAGGTTTGAGACACTCTTACCTGCAGTTAAAAAAAAAAAAAAGCCGAAAATGTCTTGTTTTGCAACAGGAACACAGGAATGAAGAAAGGGGGAGGTGTTGGCATGCTCATTAAGCAAGGGAGCGACTGGCAGAGAGTGCATGAAAGCTGTAAAGAGCATCTATGGGTTAGAGGAACGTTGCTATAGAGGGGGAAAATACATGGTTAGGAGTGGTGTATCTGTGGACCGGAAGTAGTGCCAGGGAGGAAAATGAGGAAATGGTAAACTCTTTGAGAAGAGATATAAACGAGTTCAAAGATTCGGGCGAAATAATCATAGTTGGAGATATGAATGCCCATATAGAAGGTTTGGATGGATACACAGACCACAACGGTTCTCTGGTGATAGATCTATGTCAGGAAAACCGGCTTGTAATAGTAAACACGGAAAGCAAGTGTGACGGATAAATAACGTGGGAAAGCGGTAACAGACAGTCTAGCATAGACTACAGTTTAGTATCCGCGACAGTATACGGAAGGCTGTGGGAAATGAGGATAGATGAAAATGCAACAGACAGCTTAGGAAGCGACCACGAGCGCTTTAGCTTGCACTTTGGAGGCGCAACCCGGACAAATGTAGAAATAGGTACAATAAAAGGAACTAATTTGAATAATGAGCAGTTAAAGATCATCGCTGATAGATTGGAAGATGAAATCAATAAATACCCAGGCAAAAATTGGGATTACGACGAAATGATTGCGTTCATAAAGGGTAAGATGAATGAAGCAAAGGAACGAAACCGATGGAAAGGGAAGAGAAAGCCGAGAAGCTGGTGGAATAAGGAAATAAAAGAGGCTATTGACCAGCGAAGAAAGGCGTCGAGAGAACACAGAGAAGCAAAAAGAACTGGTATGCAACCGGAGGTAGTGAAGGAGAAGTGGGATGTCTACCGTGGGAAAAAGCTAGAAGTGCAGAAAATGGTGCAATTAAAGATCAAGCAGAAAAGCGAACAATGGATGGCAGAAATACGGAAGAGGGACAAAAGCGCATCCAAGAAGTTTTTGGAACCATGTAAAATCACTAAGCTCAAAAAACGATAACCATCAAAAATTCCTGATTGATGAGGACGGGGTCCGGGGAACATTTAGAAGGAGAGCACGCGTTGGCGCATATTCATCGAGTGATTAGTGAGAAGTTTAGGACAATAGTGGTAGGGAAACCTGCACCGATAACATCAGCGCCACAAAAGACTGCGGAAAGGGAAATAAGTTTGAGCAACCTTGATTGGAAAAAAGCAGAGCAAAAGGTTTCCCCCCAGACAGCAGTGGGCCCGGACGGAATACCATTGCAACTAATAAACCTACTTGGACCTAAAAGTAAGGAATCGTTTGTGAGGGCAATAGATAAGGTGATAGAAAAGAAACAAATACCGGAGGACTGGTTAGAAAGTAGGATGAATTTAATATATAAAGGCAGAGGAGACAAAGCCAGTATTGATTCATACAGACCGCTCACAGTAACGTCTATGGTGTATAGATCCGTAATGCAGGCGATAAAATCAGAAATTCAAGCATGAATGGAAGAAAATGAAATACTTGGGGAACTGCAGAATGGATTTAGACAAGACAGGCGACTGGATGACAATCTGTTCGTGATAACGCAATGCATTGAAATTGCGAAAGCACAGAATAGACCACTATGTATTACGTTCTTGGACATTGAAGGGGCATATGACAACGTAAACAGAGAACGGCTGTGGAGAATGCTGAAACTCCAGGGATTAGATGACGAGTTAGTACAGTTCCTTATAGCAATCTATAAAGACAATAGAGTGCACCTTACTTGGGAAGGACAGAAATGCGCCCAGCAGGTCAACATCCATCGGGGACTGAAACAGGGATGCCCTTTAAGCCCAATACTGTTCATGCTTTACATGGCAGGGTTAGAAAAGAAACTGGAAGAAAGTCAAGTAGGGTTTAGCCTAACCCATATGCTGCAAGGCGAAGTGGTACAACAGCATATTCCGGGAATGTTATCCGCAGACGACATTGTTCTTTTAGCTGATAACCAAACCGATATGCAGCGGCTAATAAATATTTGTGGCCAGGAAGCCACTGACCTCGGGTTAAATTTCAGTGCAGAAAAATCAGGAATAATGGTTTTCAATGACGCTACCACCGACGTAGTGTCTATCCAGCAAGGCGAATTACCTAGAGTGAAGGAATATAAATATTTGGGAGTGTGGATAAACGAAGGGGATAACTACTTAAGTACTCACGAGGAGCAACTTAAGGTGAAGGGAAAGCGAAACGCAGCTATAATGAAGCATAGAGCTCTGTGGGGGTATAACAAATATGAAGTAGTAAGAGGAATGTGGAAAGGAGTAATGGTTCCGGGTCTCACGTTTGCGAATGCTGTACTCTGCTTAAAATCAGACGTTCTATCAGGCCTTGAAGTAAATCAGAGAACGGTAGGACGTTTGGCCTTAGGCGCGCATGGAAAAACAACTAAGGAAGCAGTTCAGGGAGATATGGGCTGGGCGTCGTTTGAAGTTAGAGAAGCTCGGAGTAAAATATGCTTTGAGATAAGGTTGAGGGCAATGGATCAACGAAGGTGGGCAGCTAAAGTTTTTAGGTACCTATACTTGAAAAGCCTGGACACGCAGTGGTTAAGAAAGACTAGAAAGCTAATGATGAAATGCGGAAAGAACAGTGAGGAATCCAAAACAGCCAAGGTAACCAAAAAAGAGCAAGGCAAATTGAAACGAATAAATGGAGGGAAAAAATGGAAGCTAAAACGTCGTTAGAGATGTACAGGGCTGGGAAGATGAACATCAGAAAAGAAAATTTTTACGATAATTCCCAGGGCAGTGCTTTGCTTTTTGAGGCTAGAGCAGGTTGCTTGCGAACTAAGAGTTTTGTGAGGAAGTATTCACAAAATGATGGGGTATGTGTGGTCTGCGGAAAAGAAACAGAAACTATGCGGCACATAGTGTTAGAATGTGAGGGTATCCATCCAAATCTACATGAAGGGAATATTGGGCTTTCAGAAGCCCTAGGATTTAAGGGTATCAGAGAGGAAGTTAACTTCAAGGCTGTCGAGGGGACGAAAAGAAGATTAAAATGCTGGTGGACGAAAAGCAGAGAGGGGAATATTGCCTAGGACAGTTACCACCTGTAACAGGGAAAAGAAAGTATTTCGGGCCTAATAAGCTTTAGTGCCTGCCCTAAGCAGCGCTAGTATTAAACCAAGGGTGTAAAACATGGTTATATTAGTCCTTTTTGGTAAGATGACATGTCATCACCCCGCTTCAAAGGGGAAACCAATAGGAATCATCATCATCATCATTGTCTTTCACTTTCTGCGGTCATCTTAGTTCAATTGCTGTTGCTAGGGCTTTATGCACCAACGACATCGGTATTCATCAATTCGTACCTTTTTTATTTGCGATAGAAAGCCCGTTGGCATAAAATAGCATTTACAGGTAGAGATGAACACCCGCCTCTCGAAGGAAGGCAAGAAGGGAGCGGTGGTGGTGGTCCCCACAGCCACCGCTGGAGGTCGGGGGGTCTTCCAGGATGGAGACCTGTGCCTCTCAGGTGTCGCTTTCTGGCCGAGTCCAGTGATGGACACGCCCATAACAGGTGGTCCGCATCAGCTTGTTTGGCAGGAGCTGTGCAGAAGGGGCAGGTGTCATCGAACGGGGCATGGTAGCGTGTTGGGCCTGTGGACATGCCCGAGTCACAGCAGACGAAACCGCCACTCCAACGCGAAGTCTGCGCAGCAAAACCTCTCCCCAGCGAGCAAGTCTACTGGGGAGGTCCATTCTACACGGTGGGATCAGGGCACGTGTGGCGCGACGCCGATCGTCCTTCCGTTCGACCAGTTAATTGTTAACATTGGCAACGGCCGAGGAATATACGTAGGGTGACAGACAAGCCCTACCCGCTGCAATGTGAGCGGGGAGCGTATTCCGCCGAACCCACAGCAGCCTGAGAGGGCAGGGGTACGTGTCTAGTAGGGTATGGATGTCCCTTGAAATAGTACAATTGTTGGATACTCGGCGTAAATCCCGTATCGCCACCGTGGAGTCTCTATAAAGATGCAGGATGGAACCCACGGTGGCGCGCTGTAGGGTCAGGCGTTAGTGCCTGTAGGCCCTCCCGGATGGTTGGTTGGAAACAGCGTGTTAAAACGAAAGCACGAAGACAAGAACCGGACAGGACGAGCTAAGAACCAACTCGCCCAACTCTCCATCCTACTGTAGTACATCCCGGATGGCTCTGAGCTGAGCCAGTAGAGATGGCAGGGTGAGGATGGTTTGGTAGAGGCAAGTTTGAGAGGCGTCAGGGTAGACGGGACGTATCACAGTATAGATAAAACGCCATCCTGGACCCCAGCGTCCACGAAGACCTCGTACTGGGTCGCTAGCCGTCAGTAGTGATCCTCTCGCACATGCTTTTCCTTTAGATCGAGTGTGAAGTCGTGTTTATCGCAATGGCATATGGTTATAAAACCGGTGAAACATGTGGTCTTGCAATAAAACGCAAAGAGCCATTAAATTGTTAAAATGCCAATCAGCCCAATTCAAATTTTGAACAGGGGCAACTTGACGACGGGGGGGTGGGGGGGGGGTGGAGGGGGGTGTCTGTAATATTTTGGGGGTTATCGAAATCCTTCGGGGGGGGGGGGGGTATAAGTCCTTGTCCGGTGGTATCCGCAGCTCCGTCAGGGCGCCTACATGTCGTGCGAGAGGCGCACAAGAATGCGAAAAAAGAAGCACGGAGAAAGAAAGGAAAGGCAAGCATAGAGAAAGTAAGACTTCTTTTCGCATCCCGATAGAGTGGTCGCGCTCAAGCTGCCGTACTGAACACCCTAAGGAAGCCCAGCTGCGTACTGACATAATCTCCGTGTCCCCAGTTCGCTGAAGTTAATAATCGTTTTATACAAACCTGCCATGTTCCTTTTTTTTCCATTATGAACTGTGGGAATTTTTCTTTCTCAATGAGAGAATCCCGAGGACAGAGCGGACAAAATTGGCCCCCCCGATCAGGGTGTCGAACCGGAACCGGAACCGAACCGAAAACCGGAACCGAACCCGAATTTTTGCCCGGAACCGGAACTGAACCGGAACAGTATTCTTTCCGCCATTTTGGAACTGAACCCGAACCGGAACGAATCGAAGGAACCGTTCCGAACCGATTCCGGGGCCTCAAAAATATGATTTCTAGTTTTTCATTTTGGTCCCTACCTTTGCCACTCGCCAGACAGAACCATGAAATATTTCGCATAGTCTGCAGTTCCCAAGGCCCATCATGTTCTCTTCTTACTATTGCCCTCAATTTAATGTAAAGTTGTCCGCATATATTATCAGTTTGCGTTAGGCACTGCCCATCTCGCCCAATTCTCTTTTACATTTAGCATAACCTAAGTTAGAACGCATATTCCGAGGCAACATATCATGGAATATTCTTCATGGTTTCTATCTGCATGGTATTTAAAATCGTGTAAAGTTTTTAATGTGTTGTTAATTCGCATTCATCCCTGTCCGCTTCTGAAGGCCTTCAGGGACACCATCAACAATAAATCCATATATTCCACCTATTTTAGTTTGAATGACCAGTTATATACAAACAGCACTGAGACACAAACACTCGCAGTTCTCAAAATTAACTTCACTTCTGCTTGTATACAGTGCCGTTGTGTCATTTGGTTACTGCTCTAAGAGAACATGAGATATAAAAAAGGGGAATTCTAATTTCCATTTTTAAACTATAACTATATTTGATAGCATTTTCATGTTATCTTGAATCTGCTCAGCCTTAAACTTTAAAGGCGGATGGATTTAAGTCGATTAATGCGGGCTGGCGGGTTGACTGGGGTGGATTAGTTAGGTGAGTGAATGAGCTAATGTGTATTGGTTGGACTGGTGTGTTGAATAATTTGGATTCCAGGAACTAGCGAGTCAGTTAAGGCAGATTAGACGGTGGGACCACACATGATATCTTTGGGGTATGGCATTTGGAAATTTTGCAGCATTCTCCTTCTCGACCAATCACAAAATTTTGTCAAGCACAAAGTAGCCGCAAAGTTATGTGACGACCACCTGAACGCTATAAAAATTCTTTCTTTATGCCCGTATTGCGCTGTTATGTTGTTTCTATAATAAAATTACCATCTCGCACTAAAGTTAATAACTAATTGCCTAATGCATATTTTATATTCATGAAAGGATTTTCAAAACGCGGACATATATGAGGTGCGACAATTGGAAAGAAACTAAACTGAAAGAAAAAAAAAGGGAGGAACGATCAACTGGTTTGATGCAAGAGACGTCCGATAGCATTCTTCAATACCTTCTCTTTCTTTGTGCTACCGTTCTGCAGCCTCCCAGAGGTGTAGCATCTCAACCCCCGAACACAGCCCCCTTCAAGCTAAGGAAGCGGCGCCAAAACTCTTATAACAGAGTCTTAGCGGGCGTGGCCCAACTTTGCCAACGATCGATTGCATCTTACAGCACTTCCAATGATCAATCGGAGACCACCAACGAGGCAGTCACGATTGTATGGGCACCAGCTCATACTGGCATATCCGGCCAACAAGATCACCAACCTCGTGGCTCGAGATTTGACCCGCTTAGCCAGCTGATGAAGCCGGGCCCGAGTGCATGCATCCTGCAGTTACAGACCAGGAAGTTACTCAGAACTATAGCCTCTTCCGTAGAACGTATTCCTCCCAGCACAAATCCCTACCGATTAATTAGGAAAGATTACTCCGCGCCCTGCGGGCATACTCCTTCCCACACACCACCAGACTCCACCTCTTTGTCGAGACACAGCTCTCTCAATTTCGTCGTTTGTGTAAAGAGCCTGGGAACCTCATACACATAATAGGCGGCTGCGACAAGTGTACCGTAGATCCACCCAACCTCCACGTTTCCATAGAGATTTGGGAGACAGCCATGACCAGCTCCGGCCTTCAAGATCAGTTGCTCTTGATGGAAACGGCTGTCGATTCGGCCCCCTCGAATGAGGACGCCTCTCTGAACCTTTGCCTCAATTTAATTAAACTTCATTTTCTCTCTCTCTCTCTACAAGTGATCATTACTGCTGCTTGTGACTTCACTTGGCTATTATCTCTCCTAAAGCCCAATCGCTGTCTCCGGTCACTGAAGCGCCATTAGAAAGTTCATATCTCCGGTGGTCCCCTATCCAAAGCCGTCCTATACACGCCGTCCAATAAGCCTTTATAACCGTTCTTTCTTTCCAACAGGTCTGTTAGCAGATAAAAGATCAGCAGAAAGAAATTGCTCTAAATGCCACCTGCCACGCTTGGCAGTCAGAAATTAACGCCGACGCCGGACCGTTTTCTACTTCTAGCACTGCTAATCCTTTCGTGTTAAAGCTAAAGCGCCGTTGAAACTTGGGGTAGATGAAAAGCGTAATAGACCAACCGATTTATTTACAATGCATATTTTTTTTGCCTCATTGTGCGAAAATAGGGGAGCGTGCGTGCGTGCGTGCGTGCGTGCGTAACATTTGATCGATCCAAAAAAAGATGGCGGGCGCGTACCATCTCCTGCCCGCCAAAGAGACCGCCAGTTTGCCAGTAAACTACCTGCCCGCCTGCCTGCTTGCCTGCCTGCCTGCCTGCCAGGCAGAACATTCTGGTGAGGATGCATGATTTGGGGACGAGGGGCAGCCCGTCACGAGCTGCCGGGGGGGGGGGGGGGGCGGAGGAGGGGAGACGCAAAATGCCCCACCACGGCGACACTCCAGGGTACCAAAAACGATTGTGGACGGGCGGGTCGTCTGCTTAGTAGGTCGAGGCAAAAGGCTGCCTGCCGGGAGGCAGTTCATTGCCAGAAGATTCTGGTTAGGATGCACTGATGGGGGAGGCGCTGGAGGCACCGGAGCGCTGCCCGCTGGCCAGGAGGGTGCATGTTCGCCTTCGAGAAGACTGTGGCGAGGACGCATTATTTGGAGACGATGTGCGGCCAGTCACCAGTCGGCGAAGGGAGTGGATCACAGGGCGGCACAGCGGTGGCTCTGAAGAGCCATGCGTTAGAGCGCAGCCCTTAAGCGCCCGCTCCTGTGGTTTTGCGTAGTTTCTCAGCGTCGGCCTCGTTGTAACCGAGAGGACGAACACGCCACATAAGATAGAGCGAGCAGGAAAGCGGAGGACGAAAGTATGGTGAAAGTGGGAGGGGAGGGCGAAATTTCCAGACCGCGCGAAATTTCCAGACCGCGCGAGACATGCTCCACGGCAGCAACGCCTTACGAGATAACGACAGAGTATACCGCATGCCGTCGTGCATTTGTTGTGGACGCGATCACTCCCTAAGACACAGCAGCTATGCGCCGTCGCCGAGAAGACTACAGTTTGCGCTGCGCTCAAATTTCGCATTAGCGACTACCGTAATCGTCTGCCATATTTCTTGTTTCCTCAAGAAAACAACTGTGGTGTTTAAAATTGCCGTGGTATAAGCCAAGTATAAATTAAAATTAAATCATGAAAATGAACGAACTTAAATTAATAAAGGTAAACTTGCGGCCATAAAGAGCAATGCTTTCACATTCATACAAATAGTACCCTTAAGTGGCCCAACGAACCTTTTGTTTTGCTTCAGTTATTGTTGTAATCGTTGACCTATCTGTCACGATTTGGCCCGCATTCGGGAACGTGGGAGGGTCGTAGTACCCTCCACCCGAGGGACGACCCGCAGCGTGCTGGTGGTGACGGTGGCTGACCGCGAGCAGCTCTGCTCGTCGGTGTTTATTCGCCAGCCGTGCACAATGTTTCTTTCACACCGAGCCTGGCAGGGCCACGAACTTAGCGGCCAACGAAAATTGGGGAGGGGGCGGGGGCGCCACATACTCGTCAAACTACCATAGAAAACGTTTTGCAGTAGTTTGTACAGTTAAAGGAGCTATTGAAGACTTTAGATAAACTCGCCGCGGTGGCCCAGTGGCTAAGGCGTTGCGCTGCTGAGCACACAGATGCGGGTTCGATTCCCAGCAGCGGCGGCCGCTTTTCTGATGAACGCGAAAAGCGAAAACGCCCGTGTGTACAAGATTTCGGCGGACGTTAAAGATCCCCAGGTGGCCAAAATTAATCCGGAGCCCTCCGCTACGGCGCGCCTCATCGTCTGCGTTGCGTCGGAGCGTTAAACCATACAATGAATAAATAAACAAATAAATAAATAAATAAATAAATAAAATAAAAAAAAATAAATCAACAATTTTGAGAAAGGCTTTCACCCTTCTGCGCATCTGGAAGCACTGCGAGAACTATAGCAAATTGCCAGCACAGAGCAACAGTGCGTGATTTCCTAGTCGCTGCGGATGCAGCTTCCGTTTCTGCTTCGCTTTTGTGGCTTTCTTTTTAAAGTGGCTATAAAATGCGTTCTATTCTGCAACTTAAGGAAAGACCCGCCGCGGTGGCTCAGTGGCAAAGGCGTTGCGCTGCTGAGCACGAGGTCGCGGGTTCGATTCCCGGCCGCGGCGGCCGCTTTTCTGATGGAGGCGAAAAGCAAAAACGCCCGTGTGTACGAGATTTCGGCGCACGATAAAGATCCCCAGGTGGTCAAATTAATCCGGAGCCCTCCACTACGGCGCGCCTCATCGCCTGCGTTGCGTCGGCACGTTAAACCCTACAATCAATCAATCAACTTAAGGAAAGCCGGAAAAAAGCCGCTACGCCGCTGTAATGATGTCATTCAGCGGTCGAAGAACGCCAAGACCGGGAAGGAGAGAAAAATATTTTAAGCAAATTTCTAAGTTATCTGATGAGGAGAGAGCAGTAATTTTTGGCTGAGGCACTTTGCGACCCCTAATCTAAGTACAGGATGTGTTGGTTGACTACTTTCTGCAAGCATTTAGAAAAAAGTTGAAAAAAGTGTTGCAGGGTCGCTTTAGTTTGGCCAAGGCAAAATATTTGCACAAAGAAATATTCATTATGACTTGGTTTTATGCCGCCTTGATAAGGAAACGAAAAACGAGCACAAAAAAGTAACAGAAAAAAACACGCCTGCTTTTTTTCTTCGAACCCGTTTGAGCCCGTTTGAACCGGTTCGAACCGGTTCGAACCGGAACGAAATGGTGCTGTGGAACTGAACCCGAACCGAACCCGAAAGGCTTGAACCCGAACCCGAACCGAACCCGAAAAAAGTCCGGTTCGACACCCTGCCCCCGATATCCTGTTGCCGTTTGGCCGCACATCACCGGAGCAGTGCGGGAAAGAGCCCATCGCCGCGAGCGGAGAACGCTATTGCATGCAGGTTTACACTCAAACCTGGATATAATGAAGTTGACAAAAATTCGAAATTTTTCGTTACATGCAGGTTGTGAGTTAAGTAAGGCTCGCGCGAATGAAGCAGGAACAAAACCAAAAAGCTAGACGTCCGTAACGGTGACCTCGCCATTCGAGAATTCATTTCCCAGTGAAAAACGGCGCGTCATTTCCTTCTGCCGCTTTCCCACAAATTTAGTCACTACACGGCACTACAAAGAAGCAAGGTAACTTAGCTCCGTATTCACAAACATAACTTGAGTATCACTTTGACTTTTGACACTTTTCGATTTAACGCGCTTTAAAGGAGCCATATGAAGAGAAAACACAAGTTTGGTTCATTCAAAAGATTCCTCGTTAGAATCATACTGACACCACTGTTAACACACACTTCGCTCAAATAAGCTACATAATTAGAAAAAAAAGGGAATGGCCATGCGACCCACTAGCTCATTTCCCGCTACAGAACCTATGATGTCACACCAGACAGCTCTGCGATTGGCGGAGGGCGGCAAAAGCAAACGCAAATTATGCAGAGTTTATAAGATTGCCGAATGAGCTATTTGCACTTAAATTTAGGGCACATCCTTTTTAAAGCCGAAAGAATGGCGGGACAAACGGTGGAAGTTACGAAAGCGCTCGGAAGCATAAAAGTACACATGCGTACCTCTGTTGGTACTGCGCGCACTATGCTTGGTTTAGCTGCACAGGTCTGCGGGGCTTTGGGGTTGTCTCAGATGATACTGGCCGATTGGCGCAAGCAATGTGTTACGTGACCATATTTGTCGAGCGAGCACCATGTTTCACGAAACAATTGTTACCATGGACAAATACGATTGTCGCCAGGTACAAATACGTTCACAAATAAACCAAAGGCAGAAACCGGCTTGCCGTGGTGTGGTGGCCCCATCTAGGTTCACTAACGGTAATCAAGACCCTGTGATGTCATTGAAGACATGTTGCAGACCACGAAAACGCATGAGGTAGAAGGAAAATCAAAATTTGAACCTAGATCAATTAATTTCTCAGTGAATAAAGCATCGTTTGCGTTTGGACAAGCGCTGGGGGCACTACAAAACACGAAATCTTTCGAATGACACAAACTTGTGTTTTGTCTTTTTTTAGCGATATATATCTAGATGCCCTCTTCCGCCCTCAAAATTGGTGCGAGGGTGCTAGCTGGTATACTGTACCGGTCGGCTACGTTCCTCTTTCTCGCCATCGGAGACGGCATTTAAAAATTACGAGTTTGTCAAAAGTTTTCTGGCAGCAGAACTCACTACCGACGAACCGACACCACAGATAGCAGTGGAGTCGCGCGACTACACGCCCACAAGCAGGCCTAGCACCTAACCTACACCACACTCACACGTGGAGCTAGCGCACGGTAGTTTGCAGTGCGGAAGAAATCCGCTGAATTAATGCATTTCTCAAGCCGATTTTTTTGAAAAAGTGCAAAAAACAACGGCTCATCAGCGTAGATAATTCTTTACATCAACGTTAATCGTCGCAACGCCTTCGTTACATATAGGTCACAATCACATGGGTTTCAACGGGCTGGCAACGGGGAATTGAAAAACTTCGTTAAATCCAGGAATTCATTACAAATCCGGGAATTCCTTACATACAGGTTCGTTACATCCAGGTTTAACTGTACTTCAATAGCACCAGTATTACAAAATTTCGAATAAATTTTCGTAGCCAAATCGAATTTGACCTTGTTCGCTTCAGTATTTCAAAGTTTGTATATTCGCGCACCCATAGTATTTTGTAATTATGACATCATGACCTGTCGCATTTTAATGGTATCCTACTCGGCGCAATGCATTCATTGTTTTTTTTTTTTTTTTTTGCACTTACCATGCTGTCACAAGATACCGATCTTTGAAGAACAGTGAAGCGCTGTTTAAATTTATTTGCATCCGTAACAAATATCTGCCGTATCAATGTATTTTTCTATGTGGGACCGTAATAATCTTATTATAGAAACCTGCTATGTTCCTTTTTTTTTTTTTCATTATGAACTGTAGGAATTTTTCTTTCTCAATGACAGAATCCCGAGAACAGAGTGGACAAAATCGGCCCTCCCCATCCTGTTGCCGTTTGGCCGCACGTCACCGGAGCAGTGCGGAAAAGCCCTTTGCCGCGCATTTTTCTATGTGGGACCGTAACAGCATCCTTTTCGTAATATGTAGCATCGTAATAGCGTTAATTGTGATAGGATGGACGCATCATAACAGCGGTCATTCTTTTTCAGTTAAGTGATGAATTTTGCAAGCGCAGAAGTTGGTGTTGGTGAATTGCAAATGTGGCAAAGTGAATCGCAAGTCTAATCACCATGATAAGCATGGTAAGCATGTACTCCACTTATAGACTCCACTCCCCAAATGAAGGCTTCTCACGTTTATTTCCAACCGCTCATGTCCTGGTTTTCTGAGGCCACTCTCTCTCTCTATCAAGATTTCCATGCACCCTTTATCAAGTTTTCTGTCTCCCCAACTTTATGCCTTGTTTATTCGGTAGGTAATTTGTTGCTCTTGTTGGCCACCCGTCGTCAGCTCTGCCCTCAGAGAATGAGAAGTTGCATGCATACATTTGTGTGAATTAAGGCATTTTCAATATTAACGCCATATCATTAAACATTGCTGAAAAGTGCCTTATTTTGGGCCGTTCTAAGACAGGACAAAGTGAAAAGAAAGAATTCAGAAAGAAAAATGCAATTCAAGAGGCTACAAATTTGGTTGGGTTGGTCAAGCTTTATTTTTAAGAGGCAAGAGCAACACATGCACCGAGCAGGCCTTACCACGGGTGCAGAGGCCAGAAATATTTCTCTTACTATTTCGGACCATAAGCACACCTTAAGGGAGATACAGAAAACAAAAATGGGAATTAATTATATATTTTAAAAGAAGGAAAAACAAAGGAAAATCAAAAGAACAAAGAAGCTAGAAGCACCATTATAACGTATTTTCAGAATGAATGCTGGCCACATTTTCAGAGTTGTGTGGCACAATATTGTCTACATTCTTATGAATACCACAGCACATTTTTTATAATATTTAATCGGTGTAGCCATTTTGAGCTACCAATGTGCCGCGAGAACATGCTGCATGTCTGAAACGTTGTTCTTTATTTCCATGCCACTCAAATATGAGTTCATATGAATTCAGGGTCTACCTTTTGCCTTTATATTTACTCAGTGCCTGTTTGTTTAGGCAGCAGTCAGCTCATGGAAATACTTAACTGCATCAGCTTAAAAACAGAGTCTGGACCATGGCTGAATATATTGTTGAAACTTGTACAACCACAATAATTATCAATAAACTTCTCTGGATTTGAAATTTCCCTGTAGGTACACTCCATAGTTAAGTACATCGTTTTTCTTTTCAGACGTGTGCGACACCTTGTACATCTAGAACATCGTGGTTCGAAAGCAGGCACTCATGGAATGGAGGGCGCTCTAGCTGTATAAATCAGCAGAAATAATTATGCGAATTACTTTCTTCTTGAATTTCATTTTGAAGCAACAAGCCATTTTAAATTCAGTTTTGTGAGAGATGGAGAAGTATTGTAGCGTGAGCTACACTGGCTGAGGTTGAGCAGTTTCGTGTGGCTCCTGGAGAGCCGTGCTGTGCATGCGCGAGAAGCAGGGACGTTACACGGCGCACAGAACGTTGCTCGCTGCCCGGCGTATCTCACACACCCCACGCGCACAGCGTCTTCGCCGACCTCCGTTCCGCACGTGGCGGCCCGGTCCACTTGATGATCATGCGAGAGGTGGCCGGGTGTGGAACCGATGGTTCATGCGTCGCAGCAACATCGCCGTGCGCCTGTGGAACCAGCTTAGCTCTGGGGCGATTGGCGACGCTGCGCCGGAGCCGCTTGATAAATATACATGTGTCACATAATGCGTATACCGCGTGTGTCTGTCATTGAAGCAGCAGTAAGCATTATAATCAAGCTAATCCTAGACAACCAGGAAAGCTAAGAATAACCAGCTGAACCTTAGCTCACGCTACGTATATCCTGGCATAGCCAAGCTAAGCCACTGCTGTTTTTTTTTTTCCAACGAAAACTGGGAGGTCAGCTCTGCTAATGGCAGGGCCTGAAACGCCGGACGGGAATGACTGTAGTGAGATGGGATGATTATCTCATCTCCAAAGCATCTCCAAAGCGTCTTTTCTCACCAAAGAAAACTCAGTTACACTGATAATTTTGGTAAGACACGTTGGCAGGGATTTTGTTTTCGCGTAGGAGCACAATACGGTTACCAGCTTCTCGGCATCGTCTGCTGTGGGACATTCACCGAGAGTTAGGTCAAGCATACTCTGCAAACCTGCCAATAAAAGCCTTCATTCTTTTCTTAATACGTGCTAGCACTTAGAAAGCTCCAGCTATCGCCAGTCTAGAGCAGCAGTGTATGGTTCATTCGTCACAGCAGATACCTTTTCTGGTCTCTGCGTTGCTTTTGTTGTGATCTTTGAGGTGGCTGCCAAATGTGTTTATTGCCGCAACTGGGAGGAAGGCATAGAATAGCTGCAACAGGAACTGAGTGGCGTCCTCCAAACCCACAAACACTGCCCAGACTGAGAAACATCTTTCGAGTGAGTTTATAAGTTATCTGATGGGTTATAAGTTATCTGAATATTTCACTTGGGCACTTCATGGCCACCTATGTGCTTGTTACTATGCTCCAAAAGCATTTCATATTTTGGAAGAAAAAAAAGAATCAAAGAAACTGTTGCAAGACACCATGAAAGGCACATTTGCTGCACTGCACAACAGGCAAGCTGAAATAAATAGCTTGCCACAGATTCGATTTTGCTGTACCTACTCATATTTTAGGAGAGTGACGAATGAATGAATCACAAAAAGCCCACCCACACACACCCACCTGCTGGAATTTCATTTTGTCCCTCCGGTATAGTTGCATCTGTGTGAATTCCTAAATATCACATGGCTCGACTCATTGCACGGTCATGCGGTTTTCGGGGACACCAGAGACACACCTTGTGAATACTATTCCTTCCTGAGGATATAAACAGGCTATGCAGATTGGAGCAACAGGGTTAATAAAGCCAACAGTGGCACTGCACACTGCCTTGTATTTGCATTATTTTAAGCTAGAACAAGTTGCAGATGCTCTGGAATTGGAACTTCGGACAAGTGTCATAATAACAACGATCACTCAGTGCATCACTGGAGCTCAAAACAAGAACGTACGTATTGAAGGGAGGATTTTGGTTGTAGTGGAACTTGCCTCTGGTTACCTCCGCTTTACACACTGATAAATTTTAAGGACACAATTTTTATTAGTCTAGAGGAGCCCCTACAGAGACAAGTATTTATGGTGATATTATTTGCCTGTACACAAAGCTTCACGATGTTTCGGGCACTTCGAAGTATCCACACTGATATTTAAGGTTTCGCCAATCTTAACAGTGCGCTTGCAAAAAAGATTGTGCAATCATTTCAAGGTGTAGATATTGCGTTATGTGATGGGTGGTAGTCATGTCTGCATAAAATGCAGCTCCCTCTTAGCTATGCCAGAGTTACCCGTATAATATAGTGAAATGAGTGGTTCTTATCCCACATGACATATATTTATTTATTTATTCATTTAAGGGTGCCCTCAAGGCTACCCGGGTAGGGTGTTACAGAGGGGTGTGGGCATAACAGGTGCAGATATACAACAAAATAATAAGCATACAACTTAAACAAGAGTGCATATCAAAATAAAGAAGAAAACAACACAACAACAAAATCAAGCCAAAAGGCACAAAAAATCACAATAATGTAGCCTGTGTTTCTAGAATAGCGAGATAGCATTTGAAAAGCGATACCCAAGGGACATGATAGGGAAAAAGGCGCAACATAACTGTTCATGATGCGATACATATTAGGCAAGGATTTGGCTACTTATATGCAGAGGCAGAAATAGCGAGGTCGGTGACCAGTTAGGAACCAACGACAAAATGAGGACAACAAGGCACAGCAGCGCTAAAGAAAATTTCAGAATCAAGTATTATTACAAACGTGGGTAGTCAAAGCTGATCTAAAAAACTTATTGTTACGGATTAATACAAGCAGTTCAGGAAGGCGGTTCCAATGGGTGATTGCTTGGGGTGTTTCAGTGGTAAAGCCACAACCAACTATAAAATACCTAGTCCGAACGGTGCACAAATGAGAAGCAATTGAACCAGTTCCAAGCATGTTTTCCGCAATCTCCTCTAATCACTTCAGTACCCACACCACAGCTGCTCATGAAGTTCAGGTACTGGACATTGCGATTGCTTCCTCCCGGATGTCCTTCCACAGCTGCATAAAGGACGCATTGTCCCCTTCGTCCCGTATCTTCTTCTCAAAGCGCGACAGCAGCTGTGCGGTGAAGTGCTGCTTCCAGTCGCCTACTTTAGCCTTCCTGACCACACCGTACTTCGTGCTGTCTCCCTCGTAGCCCTCCTTGCATGAAGCAGTGACCCTGCCGTATTGCTCCGCCCACTCGGGGGTCCGGAGCAGCTGAAGGTCCATGACCGCTATTTTCCGCATGCGCTCGGACGTCGACCACTCCAGTATCCTCTGAAGGAGCTCCTCGTTTTTTTCCAGGACGCTGCCGTAGTCGTCACCCAGAAACCGAGCAAGCCGCAGGATGGTACCTTTGGTGTCTGCCTTGAGTTCCTCGTAAGTGAGGAAGAACACGTTGGGTTCGTCTTTCAGTCGGTAACCCGAGGCGAGGTGGTCGAAGTAGCTCCCGTAGCCCGCGTCGCCGTCAAGAAACGCCTCAACGAACTCGTCGAACGTGCCATCCTGGAATTGGTACACGCTCATGTTGGTCACCTGGTGATACAGCGAGACGCACACGTCCCAGGGGTTGCGGGCAACGTAGACGTACTTGGCATCTCTGTTCATGGTCTCCGCACGCAGTGGCACGTGCGTGAGGTAGCACCTCGCTGGAAGAGTGGGCGTCCACTGCTCGGCTTTCACGTACTCGATGAAGCGCATGTTCTGCAAGAACTCAACGTACGTGGTGATGGGCTCGCCCCCCTTGAGAATCATCTGGATGATGAACTGCCCCCAGTGGGTTCCGCTCTTGGGGAACGAGCACTGCACAATGTCGCCGCTGGAGGCACGGAACGCGAGGTTCGTCCGGTAGATTTCGGGGTCCAGCCAGAGGCACCTCCGGACGCCGTCGATGATTTGTGTCTGGGGCCGCCGGGTTCCCATGGTGGCTTGAAACTTCGCGTGATCCTGAAAAACAGGGAGATGTCACCTGTACTCTTTTTTTTTTTTCATTTTCACTGCAGACATTTTACAAACGCAAGGTTTTTTGCTTTCATGCATCATCTATAAAAGGACCCTTGGTGTTCAATTGTGTTGGGCGGCACTGGGAAGGTGTGTTTGCCTGAATTTGTATACGATAACCCGTAGGCTTTGTGAATTTGGCTAGAAGGGTTTTACTAGGGTGGGAAACAGCAAAGCGCAGGTTCCTCGGTTGTGGTGCACTAGACGCTTGTATTTTTTTAAAGCCAGCGTGTTATAAAATGGGTACTTTACTTGTGGGCATGCAATGGTCTGGTATTGTTTCGATTTAATCTTGCAAAAAAATGTTTTGTGCCCCCTAAGATGACGCGCTGGACACGCATGCAGCACCTTCACACATGAAGCCTCTTCTCGCAGCATTAGGAACAAGTTTGGGAACCCTGGTGATGCTGAGCATCGGTCAATATTAGTGCGAGTCCAGTACACTTACTCTTGAAAGAAACAAGAGCACAAAAAATGGGTATGAGAACACCCAAAATCCAAGAATGTGGCGAGTCGATGTAAATAATAACACAGTTGAGGCACATTTAGAAAGTACACTGTACTGACCGGACTATTTTGGCCATCTATGCAAGATCATCCCGTCATGTGCTGGCTACATAAATGACGACTTCTTGTCTAACTTAGCAAACAAAGAACGCATATGCGGTTCCGAAACGTTAAATACATTTTTATACTTGGTCATTTGTCCATAACTCATCGCTTCAAAGTGCATATTACTTACCTCTGTCATTGTTATTATTATAACTAAGCTGGGCCATCCGATTATTTGACTCAAGTTGGAAAGGGAAAGCGTGCTCTGTCTGGTTTGGCCTCTATTCTCACGTTCATGTCGCGTTTGTGAACGACTGTAGCTGCACTGTACGAGAAGTGTGCACTAGAGTTACACATACCACTATGCAAGCGCTAATTGCCACAACGTGGCCCAGCTTCATGCCCCCGGGCACACTCTAGTCACACGTGAGTAACGTTGAATGACGTATGAGCACCATACAGGCAATGTGCCATAATAGTCTTCATTCTAGAGCTTGCTGTTTCAGAAAAACACTTGTGATAGGGTGATTGCTTATCGGTGGCTTTTATTTATTTTTGTTATTATGTACTTCTACAATATTTACAGTTTACACACATTGTGTTTGGACCTACAACCACATGGCTTTCATCCGGCCCACGTACAAGATGGTCTTAATAAAATTCCTCTACAAAGACCGACCAAACAATTAATAAAGAAGCTAATAAGCATTTCAAATGCAAGACTGCATTTGACCGGCAATATTGATCTGCTCATTTAAATGATGACTGAAATGCAAGTACATAGAAACTAGAGGTGTGCTTGCTACAGTCGAACACGGATATATCGAACACGGGTATATCGAATTATTGTCTATATCGAACTCATAAATTATCCCCTTGAAAATTCTGTGTAAAAGTATGGGAATTCATACGTTTATATCGAACCGTATTTTTCCCGATATTGGGTATATCGAACGCTGCGCGAGCTGGAAGGTGCTCTTCGGCGGTCGCTGCTCCCCCGATTGAGGTTGAGGAGGATGTGGGGGAATGCGCGGGCATGGCGAAGACTGGCTCGCGGAACTAATCCCCCCTACCGGAACGAATTTGCGCCTGCCCAGTCGGGCCCCGCTACCGGCTGCCGTAGCGTTAGCGGACGGAGCACGGTATGCTAAATCTCTCTAGGCCCACAAGCCCGAACGCTCGGAAAAGGTAGGGATGCCCGACTGCGCACGTATTTTTTTTTTTTGGCTGTGTACGTTCCCCGGCTTCCCGAAAAAGAGTTTTTTTTCTCTCTCTCTGGGTCTGTCTTCCCCCGATATCGTCTATGGAAAGGGAAGAGGGAACAAAGGCGCTGGCGGCCTCCTCCTTCTTTTGCATTTTGCTGCTGTTGCTGCTGTTTCGCGAGTTGTCCCGCACCTTTCGGAGATCACTGTTTCTCTTGGAGATGACCATCGCGAGCGCTTTGTTGGAGTCCGTTCAGAGAGCCTTGGAACCGTTACCTTCAAAGTTCTTGTGGTACGTGCGCGCTGTTCTTCTTTTACGTGCGTGTTGTGCATGGTGTGTGAAGGCGTAGCGTACTGCTGGAATTTTCTAGTTGTGCAGCCTCGAGAAGATTGAGACCAGCGCCTTTAATTTCATTTCCAGGACGAAGAAGCAGGCCAAGATCAGCGATTTTTTTTTCACGGAAATAAAGCGTCCTGTTGCGTCGTGAGTGCGGAATTAGTTGTCATTCTTGAATGCGACGATTGGTAAGTGATCGTCCGCCTTAGGTGAGGTCTCAGAGCCCACATTTTTTATATCGAATTTTTCATATATCGAACTATTTCGCGATCCCCTTGGAGTTCGATATATCCGTGTTCGACTGTATTTGACTCCATTCGCAACACAGTGTTACTGTTTGAAATATTTGAAGTTTTCGAATAATAGAGTGAGAGAGAGAGAGAGAGAGAGAGAGAGAATAAACGTTTATTTATCGAGCAAAGGCTGATTTTATGGGCAATGCCCCATGCAATGCATCCCTAGTTCAAACAATACAGCAGTAAAATTTAGCCCTGCCACACGACACGCACGCATTTAAGCTTGATCGCTAGGTATGCCCCCTTAGGTTGGCTTTTTTGCACTACACTGAAGCTGTGCAGAAAGCCTAACATGTGTAAGCCGTGCACGAAACAAGCATATGCTATAACTCTGGTGTATTTTAGCTGCAGTGGAATGCTTCTTGTATAAAATTTAGCAGCTGGCAAGAAGTTTTTGTCAGTGTAGTTCCGAAGCAGATATAACATGCCCGAGTATACTGTCATCGAGGGACACGCTATACAGTTCATTTTTAGCCATTAAAAGACCACTGACTCACCAGCTTTGCTAATGGTGGAAAACAACATTTCATCCCCGGAAGAGAGATTCCAAGTTGCTCGCCTGAAGTGGTTGTTTACTCTTTATACTGGTTCCACAAAGGTAAATGCACCGGTACACTTCCACGCATTCCAATCTCGCCCCATGAGATATTTGCGCACGCACAATTTGCTTCCATATTGAGCCCACACATATATGTTCGAACTTTCTTTTTTTTTCCACGGTCAGTAACGGAGTGGAATTCATTACCAGCAGCTGCCTTTATATCAGAGACGTGCCATATATTGTCTGTGCTGTGATTGTTTGTTTGTTTGTTATGCCCCAATTATTTATCGTTTACTGTTAATCTGTATTAGGTTGCTAGATCTACTTTGTACTGTCCTGAAGATTGTGTTAGGCCATGTTTAAGATCCTCCTTACAGCTCTGTACCATTTACAATTTTTTTCCCTTTCCATTTTGTGTATGCGTGTTGTCATTATAATTTATCACGCTCAGATGTGTTTGCTACCAGAACTTTTTGTGCCTCTCCTGCTTGGTCATCTCAAAACCCCAATATACGTTCTAAATAAAAAATAAATAATAAGTAAATAAACTCGCCTGATATATTTATGATATATTTTCTTTTTGTGGCTCTTACTGCATTTTTAAAACTGTAATAGAGACTGGTGATAAATGGTGCTGACACTGACACTGTGGAATAAATGTTTGTTCTATTAGGCTGCAAGTAAAAACGAAGCAGTCATAATCTAGTTTTCTCTGGAACATTGTTCAACATGATTTCCTATTCTAGCTGGTCACTTTTGCATGGTGAACAAATACAAATAAACGATCAACTATCGCGTCCTTGCGAACACTCGTACAGACAGCAAAATCAACATTACTGAGAGTGTGATCAATAAGAACACTTGCAGTAGCGGTAACATGTGCTGGTTCTCGTATCTTATTCACCATGTCGAGTGATTACAAGATGAGGGGTGTTTACTTTACATTATGCGTGATGTAGAGCACTGCACAGGCCCGGGCCGGCCTGAAAGCCCAGGCCGAACCCGGCCCGCAGGCCAGGCCGGGCTCAGGGTTGAGTTCATAGGCCCAGCCGTTACTAAATCCGACATGAAGTGTAGAAGAGAGCATAAAAATGAATATTCTGAGTTTACTTTTATGCGCTTCTTGATGTTAGTTGTACACATTGTTTTAAAAACGTGTTTTGCTAGGTCTGATACTCCCTATACTGTAATTTTAATGACATTTCATGTCTTGCATCAAGATTTTATATTTTGGTGTATAACATATCAAAGATATGGTTACAAGGAGTGCCCTAGCAGGGAAGTAATTAATTAAGACACCCTGGAGCTGTGAACCTAGTCTATGTATGTGTGTTTTAAATGTCGAACCAATTTAAATGCGGCTGCCGTGGCGGGAAATCAAACTCGTGTGCTCGAGAAGCGCCACCGCTTAAAGGAGCCATGAAGAGAAAACAAAAGTTTGTTTTATTCGAAAGATTAGGTGTTTCATAGTACCCCAAGTGCTTCCCCGGAAGCAAATGATGCTTTATTCACTGAGAAATAAGGCAATTTAAGCCAAAATTTTAAATCTCCCGCTAAATTGCACATTTTGTGACGTGAACAATGGCGTCATACGAGCCGGTCCATGGTACAGATACTTAGTATGTCAACTCCATATAGCACCCACACGTGGGAGTCAGACAGGAACCAGAACTTGTGCCGAAACCGAGACGGTGGCCATTTTAAAAATACTAGTAAAACCTAGTGCACCCGCAGCCCTAGTCATGGAATTGCCTGATCCGGAGAACAAAACTCTCGCCGGGGAGCTCGGGCTTGCATTTAATAACCTCACACCACTTGAACGCTCAATGCTTCTAAGTGCACGAGCGGCAGGAGTTGTGGGGTACGTGGATGGACTGGAAAGCGACCATTCCGCGATAGCCACAACAGACGAACACCCAGCCGTTGGCACCGCTGCCTCGTCAGCCCCATCGCGACGGACGTATACAGACTGGTACATATGTGCCGTATTTTTATTACGGTGAATAATAGTTAAATTTCAGTAGCAGTATCGCTTACGCAAGTTGGCCGGTGTCGTGTATGGAAAGCCGTTCGCGCAAGCTCTCTGCTCCGACCAAAAAGATACGAACGTCAATGCGCGGTGCGTACGATATTTTTTTTTTCCAAGCTCAGAGTGCTTTGACGGTGATTTCACGAAGTCGGCGATGAGTGCCAGCATCTCCCAGGAGTGAGATAACGCAAGGGCCCTTGCCGTAATCACTTCGTCGGAAATGAAGCGAGTACACTCGTACTTCCTTTAGCTCCCTTTCTCCTCCGTTTGCAAAGTTCACAAAACATAGCCACTTGCTTCGCTGAGGTTCGTCATTGGGCAGCACATGAAAGGAGATCTCCTCACCGGCGGGGATGTTGCACTCCCTCGACGATTTGCCCGTACTACATGGGCATTTCAAAACGCAGCAACGAAATTTCATTGAAAAGTACTCGAACAAACTGAAGTTTCCAGTGGTTGTAAACTGGAAATGAGCTCGTAACGACAGCAGCAAGCCAACACCATTCCGAAACTTCTGCGACGACTGGCACTATCTCGTCGCTTCTTGCTGTTCCTTACTCCCCTCGCTTCTATTTTTACCTTTGCTGGTTGGCGATATGACGGCCAACCTCCTGTCAAGGGATTAAGATACCAAGCAAGGTCGCGGCTGTACGTGCTGGAACGGTTCGTTGGCCCCGAAGAGCCTCGAACCCGAAAATTCGTCTGCGCGACGGTGGCGATGGCGAGATGTCGAGCTCGGCCGGCGGTAGTTTCGTACGCATTGGCGTACACGTTTGCGTGTTTGTTCGGAATTTCAACTGTTTACTCCACCTTTTAGTGTCATAAAAGGAATGTGCAGCATGTTTGACGGGCATATAGCTCACTATGCAAACTGGTAAGCCCTGCCTAACTTGCGTTTGCTTTTGCCGGCCTCCGCCAATCGCAGAGCATTCTAATGTGACATCATATGTTCTGTTGCGGGAAATGAGCTGGTGGGTCGCATGGTCATTCCCTTTTTTCCTAATTATGTAGCTTATTCGAGCGAAGTTTGTGTTAAAAGTGGTGTCAGTGTGGTTCTAACGAGGCAATCTTTCGAATGAACCAAACTTGTGTTTTCTCTTCATGGCTTCTTTAACAACCACTTCAGGGAAAATATTTCAACGCACGCACATACGTGTGGATTCAAATGGGGAGCAAGAAATTTCAGCAATAGCAACTTGTGACTGAGACAACCACGTGAAGTTGCCAAGAGTCTGGTCGTCAAAGGTGATGGGGCCTCTCGTGTAAGAATATGAGCTATTATTACGCCGATGTGGTGTGAACTGCAGACAGTGTAAGCTAAACTACGTGCACTTTTAAACCCTTATTTTTTGCGCTTCAATTTATGATGTGCTTGTACAGACTAGATGCTCCGTCTGATTTCCCGCTACGAAGACACTGGACCAAATATAATAAACAAATTTTCTTCAGCGTCTAAGACCGGGTATGGTCACACACATGTGGGCCCTCCCTAGCCTCAAAAATAAATGACCAGGCCTGGGCCAGGCCCGGGCTAGGCTCACTTATGAATGCTCGGGCCCGGGCCGGGCCTGGGCTTGGTGTTATGGGCCCGGGTCGGGCTCGGGCTTCACAATGCGGGCTCGGGCCAGCCTTAGGCCTTAAAATGAGGCCCGTGCAGTGCTCTAGCGTGATGTGTCAGTATTAATTTTCTGAAAATAACCATGCAACTAGCACACCTAGTTAGACAAGGTGTGCTTAGTGCCGACATATATGCCTACTTAATCTAGGCATGTATATCGCTTTAAAACTGCGTGATTAAAGAGCTGGAGGGTGCGGTAGCAGCAGCACACAGCATTATCTACCACTCCCAATTCAAGTTTTACAAAACATTCTTCAATATGTATTACTCAATGAAGCAGTGTCAAATAGATGGAAAGCAATGTCCTATTTAACATAGCACACAATCCCACTTCAAGTGGTCCTAGAGCCGGTGGAAGTGAAGACAGTGTATACCCAGGGAAACTGTTTTGCTTGCCACGCCACGTTGCAATAACAACAATTAAACTAAAGCCAGACTTGCATTGAGCCAATTTTTTAAAACTTTCTCTAAGCTTTTTAAAGTTAAGTTTAAATTTTTGGGGGGCATGTGCCCATTACATTATAAAGCAGGCAAGGAATCTTATGTATGTTGACACAAAGGGAGTTTTAGTATAGTGTTTTCAGCTCTACGTAAAGTGTTACCGTTTGTGATTCCCTTGCGTCAGTCGCACTGCGCATGCGCAGTAGGCAAAGTTGGTTTTGCGTTTAGTGGCCGTAAAACGAATGCATGCTATTTCAGCAAAGTAGTATGTGTGCGCAACAGCCCTTGCGTGTCCCTGTGTTTACAACATGGCATCAGGTAGAGCGGAGCACCTCAACGTTTTTGTTCCTCTGTGTGCAGTAACTTGCCTCTTATAGAACAAGTTTTTTAGATGCAACGCATCTCATGCTCGCCCCTCTGTCCTTCCTGCGTCTGTCCGGCGTTGTCCGCACAGCTGCGCCTCTCCTCCTCCCCTCTCTCTGATAGCGAACACTCTCTCCCAAACAGCTGCGGGTTGGCGCAGCGCGCTCTCACTCCGTTGCTAGGCGCCGGTGGGCGGCGCTGCGCATGTGCAGTACTCTCTCTCTCCGCGCTCTCCTCTCCTTCGGGCGCTGTGAATATAAAGCGGCATGCCCGCGCTCCGGCGGTCTCAGTTGACGGTTGTCCGCCCACCTCCCCTTCGCGTGAGAATCCCTGCTATAAGCGTAATCAATACTATGGAAAACGCCAATGGAACCCCCCATGAGATGCGTTGCATCACACCAGGGTTCCCATGAGGGGGGGTGGGCGTAATTTTTTTCGCTCCTGTCTTCTGAAATAGCTCGCGTGGATTGCACATTGCTATCGAGGTGAGCGAAACTATCGTGGCATCGCTGACTGCCCGAGCAAAGCTCCTGCAGCCGGTGTCGGATAGTGTGTGCGAGCTGTTGACGAGTTCGCTTCACGGTCGAAGGCGACAGTGTGCTCCTAAGACTGTGCTTGCTATGTTCGGAATGAGCAATCACTAGCGATGACTCAACTTAGTGTGTGTGGTTAAAAGCCTTCTTGGCTTGTGCCAGGGTCGACTTGCCGTTCGACCCCGCAAATCACATGAATTAAGTGTGATGTTTACGACAGGCTAAAGGCAAAAGACCTCATTTTATTTTTGTGTGTTACCTTGTTAGCTCATGTGCAGCGCCCCCATGCGGCGCTGATAGTTTATGTTCAGCCAAGCAAGCCTGGCACAGCGGCGAGTGGCCGGTTTGTGAAAATAAACACAGTTTGTTCTGGGAAAACGGCTCGACATGTTCTCATGTCTTCCGCGGGCCTGATGGCCTACTGTTCGCGGTAGTCACTTCCTACCGCCCGGCCATCCGTACTTCTACTCATCTAACATTGTGCTTCTGCCTCGCAGTGTAAGCAGTTACACCGTTATGTCATGTGTGTTCGAAATGCATTCCTGAATTGTTTTTGAGTCAAATAAAATGTACTATACGTGAAACCCAGTCCTTTGGTCCTGCACGTTGTGTGCGATCGCCAAAACAAGTAACCTCGGGCCTTCAATGCTTTCGCTATAGTGTGATTATGTAGGAGAATATTTCTATCATGTTGTGCACGTTTTGCATTCAATACTATAACGGGAAGGCGTTTGGTTTCACTGGTTGGGTACTCGTGCAAAATTCCGGGTGCTCATTCGGCCAGATGAGTGCCGCTTCGCATTCGGTACAGGTGCCGCCAAAAGTGTTAGCAGGCCGCAAAGCAAAACTGATGAAGTCCTGTACTAAAACTCTCTGCACGATGCTGACGTAGCGTGCTGCAAAAACTTAATGTTTAACGTATGCACAGGCACAAAACGCTATACTAAAACTCTCTAAAAGCTTAACTAGAAGCTGGAAGTTGTCTTGCAATCTGGAAACAACCGCGGTGTGAAGTACAGACAAAAAAAGGAACAGCACCAGCGATTCGTCTATGCATACACATGTTCTTGTCCATGTTTGTACGTTGCCCTTCGGTTTCCTTGATGCAGTGCACTGAATTTGATCTGACCACGTTTACCAGGTCTCAGTCACATGTGACGTGCACGACGAGCGAACTCTCAGCTTTTCATGGAAGTATATTTCCTTAGATTGCCCAGAAAAGTCTTCAGTCATTCTTTTTCCAGGCCTTGTGATTCTGACGTACCAGTACGTTCTCGCATTTTTCCTCTACAGAGTCATTCACGTACCGGTACATTCACGATTGTGCATTCAAAAATTCGCGCCATAGTGCAAATTGGGTGCGCCTGGACTGTTCACACCATCTGTCGAATCTTTCTAGTAGCTCAAATTTTCACTCGCTAGCTCTCTTGACGGTATATTGAAGAGTACGGAGCGACCATGCCCACCCATCATTGCTGGGGGGCTTGGTCGCACTGCGTGCTGTACTCTGTCGGGATGAGTGACCATGTGGCACACATGTGATTACGGTTGCAACAGGTTTCTAGGTTCTTTTTTTATTCTGTTCCCACATCTGCTAGGGCACGCCAGGTTAGCCCAGTGCGCCGTTGCCTCTCCAACAGACTGAAACATGACTCAATCGCGGCTTTCGCTTGCTCATTTCTGTGCGCTGTGCACGCTGCTGAAAGTGCTTCTCCATGCGTGCTGTTACTTTCGGGTTGCTGACCGCGCAGGGACTTCGACTGCGGACAGCAGCGATGGTTCTTTGATTCTGATCCGAATACGAGCTGAGCTTGGATTCCCATTCTGAGAGTTTTTCATCTGAGGAAGGGGTGTGAGTTCCACAGCGTCAGATTCTGATATTGAAACGGTGGGGTCGTCGTACCGGAAATGTGCACGGCAAACTGTAAATATCTAGAAAAAAGGCGATTTCTCATCCACGCTCTTTCCTTTTAACGCAGCATCATAATCAAATACATCGCTACATTCCTTCCCTCATAATTCAGAAACCAAGCTGACACTGGGGGTGTGTCACGGCCAGAAACACCCGACAGTGAAAGGGTTAATGTATGCTATATTTGTTTTTGTTAAGGCCGAATAGGGTAGAGTTTGGCTCTGTCTTCCTAGCTGCTGCAAGCCAGCTGTCTCGAGCTGTTCTCGTGTAAAAGCACTGCACCATGTTTGACTTCAGTTTGTGTTTGCATTGTACACCATTCACATGAATGCCCTCTGAGGCCACAGCTCTTCCTCAAATAGCAACTGCCCCAATTGTTTTGTGCATAGTCCTCTTTGTCAACAGGAGTAAGCCCCTTGACCTCAGGATTCATGTTGGAGCTGTACTGTTTTCAATTCCACAATCTCCCTTCTAGCATAGCTGTCTAAGCTCGTGGTGCCCCAGATATATATATATATTTTTTTCAGACAGGGAGAATTCTGGGGCTTCTCAATTGGCCTACCTCGCGGTGGAACCCCTCGACACCTCTCTCCTACCGATGAAAGCTATCGTTTATGCAAGTCATCGACTCATGAACATCGATAAGACCCTCGTGTGCCCCAGCATTAGAGCTTGCCGCTTTTGAGACACCAGTTTTTAACACTTTTTGCAACCATGTCAACCTTGATAGCAAAGTCTCTTAACACCTTCAGAACTTCCCATGCACTGTTTTGTTGCTTCTTAGCGAGTGCGCTTTGCTGTGTCACCCAGCTTTTTTAGATTTCTTTTTGGGTGTAGTTAGGTTTTTGTTTTGGGTGTAGTTCGGGTGCAGTGCCCATGCCGAATTGCTACACCAAGCAATATGCTGTACACACAGAACTGCATTTCACAGAAATGCACCGCGACAGGTGAGCGCAGCGGCTTTTTTGAAGATAGAGAAAAATGTACTACCAACCTCTGCAAACTGACAGTACTGCCCACTCGGTGTGAGCTGGCTTCAGCAGGTGGCAGCACTTGTCAAGTGGCGGGAAACTCGAAACGGGCGGGGCAAAACACACCGCCTGACTGATGAACTGGGGCACGGGCTTCTTGGAGGCCGAGACTGCACCGGGCACCTGTAAAATGCAGTGACGATACAAGATTGGTTAGCCTGTGCATGCACTGTTGCTCCCACCGCCAAAAAATGGAGGGCGAGAAACAGTGTCGCGTAGCGGTTTCAGGAATGCAGCACGTACAAAGTGCTCATGGGCTTTTGGAGTGTCTACATGGTTTTGAGCAAGCGTATGATTGACAAGAGTTTCGAACACTAAAATCTTCTCACAAGGTGAAAAAGAAATGGAAAAAAAAAAACAAGGTACAAAACTTTTCTATTTTAGCACAGATAACAAGTAAAAACATAACTTCAACATCCTCTCCCCTAAAGAACCAGCTATATGGCCAAAACAAAACTTTCCCTACCTGCATATGTGTCAAGCAAGCAATTTAGAACCAAATGACTACGTTCGATGTAGGAATTTGCAATTGTAGACACTCCAATATGACCCTGAGAGCGCATCCCACCCTTCGATAATGTTTAAAAAGTGACCATGATACTACTTTCTACGTCGCATAAAATAAAAAGTGGCTATAGGGATAGGGATGTTCACAATCTCATTCAAATTGTTGCATACGCAAGAAACAAACCCCCAATAAAACCAGAGAGCGTTTGTCATCTCTGTAGAAATGTGTTATGTTTAAATATATCCATCACGTTATTATGCTGTACCATCATGCATCATTTGAAGAGACGCTGGAAAATGTTAATTATTTTACTGACGTGTACAATAGCCCGGCCATATTATCCGTTCGTTTCGGCCGATACACAGACTTTTTTTAAATGAAGAAAGTGGGGCCAAAAGCTTTGCTTCACTCACTTCATTACTCTTGCAGATCTGCTGGCATCAGCTATGATTACACAGTGGCGAATCCGTAGGGCAGAGTTAGGTAATTGGAAGCAATCTTAACCTTTACAACCTATGTGTGACCAAAGAAAGTTGATATTAACCATGAAGTGTGTGAAAAAAGTAACTTTGGGCTGAGATTATACAAAATCACATTGAAAATCAGTGCAAGGTCATTATAACAGTTGTGGCCACCACAGACAGCACTGCAAGTGGTGTTTTCTGTTCTGCCACACATTACAGACGAACAAAGGCTCTCGACCTCTGCCAAATAGTCAATAATAGTTTGAACAAATTAAACAGCACAATTCAGTCACAAATACAACTTCGGCAAACTCATTTCAGCATTCCGTTACTCTAAACTGCTGCAAGTTTGCTCTCCTTAGCAACTTTTAACCGTTAGGAGCTCCCAATCCTACACTCGCTTCTCCCTAGGGAGCACGCAGGGGCCAAACCAACAGCAAGCTCAAACCAACACAATTCTCACACCCGCCACACCTGCATGGGCTAGTCCCTGCTGTTGTCATACCTCGGGTCCTGCCATCCGCAACATCTCGCAAGCAATCACAATTAAAACTTCATCTGCTCTGCGATTGTTCAGTGATTGTCACCTAGCCAAGCTACCCACTAGCAGAGCTGCCATACTGAGACACGTCCCCCTCTCTCTGATTCAATGAAGTACTTCCCTCACTTGCTTTTGTAATGAATTTCCATTCATTCCGCATGTATAAAGATGAACTAGGTGCCACACTTTAAATGTTACAAGACAGTGCGACCAGACAGGCAAGACAACAGTGTCTGACAGTCTTGTTTAGAGTTCCTCTATATAGCTCCTGTAGGGAGCTATGTAGGGGAATTATAGTCTTGTTTGCTGTAGAGCACCTACATCATGTTTATGGCCATGGCGTAGGGCAGTATGGAGAGGCTTTATTTTGCTGCGTACTCTTAGTCAAGCTGTTTATTCTACCTTGACGAGCCTTTTTTAATGGTGGTGCAAATTACACCACACACACTAGACTTCATAATTAAAAGCTCTTTTCAGTTTTTTTTTTCCGTGTAGTGAAATTCCTCATAGTGTGTTTAAACCTTACGTGTTTTCGGGTATCAGCTTTGGATATCTTATACACAGTTTTCTTTTTTTTTATTGTACGGTTTAATGTGCCGACGCAACTCAGGCGGTGAGGCGCGCCGTAGGTATGGAGGGCTCCAGATTAATTTTGACCACCTGGGGATCTTTAATGTGCGCCGAAATCTCGTACACATGGGCATTTTTGCTTTTCGGCTCATCAGAAAAGCGGCTGCCGCGGCCGGGAATCGAACCCGCGACCTCATGCTGAGCAGCTATGCACAGTTTTCATATGCAAGGAAATTTCGTTGCATTCTGTCGCAACGCTGTCTGTTTAGAAAGGTAATTTTTGCAGCCAATTTAAGGAAAAAGACAAACAAAGAGAAAAAAAAGCTCGTATGTTCATTAAAAAATAGCACCAATGTGTCATGAAGTCAGCCTGAGTTGGACAGTTCAATTTCTGGCTATGTAGAGGATCCAAAGCATGTTCAAACAACAAACATCTCTAAAAAATTGCAATTCACAAACCGCTGCATCCTTCGCAATGAAATTTTGCACAAAGGTTGCAATTTATGGTATCTGCTGTTCAAAAAATGTGCCCGTGTACTCACTCTGTACAGATGGTTAACCTATGTTACTCCTTCTTATCATTCATCCAAGTCTTTATCATTATACAATGCACTGCATGTTTTTGGTATTTTCTTTCATTCTTATTCCTGCTCGCGGAGTCGCTGATCGCAAGCTGCCTGCCCTTCGGAAGAATGTGCGATGCTTGGCATACCCATTGTGCAGTAATGGGTGACCGGTGTTTGCCACTGCCCCGTTGATTCCGCCCCTACCCACAGGGGCGTAGGGAGGAGAGGAGGGCTTAAGGGGCTTCAGTCCCCCCCCCCCCCCTCTGAAATTTTGTCGCGCTGTCATGCACAGCAACCAAGCCAACCACCTACACAGGAAACCATCCTAGGATTTTGCCTAGAACACAAGGAATCCTGCCCAGAAAGCGCACCTACCCTTCCTTCGCGGCCCGTTTCCCTGTTGGCGTACCTAACCCCTATGCACGCCCTTCATCCACAGGGGTGTCCTGCCAGCTAACGCTCCGAGACACAATGGAGAGTTGCTCCGAACAAACAGCAGGCCTGGCTGCCTCAGTAACAGCCGCCATGCAGCCATGGGGCCGCCACTGAAAACCACGTGCTCTAACGACTTCAGACTTCACCCCCTTGCGAATAGGGTTGCCACCTTTCCCCGAAAAAAAAAAAAAACCCGGCCCTTCGGGAGAAGGGGGGGGGGGGGGGGGTGGAGGGGCGTGGTATATAGAATGTTTAATTTGTGTTGAAAAAAAAAAAAAGACGCCACATTTTGACATATTGTAGCATTTTCTTAGAGAGAAATCAACGTAACATTTGTACTGTAAGTGATTGAAAGAGCTCTTGGTTATTGCTCTGTATGTGCTTCACTGCACAGTAATCGCAATTGCTGACCGCGGTGGCATCATTTCATAGTTTTGTTCCTCCCTTAGGTCCCCCTCCATCTCAGGAAGCGCGCTCGCCCGTGTATTTTCTCTGCTCGCGTGTCTTTGCGCAGCTTGTCGACACATGTTTGTCGTCTTAGTTGTTGAATTGACGCTTATAAAACGCCAAAACAGACATAATCACGGCATGAGGGCCAAAAAACCGGCCAATGACAGCCAGTTTCAAGTATGGACCAGCAACCAGCCTGCTGATTAAAAAACCGGTCGGGCCAGTCCAAAATCGGGCAGGTGGCAACCCTACTTGCGAACTTACCTTCAAATTTGCTGCTGCGGCACGGTTAGTGCGGCAGAACGATCTACTGCCACAGCTACAAAAATTGGTGAGGTGGTTTTGCTGCACGAGCGGTGCTGCAGGAGCGAATTCGCAGGTAAATTCGCACCATGTGGAATGGGTATTCTCAGTATAAATGAACACTTTGTTGCCAGTGACACTTTTGTTGCCCTGATCAAAATATAATCTTCTCACTTTTTCTCACCACAACTGCACATTTCGACGTATTTTTTGTGTGACTCAATTCTGTTGTAATTATCTGCAGTATGTGACGGTTGACAAGCTGCTCCTATGCAAGAAAAGACAGAGGTGTTGAGATTTGTGTCTAATCTTTGAATGTATGCAAAAAATGAAAGAAAAGATACTTGGATGACAAAGTGACAATAAAATAATCGTCCACCCACAAGTTGTTCATTTCGTGCTTTGCACGTTTATTATGTCCGCTTCTGTGCTTTGATCGTTTTAGATGAATCAGTTCTGTACTTGTTCTTTGCTTCCATGTTTGTTAAGCACATACGTTCATATTTGTTCTGCATTTCCATATTTCCTTTAAGTGCTATTTCTTCTTATGTAGACAAAACAGAAAACTACCACAATTCTCGGAATACGTTTGTGAATAAATTTTGTTATGAAACATTTCATTTTCCTTGTTTTGTGACAGTTAATAGTTATGTATTTGCAGTTAATAGCTATAAATTTGAGTCAATAGTTCAGTATATTATCAGTTATTATGTAGTTATGTGCTTATTATACACATTGTTACGATAAAAGGGGGTTCATTTCCTGGACAGGACGGAGAAGCTACACAGGAACACATAGAGCCTTGAAAAATCACATGTAGAAGGTCAAGTGCAACCTTAGACGTCCCCCCCCCCCCCACCCCACCCCCGCAGAATTTCTGGCTACGCCCTTGCCTGCCCGCTTCTATCGCTTGATCTGCGCTTCATGCAGTAGATCGGTGTGTGCGCTCTGCAGCCAGAGAGATAAACCCAGTCAACCTCTCTCCCCTTACTTCTAACTTCTCTCCAAGCTGTTTTTTTTTCACGCATGCTTATACAGTAAAAGCTCGTTAATTCGAACTCGAAGGGGACCATAAAATTGTTCGAATTAGGCGGAGTTTGTTATCGGACGGGCGCCAGATTTAACGGAAATTGCACCACACTGCGTGGGCAGAACCCGAAGAAGCCACCTCTGGACTCGTTATCTACTAGACCTTTGTGGCAGGTGATTTCATAAATAATGCTTTGTAAATAATAATGGCATGCGCCGGAGCACTGGCGCCGGTGGTGCGGCACCCTCTGTACAAGCGAAATAAGCTGTTGCAGGATTGTAGCGCGTGCCACGCTGTTGTTTTTCTGTTTTGTTGTTTTGCATCTCTGGTAAATTTGGTTTGGTTTGGATCTGCAACACACTGTGATCACTCTGTGCCGACTTCTTCAGCGAGGAGTGATGGAAACCACGAGATCATACTTCGAATGAACCGTTCTGGATACCGGCGCATTCGAATTATCGGGAGTTCGAATTAACCGGAAGTTCGAATTAACCAGAAGTTCGAATTAACCGAGTTCAAATTAACGAGCTCTTACTGTATTCGGTGGCGCTGGAGGAATTTTCTGCGTGCACAGGACCACTGAATTTTCCTTTCGGCTAACCTTTAGAGCTTCAGTTTAAAATAATGAAAGCAGCAGCAATTCTCTGGTTTTTTGGTGTCCCTGGTTCCCTTAGTATCCCAAGGGATCTCATATCCCTTTGGATCTCCTTAGCAATTAAGAGATCCCAAATTGCAATCTTTGTGTAAAGTTGAAACGCTAGCTAGCTGTGGCTCCAAAATTTGCAGCCCACTCTATGCTGCTTTCTGGAGATGTTATTGAAAACAGAAGCAGGCACGAAATTTCAGTGCCAGTTGAGAATTGCCAGGTGGTTAATCTGCCGTTAATCTGCCGTTAATCTGCAGCCCCCAGGTGGGCCAGCCATGGATTCAATGCACATAGTCACACCTTTTTTAAAACTTCTCAAACAGTACAACAAACTAAATGCTAATCTACTTCAGCCACACCTAACACCACATAAAAAAGCCATGCACGACGTAATCTACATATCAGCACCTTAGCCAGAAGTGTGCGAAGTAATGCGAAGCGCTCCAACCCCTCCTGGATCCCAAGAGAAAAGAGAAAGAGGGGAAAAAAAATAATACAGGCAGCAATACATGCTCGACAACGCACAAAAAGGCGGGATGCAGTGGTTGAGCGCAGGAAGTTCGAACGCTGTCAAGCATATGCACCTTTTAAAATTCTGATTCCCCATTACGCCTGGAACTCTCACATACGTGTCATTACAGAAATTCGTATACTGATGCGCTCGGGTGCCATACGATGTGGCAATATTGTTTCCGCAAAGCAAAAGAAGTTGAAGCTGCGGAGACTCAGGACGCTTGCATTTGCAAAATGCCTTTTGCAGCATTCCATGCGTTTTATGGAGCGCACGTATTTTCAGCAGATATACGTCATAAGACGTGCCTCAGCTCATGCGATGCCACAATTTTCCTTGGGACGCGCATCAGCTAAGTAACGATCAGCAAAAACATGTTTAAAAAAGAAAAAAAAAAAATATGGCCTGCGCAGGGATCGAACCTACGACCTTCGCGTTATTAGCACGACGCTCTAACCGACTGAGCTAGCAGGCCAGACAGGAAAACACGGCCTTGTTTGGCACTATAACGTACATAATCAGCGAATAACCACCAAAGTTTAAAACCAGGACAAACGGGGGGAAACAGGGTAATAATACAGTGACGTTGGCAACAACTGCGTGCATGCGGGTTCGCTGCACGCCGGTCCGCGCAATTCGAAAGCGCGTTCTTTATGCACCGGGCAAAAACTACACAGGTCGAATCACTGTGACACACCAGCCACTTTAGAATCGTTCGAACAAATGTACTCACGCGAAATTCCCACAGCGACACACGAGAGACGGTGATCAGTTTCTTCGGCGAGCCCTGCTGGTGGTATTAAACAGCATTGCAAAACACAGACACACCCATTGCGCGCCCGGCAACCGGACAACCGGAATGAGGCGAAGACATGAGGAAGATAGCAGCCTTGTCAACGGCTGTCAACACGTGAAGTTTCCCGGAACATGTGCGCGCGGAGAAAAAGCGCACTGTGTTTCGGGGCTAGAAACTATTATTCGCACTTTTACAGAAATATGTTTTTTTTTCGTTCGTTGCCGTGCACGCGCTCTTTTTTTGTACATCTCTTTCTTTGTTTACGTGGTTCCTTTCATAAGGGACAGACGGCGCCACCATCCCGCAACTTTCGCTACGCGCGAATTGAAAATGATTTTGAAGGGCCAAGTTGATAATGTGATCAGAAAGCGTCTGATTTTGAACGTGAAATTAACCCCCAAAAGAGCGTGAGACATAGTTCTCAGGGCGTAGGGCAGACAAAATAACAACCGGAACAAAGTTCTCGGGAAAAACGTATTTTGGGTAAATACCGAAAAAGAAACGTGGTAAGAGTATGTTAGTGGCGCAGCAGTAACTGTTGTGTTAGGAGTTAAACGAAGCTACGACTAAACCTACAATTTGTTTGACATGGTTGCGTGTAAGAATGCAGTGGATGCTTCAATAGTTAAACAAAAATCTGCTTTTTCAATGATAGATATCTAGTTTCCGTGAGAGCACTATACAGCTTAGAAACTGCGCCAGTATTTTGTTTCCCACCATATTATTTCCTTTTAATGTACGAGGAGTCTCGCGGTGCTGTACGCGTGCCCTTAATTTTCCCTGCGCGTGCGCCGGGCCTTCCTGGCGGTTTAACCCGCGGCGGCGCGAAGGGGTGCAGCTTCGAAGAATCCGCGTGGGCGCGTCCCTGACCCCGGCGTTGTAGGACCTTTTGGGCGATGCAAGGTCCCCCGGACACGTCCTTTTTGTACAGCCCCGCCCCCCTGCCACTCGGGTGACCCTGGACCACCCCTTGTGAGCATGTCGGGGTGTTCAGTCAGCCCACGTTAGCCACATAAGGGGACTCGGTCACTCGGGTTATCACCCAGCCCGACCGCCTGACCTTCGCCGTTGGACGCACGGTCTTCAACACCGGCCCTCCTGAACCGCAATGCAAAAGCGGGAATAGTAGATTTCGTTTAGTTTACGCCACAGGGCGTACTTACGCAATTACAAGCAGCTGCAGGGCGAAATAGGATAATGTGCTTGTAAACAGCCGTACTTTCGCATTTGTTACATTCTATGTCAAAGTTAGTCGCAGTCTGGGTTCCTAAAATCACTTATTCACACCTCAGAGGGTCTCGCCCCAGGAGCAAACAACGGCACGTCAAGCGTGCTCACTTATGGTATTTACAACTGCGCCACTTCGCAAATGAGGTTTGATGAGGTGCACGCGTGCTCGTCCAGTTTGGTTTGCCATTCGGTGGTTATATTCAGGTTCTTATTTTGCTTTTCAGTTCTTGGTATGGAAGTTATTATAAGTTGCCCACGCACCAAATTGTTTCGTTTACGTACAACACTAGCGAACTGCCTTTTTTGTTGCCATCAATACCTCGGCTGCTTGGCACCATGGGAAAAGATGTGCAAAAGGGCACTTGCCCCTCTCCCCCACCCCCTTAACCTGCACCAAAACATACCCTTCTCATGCCTTCCCCCCTTTTCCTCAGCCCCTCTGTTCCACTCATGGAGGAAAGAAAAGTTCTTTCCTCCATGGTTCTACTTGTACATCCTTATTTTACGCTGACGTTGATGATTAGAAGCATTCCAGAATGTTCCTTGCGACCCCTGTGTCTTTATCGTGCAAATTCTGCCCATGGCATTTTTCTTCAAGAAACAAAGTTGTCAGTGAAAGCGCTTTTCTGAACTACCTTGTCGTTTTGCCGTGTAAAATGTGTTTGACAGGCTGGCTTCTGTGCGTGTTCTACCTGCGAATCCTCCTGCCCATAAGGTGCTGTTTGCAGTCGGAACATGCATTTCCTTTTCCCGCAAGGCTTTGCAAGACCCCCCCTCCGTGTTGAGCGCTAAAGGCCAGAGGGACCATCAGGTGGGCCTTAGCCATCAGCATAAAAAAAATGCCCCTTATTTTGCAAATCGGTCGGATGCCTGTGGGTGCATTTATACGCATTCGCTGACTGTCACGGCCGTCAACTCTTCCGCCCTTTCGCCTCCTCTTGCCACCTCTCGCTGCCAGTTTTTCTCCCTTACTGGCTATACAGTAGCCGACCGATTTTTCGGACCTGGAGGGGAACGAAAAATAGTCCGAATAAAAGAGCAGTCCGAAAAATCCGCGAGTCGCAGAAACGAACTTAATTTTATTTTAATACGACTGAAGGAGTCGCGAATGGTTCGTCGCGTTGAATTCCCCCTCTGTTGGAGAACGTCTGCTTGCATCTCTGCAAGCGTCACGTTTTCGTGAACGTTGGACAACGACGCCAAAGCATCTGGAATGTCATGCGTTGAGAGTTGCGGGTGGTCGGGAGTGTCTTCGTCGGAGTCAGAGTCACTTTGCGGTCACTCGGCACACGATTTCGTCGTCCGTTAGCTCCGCGGGACGACACAGGAAAAACCTGATGATGATGTTGCTTATAGTCAGCCTCACCTGGTGCTTAAAAAAAGTGGCGTCTAAAAAAAACACTGGTCACGTATTGCCTCTTTTCCGGCTTTAGAGATTGCTTCCGCTGCTGTCTACATGCAAAATGAAGTCCTCCAAGATCAAAGTTCAAGTTGTTCCACCGGTGGGAGTCAGGCCAATCCCCATCCAATCCGAAGCTAGAGAGGTGGCTCAGGATTTAAAATGGCGTCGTCCTGGAGTCGCACCGTGGCTATAGTGTACTGTACACTCTACCGTGGCTCTGTTGCGAAAAATTTTGTCGGAAAAATTAAAATTTTTGCTTGATTTTGTCCGAAATAGCCGTTACTCATGTACTAGCGGCGTCAAATGGAACGCGAACACGAAATTATGAATCAGAACGTGCAAAACTGAAAAATACTGTTCGTAGAGTTCATATATCCACTTTTCCCACCTTTGTTTTTCTGACTAAGCCACGCGTCATTTTGGCTTGCATGGAAAGAAATCGCTCCATTTGTGTGTTCAGATTTAGATTTTCGTGTTAGCGTTTGATTTGACGCCGATAGTACGCATACTCCTAAGGAACAACTGGTGGTTCCTCGTGAAAGTCCGGAACATCCAGTAAGTACGAATTTTCGGAGCCCGAAAAAACAGCCGGCTACTGTACAGTGCTATAGTTGAACACTGCATCGCCAGAAGTCGTACGTGGGGTTCCCGTTCGAAGGGCAAAATTTCACTCAACCTCTTCTCTGATAGCGACAGGTGAAATCGGCAGCACCAACGAATTCAGCCGTTGAGCTGGCGTAGCGTCGCAAACTCAATTACTAGCAACTTTCTCAGATAGGCCAGGCATAAACATAACAAGCAGCAGAACAGGGTAAACAACACAAGAGAGAGAGAGAGAGAGAGAGAGAGAGAGAGAGAGAGAGAGAGAGAGAGAGAGAGAGAGCTCTCTAGCCTCCGTGCTCCAAAGTGAGCTCGCGTCTTCAAGCCTCGCGGAGCTGTTCTGCAACGCCAAAATTGACATCACTAGCTTACTTGCCCAGAAGCTTACTAGAAGCTCAGAAGAAGAACAAACTTTCCGACTTGGTCGGCGATCCCAAATACAAAAGATATTTCTACTACTATTGGTCCCACAAATAACTCCTCGCTGGTAACTACATCAGAAACAAAAGTAGTTCGGCTTCAGTTTTTGCCGTTCAAAACATTTAGGCACGACCTCTTTTTAGGCAAAAGAATAGTAGTCAAAGCTTATCAATTACAAATTTATTTTTCTTCCTTTTCCCCCTTCTCTCTTCCCATCCGACTGCCCACATTGTCACATCCCTCTCGACACCTACCGACTCGTCTTCTCCTGCCCCCAACATCCACATCGCCACCCCTCCCCTTCCCCTGAGCACTGGGAGTCCGAGCTGTCCAGCTCCGCACCGGAGCGCCAGATCACCCTGCAGGTGTGGCACGCCCTGGAGGCCGCCCAGACAAGAGGCCTCCTGGACTTCGGAGGTTAACCACGCCCTTCTACCCCTTCCCTTTAAACTCAGTAAACGTTTTACCACCATCACCACCTTTTCCATTATTATTTGTGGACACACGCTCTTGTTCTACGTGGCCCCGGCTGTAACATGGCCTATGAAACTGGCCCCTTAGCATTTTGGATAATTTATTTAGTGTGCTTGTTCTGACCCTTTACTCACTAAAACATATCTAAGTTTTCTTAACCAAAGGGTGCCTTTTTACTCCGAATCTTGCGTAGTAGATGGACCCGTCCAGTTCACAGCAGGAAGCTAGGTATTCTACAAATGAAGAATGCATCAGCAGAAAAATGTAGCCCGCACCATCTTAGTTTTTTAAATGCGAATGCATTTTTTAGTCGGGGATTGTCTTGCGTCCCTTGGCCGGCGTGCGCACAGGTGTTATCTCTCCGGCGCGCTCCTCCTCGCCCGTAGCAACAGCTGCGGCGCGCCTAGCAACCGGAGCAGGTGGTGAGCGGCGGAGGGTAAGGGAGAGGAGGAGCGCGCGCGGGCGTGTGAGGGCGCTCGCATCGCGGAGCAGCGGAGGGTAAGGGAGAGGAGGAGTGTGCGCGGTCGGGTGAGGGCGCTCGCATCGCGGAGCTCGCTCGGGCGGAGAGAGAGGGAGCGCGCGCTGTGGTGTCTTGATAGCGATGTAAGTCGGTGAAGCCAAATCTCTCGCGGCAACGACACCACCAGAAAGAAGGGTAACACAATGCAACTCGAGCATTACGTCTCTCTTCATTAATTACGCCATTAATAATAATTACTCGCACCCACTCATCGGTGCACCCAATGCATTCGCATTTCTCCACGATCCCCTTCGGGGAGGTGCGGGGGAATTTTTTTCTATTATGCACAGTTCTTTCAAAAAATAGACATTTTAAACGGGTCCTGAAATACCTCCCGCCGATGCATGGATGTACACGTAACCAAATAAAGCAATGTATTAGCAATCTCCTCCCGCAAGAATTTTGTTAAAGCGATGAGTATTAGCTGATAAATCGTAAATCAAAAACCGCGCATTATCGTCGCGCCGCGTTTCCTCCTCCTTTCGACTTACTCTCCGCTGTTGACGGCGTGCGAGCCTTGCCTCCCATGATGCTGCGCTCCTCGGCGGTGACGTACTTCCGCTATTGCGCTGCTCGTCTGCTACGGGCAAGCTTTGTTAGCTTTGTTGACACCATGAATCACGCACTCCGCTCAAGGCTGGAAAAGCGAACGAAAAATCTGGCCGCTGGTGTGCGGCGGCCTGGCCTTGCCCTTTCGCGGTGTACGTTGGTGCAGTTGCTATCGGCGGTACGTGAATTTTTATCGTCGGCGAACTCGCAACCGCACGGGGAGGATCGTGTGCTCGCTCCTTTTGAGATTCACGCCGCACTGTTTATCCAAAAAGCGCCGTATCAGATGTGGCCCCGCTGGTGCCGTGTCTTATTTTGCGGCGGTGGTAATTCCTGCGGGTGGCATGTGAAAAAGACATTTCAAATCGATACAGAACCCGTGCACAAAACGCTTCAATCATGTGACCAGTTCAGCTTGGGGCGACGCGTGGTGGAGAGCGGCAACGTTGGCAAAACATGCTCCGCCGCGCTCTGAGCTTTCTAGCGCTTGAGCGAGCGCCATTTCTTTGACAATCTCAAACATCGGTTGCCTTGGCAACAAGGCACAAACCGCTCTGAAAGTCAGTTACGGTTGCGTGATCCCGGTTCAGCTCGGGGCCCCACTTCGCGACATGTGGGCACTGCAGGCTCCCTGTTCTGTGGTACCACTCACTCCCATTGGGAAGTGCGAGATGCGTTTGGCATTACAGGAGGCGATGGTGTGTGTGTTGTGGACGCCTTTGTTTCGCGATGAAATGCGACGTTGTGCTTCGGCGGGTGGATAGTGCTTCCCATGGTCTGGACTATCTTCCTCGGGCGACGTATCTCAACCTCGCATGTGGTATGTGCAGTGTGGCTGGCTAAAAGCCACCTCGGCTTGTGCGCCAGAGTTGACTTGCTGTTCGTCCCCGCAAACCGTGCGCGAGGTGAGTGCCGAATTTACGACGGGCAGGAGGAGGCAACCCATCGTCTGTCAATCGCGGTTCAGACTTGCAACGCATGTTGTGACGTTGTGTTCGTTCGAAACGCATCTCTGGATTGTTTTGAAGTTGAATGAAATGTATGCGTCAAACCCGGGCATTGGGCTCAGGCAACGTTTTTAGATTAGGTTAGGTTAGGTTGGGCTCAGGGCGTTCTCTGCGATTGCACGAAAGAAGTGCCACGGGGCTTAGACGCTTTCTTTATGGTACGTACTCAGGTAAGAGAATATCCATGTCGTGTTATGGCCGTGTTGCACTCAATACAAACGGTTAAGCGTTTGTTTACACTTGTTTCGTTTGTCGTAAAATGTCCAAGCACTCCGGCACTCCGCTGGCAGATCAGCCGGCGAGCCGACGCTGAGCAGACGACTCATCTCTGCCGGAAGTGCGTGAAAAAGCCGCCCAATAGCAGGATGTCTAGCTCATGACGAACATCTGGGAATTGATGACGTAGACATGTGAAGATGGCGGCGGCCAAAAACACGAAGGGAAGGGTGAGAAAAAAGCGACAAACTTTGCAACAAAAGTGTGAGCTTTCCGCTACGCGTAGAAGAGTAATACTTGACACAGATGACGTTGACGACCCAATCTAACGATTGCGCTAGTTCATTTAGTTTGCTCAAAACGCCTTTCAGGGCCCCTTTAAATGGGTGCAGCAGCCAATGCGTCTCATGCATGGTTAAAAAAAAATAGGGAGCATAGAATAAAAGCGGTAGAAGTCTTTACGGACACATGTGGACGAGGAGGCAGCAAAACATCTTGGCGCAAAAACCAGTGGGTCACGAATGATTGCACACTGTGGGCCAAACACTTTGGAACACCGGATGAATGTTCATCTTTTACTTGGACTCTCTGCCATCACCTCCGGAAGAAAAATTTGAAGACACCCCCGCACCCACCGCGGTGGCTCACTGGCTAAGGCGTTGCGCTGCTGAGCACGAAGGCGCGGGTTCGACTCCCGGCCGCGGCGGCCGCTTTTCTGATGGAGGCGAAAAGCCAAAACGCCCGTGTGTATGAGATTTCGGCGCACGTTAAAGATCCCCAGGTGGTCAAAAGTAATCCGGAGCCCTGCACTACGGCGCGCCTCATCGCCTGCGCTGCGTCGGCGCGTTAAACCGTACAGTCAATCGAAGACACCCCCGCTTTTGCTCTACTTATATTGCATCACCCAAAGGCGTTGAGGGAGATAGCAAAATTTTAAGACGAAGCTGTGCGAGCCAGTTAAGAAATACTGCCATTTTGGTAACTTCGCCTGTGAAGCTGAACTTTGGTGTCCATTGTGGACGAACAGGGACTTCAGTGGATTTTCGGTGGATCTTCTGGTATTCGCTGAGGGGGCCTGTTCCACCTGCAGTAGCGCTCTCCAGACGGTCATCATATTCCCGCGCCAACGTTTTGTCCCAACCGAGCGTTCCTTCAGCGTGATTTGGCGTATGAAAATGTGGCGTCATTTGACGATGTCCGACAACCATATGTCGGCACGTGGTGTGATTTCACTGCACTGCGAAAAAAAAATTTAAAAGGAGGGGCAAAGAATTGTTACATAGAGAACAACAATGCGTAGCGCGCGCTGTGGGCGCATGGTGCTTTTACGGATGAGGTACTGTAACAATGAATTGGCACGAAGTTTATTGTGTTGTTTCGTAATCTCGCTTCGCAACATCATAACTTTAGATCGTTACTTGGTCGAAACAAACAAAAAAATGTTTCCAGAACCTGTTCGCACGATAATTCTGTTGAATAAAATGTTACCGTTGTGTAACAGTCGTTTCTTTTTGTAAGGTTTGACCGTTACTAAACATTGAAATTTGTAACTATTAAGAACGGGAAAGACCTTTCTTCGTTTTATGCTTGATATCTAGAATACGGAAAATTTTGCTAACATTATTTTAACATTACTTCATGCCACCCCAACCCCACACCCCATCGTACCGCCGTGCAACGGGTTTGCCCACTTCGAGACAAAATCCCGCCGACGCCCGTGCTTTGCACCCAGTGAATACTTCGCCAGTTACTAAAGACTATAGTCTTTCTTGGGCTACTTAAATGCAGAAATTTTGCACTGTCTGTTTGTATGTTTGTCTGTTTGTTTGTCTGTGACATTCAGCCACCCGGCCAAAGTGAAGCAGAAGCTGCGCAATAGTTTTATATACTCACAGCCAAATCTAAAATTTTAACTCCGGTGGCAATGTTCACACTTGTCAACACTGTTGAACAAGAACAAGACATTACGCAAATATGAGGCAGAAAATCAATACAGAAGGGATATCTTCAGTGTTCCTTTGTAAAAAATTCATGGATGCTTGATTTTTGCAATAGCAAATGAAATACTACTTCCACTGCATTTACTCTGTCGCCGGCTGTCGTCTGCGCCACTACATCTTGTGGCGGCATTTTAAGAAATCAAACGGCAACAGTTACGAAAGGTCCGTCTAGACAGGTTCATCGTTCCCAGCGCACGTGGAGTAGGGAAACGTGGTTCTATAAACGTTGAAGTAGGCGCCTTGATTCACGCGCGTCTCCCCGTACGGCAGCGCTGGCATCTAGGCGCCCGGCCTGGAGCAGTGGAACGCGGTGAATTTAAATTGGCTTGAGCGAATCTGTTCTGTCGAGTGTTTACCTTGGGGGAGCGTGACGGAAGAGGAACAGCATAAGAGGTGAGCGGGAAAGCGAAAGAAGACATTTACTTGGCAAATGTAGACGAAAGACTATCGTCTTTTGTCGACGTTTGCAACGAAAGGAGCAGATACGCTGCCAATTCCCCCCCCCCCCCCCCACCTCTTGTTTTTCTGAAGGCAACCCCTTAATTCATAATTTAATTGTTCATGTTCTCTTAATAATTGTGTTACAAAGTGAACCGTCGGGATGTGCAGAGTTTCTGTGCTTGTAATGTACATATCCAACCAATTGTGGGCAGCAGTGGCAAACTTATACGGTTCTAATGTTTACTGCTAGTAGTCTGCCATGCCGCGTAGTTTCTCGATACGTTATACGTAGTCCTTTTAAGTGCGAATGCACTTTATAAGCGACCCTGAATTCCGTTGACCGCCGTCCGTCCACATAGCAACAGCTGCGGGTGCGCGCGCTCCTCGTCTTCCTTGGCAACGGGGGGAGATGGAACATACCCACATGGGGGATTGGCCAGGAATCTCCTCGTCTTCCTTGGCAACGGGGGGAGATGGGCGCGCGCTGCCTGGCCGCTGACATGGCACATACCCACATGGGGGATTGGCCAGGAATCGGGCGTGAGAAGGGCTAATGCACCCGCTTAAAGGAGTACTGACACGAAATTTCAAAGCTGAGATCCGCTCTAGCAATCAAGTACAACGACAACACAAATAGGTGTCTGTGAATAAATGCATCTTTCTTTCTTTGTAGTTGTGTGTGTGTGTGTGATCTCTCTTTCGCGAACATTACCGAACCGCGCAAATTCAACTCGTGCATTCGCACTTTCACATTCTTCCCCTCGGGGAAATGCGGGGAAATTTTTTTTCCTTAGTTTGTGCGTTGAGTAGTTCGACCTTCACCCCTGTGTGAAGTGAAGTGAATAGTCGCAATCTTTGCAATGAGGGTTGACGTCAAGGGCACAAATAAAAGAAATTGATGCTGACTACCAGTTAAAATGTCGGACAGCGCTTTGTTGAATAACTGGTATTGCTTTTGGGAAGTTGCTTAGCAAGGGAGGCTGCTGTTTTTTTCTGTGCGTCCTCCATGTAAGCCTGCACTTGAATTCCTTTTCTTTAAATAGTTTTTAACGTTTTAGGAGGTATTGAAGACTGCTGTTCGCTGATATAGTTAGCAAAACTTTACACTGCACTGATTGGTGAAGACCTGTTATTCAGAACAGAGGGTACCCCGGACCTGCGTGCCTTAATTTGTTCATGCCCTCTCACGAAAAAAAAAAAAAGACATTTTGAGCTACATTTTTAATATTGTTACGGTGACGCTCAGGCGTTGATGGGTGAGCTGAGGGTTTATTTAAACAACCTGGGTGAGGACCGTCGCTGAGCGTCGTGTCCGAGCCCTGGATACGCGAAAAGCACCTCGTTCTTCTCTTCGTCGCCCCGGCGTTTTCGCCGGCGGGATTGGCCTGCGACATAGTTAATGCCATCTAATGTGCACCAAATTCAACAAGTTATGTAGCGTTACATTTCCCCCCTCCGCAGACGAAACCCGCCGGGTGAGTCACTCAGCAGCACGAGGGTGATAAGTCTTTAGCCGGGCGACGTGCACAAGTTGGGTCTGGCTGGACCGGCGGCCATGTGTTGTGAGGCGCGAAATGACGTAGGTAACGTCGCTTACACGGTCGAGAATAACGAATGGGCCAGTGTAACGCGACAAAAACTTGCGACACAGTCCGCGTTTCCTAAAGGGAGTCCATAACCACACCTAATAACCTTTACAGAATGATACACTGCGGTGGCGAACGTCGTATCTCTGTTTAGACCGGGACTGTGATGCAAGGGTGCGCAGGCGAGCTAATTGGCGGGACTCTTCGGCCAGGCACAGAGTCTTGGCAACTGACTCCTCGTCGTGCAACGAGAATGGCAGGATAGTGTCCAGAGGAGTGCGAGGATTGCGTGCGTAGACGAGGTAGAAGGGACTGTAGCCGGTTGTTTCGTGCTTGGCCGTGTTGTACGCGTAAGTTATGAAAGGCAATACTTCATCGCAGTTTTTGTGGTATGATGCCACGTACATTGAAATCATGTTGAAAAGTGTTCGATTTGTGCGTTCAACAAGTCCGTTGGTCTGCGGATGATATGGTGTAGCATGGCGAAACTGTGAGGTGCAAAGGCGAAGTAGCTCCTCTACAACATCCGCAATAAATTGGCGGCCACGATCACTAATAACCACGCGCGGAGCGCCATGCACTCAGAATCATAAAATTTAGCAGGAACATAGAAACCGAGGCTGCTGAAGCTGTTGGTACAGCCGCAGTTTCTGCGTAACGCGTCAGGTGGTCCACGCAGACGATAACCCAGCGGTTTCCAGCTGACATCCGTGGAAGTGGGCCAACGAAATCAATCCCGACTTTCTCAAATGGAGCAGTGGGTGGATTCACAGGATGGAGGAGGCCGGGCGGTGTGGTTGCCGGACGCTTGTAGCGCTGACACTAAACACAACTGGCGACGTATTTTTCAGTCGTGCGCCGCATGTTGGGCCAGTAAAAGCGTTCTTGTACGCGGTGTAATGTGCGAGCGAAGCCAAGGTGCCCAGACGTCATGTCATCATGCATAGCACGAAGCACGCAAGGGCGCAGCCGCTCGGGTACAACGAGAAGGAACCGCGCTCCAGTCGCATTGTAGTTTGCTTTGTAGAGCAGACCATCCCGAATAGAAAAGCGGTTGGGATGAGTGGAGTCACGAGCAGTGGCGAAGAAGGACGCTAGCTTGGGGTCACATTCCTGTTCTCGCCGGAAGGTTTCTATGTCGGGGATTGTCTCAACGACTGCTGCAAGATAGTCGTCGAAATTGTCAGCGTCGCAGGTGGTAGATGAAACTGGGAGCCGGGAAAGGCAGTCAGCGTCGGTGTGTCGGCGGCCGCTTTTGTAAGAAACAACGAAATCATATTCTTGGAGTCTAAGGGCCTAGCGGGCGAGCCGTCCAGATGGATCACGTAGTCCAACGAGCCAACATAAGGAGTGGGGGTCCGTAAGAATTGTAAAAGGCCGTCCATAGATGTAAGGGCGAAACTTATGCACAGCAAAGATGACAGCCAAACATTCTTGCTCAGTCACTGTATAATTTTTCTCAGGTTTGCTGAGCGTGCGGCTGGCGCAGGCAATCACATGCTCAGTGCCGTGAAGTCTCTGCACAAGGACTGCTCCGATTCCCATGCCGCTGGCGTCCGTATGCACTTCTGTAGGAGCAGCCGGATCGAAATAGCGTAGTATTGGCCCCGACGTGAGAAGAAATTTCAGTTGAGAAAAGGAGGCTTCGCACTCAGATGTCCAGTAGAAAGGAGCATTTTTGCGTAACAGAGAAGACAGAGGAGAAGCGAGCTCTGCAAATTTTGGTACAAACCGACGAAAGTAGGAGCATAGCCCCAGGAAACTTCATAGGTCGCGCACAGACTTTGGCTGCTTAAACTGACTCACGGCTTCAATCTTTTGTGGATCAGGTCTAACGCCATCTTTGTCGACTAGATGCCCCGACACTAAGGTCTGGCGCTCGCCGAAGCAGCATTTTTTCGAATTTAGCACAAGGCCGGCTTTTTCCAGGCAGTTCAGGACCATGTCAAGGCGGGTGTTGTGCTCTTCAAAAGTGCGTCCAAAAATTACTACGTCGTCGAGGTAGCACAGACAAATCTCCCACTTTAAACCGCGCAAAAAAATTGTGTCCATGAACCTTTCAAATGTAGCTGGGGCGTTACAAAGACCAAACGGCATGACGTTAAACTCAAATAGCCCGTCAGGAGTCACAAAAGCCGTCTTCTCTTTGTGGGCCGGATCCATCGGAATTTGCCAGTAACCAGATCTTAAGTCAACTGACGAAAAGTAGGAGGCGGAGTGCAGACAGTCAATGACATCATCTATGCGAGGAAGAGGGTACACGTCCTTCTTTGTAATTGCGTTCAGGCGTCTGTAGTCAACACAGAATCGCCAGGAACCATCCTTCTTCTTCACCAGGATTACCGGCGCTGCCCAAGGGCTAGCTGATTCCTGTACCACTCCCTTCTGTAGCATCTCGTTGACCTGGTCTGCGATGACCTTCCTCTCGCCAGGAGAAACCCGATAGGGTTTTTGCCGGAGCGGGCGGGCGGTTCCGGTGTCTATGCTGTGGCGTGTGCGAGAAGGCGGGATTTCGGTCTTGTTGCCGGGGCTGGTGGAAAAGTCAAACACTGTCGCATGCCTTGAAAGGACATGGGCTAACGCCTCCCTCTCGGCAGAAGAAAGACCTTTGTTTATCATCTTCAAAAGCTGTTCGTCACGCGTAGCGCAGTCACCCTTGGAATCGCAAGTTTCGTCACTCACTGTTGCCAGGGGTACTCTGGTATCCTTTTCAAATAGCGTATCCTTTTCAAATAGTATCCTTTTCAAATAGCGCAAGCTTCATCCCTATAGCGGCAGAACGGTACTAGCTGCTGAACAGTTAACTGCGCATATGGAACTGCGCCCACCGTGTACGGAAATCAAACAGTGTGGCAACAAAACATCCTTCTTGACGCAGTTCGGCAGAATGGGCTCAACAATTGCACAAAAGGAAGGCTCCACAGCACCGCAGGCCATGACAGGTACAAAGGACGCCGATAGGGGAGGTAGAACCATGTCTTCCGAAACAACCAAAGCGTGTTCGCTCGAACGTGAAGATTCTTCGGCAAGTGCAGAGTAAAGAACAGTGCTTACACAGAGTTCGCCAGTCGCACAATCTAACTTAGCACCACATTCTTGCAAGAATTCAATACAGAGAATAACTTCGTGTGTAGACTTCTGAAGTACCGCAAATTCTGCTTTGAAGCTTTTGCCCCCTAATGACACATCCACTGTACAAGTACCAAGGGGCCACAACGGTTCACCACCAACGCCTTGAAATGGGGCACTGCGATCCCAGCTGAACATTACTTTAGTCCCAAGGCTGTCTTTAAATGCCTTACTCATCACAGAAACTGTTGCCCCAGTGTCAACCAAAGCCATCGTTGGCACACCATCAATTAAAACTTCAATCTTATTTTTGACTATGTAAACGGGCAGAGGTATATTTCGTAAAGGCTGTCCGGCGACCTCACCTCCATCGGCCGCGCCGGCTACTTTCTCGGCGGTGGCGAAATTGGACGGCGCCTAGGTGATGGAGACTGGCGCTGGCGTAGAGGCGGTGGAGTCAAACTTCTGTCCGAAGCGGGGGAGCCATTGCGCGGACCGGTCGGCTGGTCGTTACGTGTTGACGACAGTGGTGGATACCATCGAGTGCCAGGGTTGAGGTTATTGGGCCGAGGAAACGTGAACGTGGGATCGTCGTTGGGTCCTTGGCGCCGACGGCGACAAAGCCGCGAAATATGGCCGACTAGTCCACATGCATAGCAGGTAGGTGGTTCGCGACGAGGATACTGCTGACCAGGCGAGAATTGCCTTCTTGGAAAACTCGAGCGATGGTGCTCTTCTGGGTAGTACACGCCCTGTGTACGATGGGAATCACGATGGAAATCTTCCCGTGGCTGGTAGTGGGGCGCCATAGTGTACACGCCCCTTCGCTGGTAGTCGTCCACGTCAGCAACGTTGACCGACGGCCGTGAGGAGCCAAAATGTGTTGTTGAATGGCAACAAGTAGGTGACGCATCGCGGAGGAAGCTTCCGTCGCGAGAGGGTGTCCAGCAACGAGTTACGTCTCCATGCCGCAGGAGCTCCTCGGGAACGATTTGTCGGATAGTCGCAGAGAAGTCGGCAGACGAGCTGACGTCCACGCTGGCCACCGTTGTGACGTTGGCCAGTCGGCCAAACTTGGGCGTAATCCGACGCGCCTTCAAAGTTTCAAACGTACGGCAGTGGCGAATCACATCGGTGACCGTATTCAAGTTGTCCTTGCCGATAAGGAAATTATATACGTCTTCTGCGATACCCTTGAGGACATGCCCAACTCTGTCATCTTCTGGCATGCTGGCGTCAACGATCCGGCACAGCTTGAGGATTTCCTCAATGTAAGTTGTACATGTTTCCCCGGGCACTTGCGCTCTCTGGAGAAGCGTCTGCTCGGCCCTCTTCTTCTTCGCTATCGAGTCACCAAATCCCTTCCTAATTTCTTCAACAAACCGTTCCCATGTGGTCAACGCTGCCTCGTGGTTTTCAAACCACGTCAGTGCTGTCTCGTCCAAGTAGATTTCGACGTTCGCGCGTCGGGCCACAGCGTCCCAACTCTTTCATAATGAGCGAGCCATTCATCCACGTCTTCTCCGGCCTTCCCTGAAAATCACCGGGGTTCCCGATGGGGCTGCCAGCTGCCCGTCGGTAGTGTCTGGGAACTGCCTGCAGGCGGAGTTATCGTTTCTTGGATGGGCGGGAGGCCAGCAACGCGACGGCTTCGGCGCAGATCCAGGGACTCTGTTGTCCGCGGCGTCGTACCCAGCACCTCCACCAAAAACTGTTACGGTGACGCTCAGGCGTTGAGGGGTGAGCTGAGGGTTTATTTAAAAAACCTGGGTGAGGACCGTCGCTGAGCGTCGTGTCCGAGCCCTGGATACGCGAAAAGCACCTCGTTCTTCTCTTCGTCGCCCCGCCGTTTTCGCCGGAGGGATTGGCCTGTGACATAGACAATGCCATCTACTGTGCACAAAATTCAACAAGTTATGTAGCGTTACAATATCAATATAAATTCATGGCCCGTAATTATTTTAATTTTTTTCCAACCTAAGCAAAAAAGGTTGGTTCGCAATTTCTTCATTCACCCGGTCTTTCTCCGGAACTTCAGCGTTATGAGCACAGGACATCACATGGACATGTCATGCGGCGAAGCCAAAATGTCAGCATTTTCCTCCTTAATATTCGTAATTCTCCGAATACCTAATAGAAAATAATTTAAGCGATAAAAATGGCCTACAAGTAGAACAAAAGAGCAAACACCATTAGCGAATAATGCGAAGATTCACCTATTCGCTGACTACTCTTACTTACTGTTTTTCTCTGACTTCATTTCCTTTCAAGTTCAATGAAATCCCCGACAATCCCGTAAATTATCTTCTGGATGACTAAGATTCCCCTCATGATTTCCTGTTTTCCGTTTTGCTAAAGTCCTTCACATGAGGACTTCTAAACTTTGTCGAGTTAACTGAAGGGAAAATAACGGCTACCAGGCTTACGTGGCCCGCACAAGACTGTTTCAGCAATGGAGTTTTTTTCTTTCTCTTTGCTGCATGTAACTGTTCCGGACACTCTTGTTCAATTTATGTGCAGGTCATGCAAAGTGGTTCCTGTGCGCCAGATCCGCGTTTTTTTATTAGGAAATGGTGTGTGCTTGATTTCGTGCGCGTTAAATAATACGTGACTGATGCTGTGAAGGCGATGTTTCCGTGGCATCGACCAATTTGTAACGTGTTGTGAGGCGCGTAATAGGACCATGATCCAGCTGGGAAGAACGGCGCCGTTTATTCCGATGCTATACACCCATTTTGGGTGTGGCTCCTCGATCCGTTCCAGGTTGCCAACCTACATTTCAACACTGGCTGTTTATGGACTCTACATCATCCCCTTGTGGAGTTCTTGCAGTGAGTTTTTTTTTCTGTGTAGGGTAGCCAACCGGATAGTTAGTTCCCTGGTTAACATAGCGTTTCTTTTTGCCTTCCTTCTTTTTTTTTTGAACAGAGTATGACTATATATGCAAGAATTCCCGTGCCATCCTACTATTGAATATAGTATCACAGACCCCACATAATTCCCCGAAGAAAGGATTAGCGCAGAGAAGGCAACCGATTGAATGCACAGCAATGGCTCTCCACTGGTTTTGTTCACTTTCGCCTGCTGAAGACGGGGCTTATCAGTAAGGGCTTTTAGCCTGTATTGGTGGCAGCTCTCCTTGTCGTTTAATTTATTTTCTCCTAGGTCGTCCAGTTGAGCAAAATATTAACTTGCAATTATTCGACAGAAAAATCCCATTTATGTTCCTTGTAGTTTGAAAGTACGCATAGTTGCTCTTTTGGGAGCGTGTCCCACGTCGCGCGAAAGCAAAGGGAAGAAGGTAACGGGGTCATCATGATCCCTGCATAATGTTTACGGGCATATGATGTCAGCGTTGATTTTTAATGTTGTTGAATTAACAGTGCAACAACCACAGATGCTGAGAGAGAGAGAGAGAGAGAGAGAGAGAGAGAGAGAGAGAGAGAGAGAGGACTTCATTTCCGGTCAGACTAAAACCTGATGGCGTTTTTTCGCCAGAAGAACCATGGCCAGCTGGTAGACGAGGGCCGCCGACGCGAACCACACCCGCCAGTTGGGAGCAGGAGGGTTAGGGCAACGCCGCCTGTATAAACATTGCCTAACGCGTGAGCGAAAAATGGCCAAACAGCCACTCTCCTGTTGCTCTCTCCTACCCTTCCCCGCTCCGTAGCCTTCCAGCGTGCTTTCGTGTCCGCCAGCCAGCGCCGCTTCTCGGAAACTATGCACAATAGTGAAAAGTTTGTTTAGCGTTCCCGAGGCGGTGCTCCTACGCCTTCTTGTTTTTCACCACGCCTGTCTATCTTGGTTTGTCACTGATAAAACTTCCTTTGTCAAGAAGCAAAATCCCCTGAGTTGCCGCAGGCTGATGCCGGCTTTGCGCGCTTATCTACTCGGATCACAGGCCCCGAAATTTTCTGAGTAGGGCATCCCACCTCTATCCCTTCCGCATTTAGGTATTGTTTTGACCCCGCTGTTCACACTCCGCATCGGTACGCACTTCTAAAATTGAGGACTGTACTGTAGAAGCGCCCGGATAGCGTGGCGGGATCTCAGCTGCTTATTCTTTTGTTTCCTATAATTTTCTGAAGTTTACAAGCACGTGATATTATTGGAAAGTAATCGTACAAGTGAGCGCCTGAACAAAAAACGTGCACGCAAGTTTTCCTTCTCTAAATACTCCAGAAAGAAAAATATCAGTAAAATAATGGCTGCCCCAGCAGAAAATATCGTTTTTCTGTTAGATATATGTCTACCCGACAATCAGTATGTTCTTACACTATTTCTGTCCGCCTCCGTCTTTATCTCTGGAAAAAATGCAGCAAATATGAAGCGAGTGACACGTTGAACGAGATCCCCAGTGCGCCACAGAACTAGCGCCCCATCGCGGCTAAGATGTAAGCGAAACGGCCCTTGAAGCCCAACAGGCAAGCTGACAGACACACGTCGTAGAAGTGAGTGCAGCGTTCGCGACTCGCGAGCAGTGACGTAAGGCGAGATGTCCGCCGGCACGCGCCACATAGCGGATCAGTGCCTGAACTAAGCGTCCCTACCCTTCCCATTGAAAAGCGCGCGGTGCGTCAGGCAATGTTAATACAGGCGGCGTTGGTTAGGGTAATGAAGGGACTGTGGGGAGGCGGGTCAGTAGAAAAGGATGTGCTCAACATTTGCGTCAATCGCAGAAAAAACGCAGCGGACATCATGTGCGACTACCTGCCCCCTGCCTGGTAGGACATCTAAACGAGGCAGCCGGTGTTTCTCTGCGCTATGACAAGCCTAAATACAAATTTGCGAATTTGACATTGGCCATGGCTGCTACTCCGGCAGAAGGTTGCCAAGGGTTGGACGACAGTTAATCAGGTCAGGCCGCCGGCTAACCGGGGAAGTTTGGCTGCTATCGGGGGTAATTTGACGTGTTGGTTGACGAGAATTCTTACACGAAAGGGGGAGGGTTGAGAGCATTCAAGGATGTTTGCTTGTATAATATCATGATGAGTAGATGCGAAAATGCAATACATTGAACCCAGAGTGTATTGCGCGTTAATTGCCCATTTCTTTGGGCGATTAACGCACAGCTCACAGTCCAAATGACGAAAGAGACGATAAGAAGCGGCATGGTAAAAGCGCTGACATCTCCGAATAGGGTGCATAATGCGAACTGTAGCATGGAAAAGAAAAGTGTGGGAGAGGAAGTGCGCAAAACTGAATACAAAAAGAGGGGACAACAGAGAAGTACTACAGCTGCTTTGTGACGTGCGCCTTCCGGAAAGGAAGATGAAAAAGGAGGGAAATGGAGAACGTAAAAAGGTGCGTGAGAGAAAGAGCAAACTTTTATTGCGCATTTCTAAGCCTGGAGGTGGCTTCTCAGTCGAGAAGCCCAAGCGTCGTCTTTGCACGTGCGTTCCAACCTCTCCGTTATCATGACCTGGCCAGCGAGATGTGCTCAGGACAGCGTTCTCCCACTGCTCCAGGTTGGGGTTAGGAAAAGGTGGTGGCAAGTCCGGGTTTTGGCTACATAGCCAGACTCGTACAGGGAGCCTGAATTTCCATAGAGCTTGCGTCGGGGTGGATGCTGATTGGGGAACTGCATATGGACCCTTTGTGCCCGCTGTATACGTTCTCGCTAACCAAACAGACTTCCGGCACAGGTGGTTTTAATGTCCCACAAAGTGGACAACTGAATAAACTGCTTGCTGGTTTCCGCTAAGGCCCGTGTAACGATTCAGCGCGAAGAGTTTCGCCGTTAACTTGCCCAAGCGTGATAAACCGGCGAAGTTTTGTGCATTGCGGGGAAGTTCCGTGTGTGACGTTGAAGACAGCTCATCACACAAGTTTTGACACACCGGAGCCTGTCCATTGCGCGTGCCCTCGGGGCCTGTGAATCATGCCCGCCGCGGCGGCAAGAACCAGTACGACCTGGATCCAGCAGAGGCGTAGTGCGATGGCCTCCCCTCTTCCCCTCGCTCTCCCCGGCACAGCGTGCACCGAGCTCTGGGGACATTCGTCGCTGATCCTAGGGAAGGCGAACACTGAATCTAGGGGCAGTTTTTTTGTATATTTGTACTTTTTATGCCGTGCGCAACAAACTGAACGCTTGTTGACTGTTGGGAATTCTGGTTATAAATACTCACATTCCGCGAGCGCAGAGTAGTGCGTCCTGGACTCTTACGGAGAACGTTTCTCTGCCTGTTCGAGTTGTCATGTTGTAAGCATGCCAGTGTGCGCTTCCTGTATCATCGCTGTTCTTTACTGGCCATGCATTAAACAATTTAAGTTTGGCTCTGGGCTTTCCGTTGTTGGAACGGGGGCAACTCCCCGGCAAACTGCTCGCCCACAACGCTACCACGGCAAGACGGAGGTCGGTTCTTGGACGCCTGTGCCCATGTAATACTCGGCTGTCCGCACTCGCCAGAGGAAGTGGAACAAAATTGAGGAAGGAAGTGCAAACCAGAATGCACTCACCGAGGAAATAGTGGGGCCTGCTCGTTACAGCCTTTATTTCAATCTTTACTTCTGGTCCAACCTTATACAACTGCCAATGAACGAAAACTGAGCAATTACACCAGTTCCCCCTCCCCCCCCCCCCAAAAAAAAATGTATTGCGATCGTATGCACCAGATATTGTTAAGTAATAATTTTAGATAATACAGCACTGTACAATTTCGGTACATTTGCCGTGGACTGGGAACCGTGGAAATGCATTGTCCGAGCATATCCTGAACTGTAAAAATTAATTATTTGTGTGTATGTATTTTTTAGTGGACCAAAAGAGAATACAGTACGCCCACAAGATACAAGCGCGAAAGATCTTGTATGTTTCGAAGCACCAATGAAGACAACATACAACTTTGCTTAGTTTGAAAAAAAAACTCGTATTTGATAACTCATTCAACTTTATTCTAGCCGCAAAAGACGTTTTTCTTAACAAAAAACAACAACAAAAAGAAACTTTAGGAATAATAAGTAACATTCAAATAGTGCGCTCGATTGACGTAATACGGGCAGGAGTGATGTAATATGGGCCGGCCCTAAACCATTTTTATCAGTTTGTTCTCTGCAAATTATCATTCAAGTGATGCGATCAAACGGAGCTAAGCCTTACTAGATGATGATGATGATGATTGCTATTGGTCTCCCTTTTGAAGCGGGGTGATGACATGTCATCTTACCAAAAAGGAATAATATAATCATGTTTTACACTCTTGGTTTAATACTAGCGCTGCTTAGGGCAGGCACTAAAGCTTATTAGGCCCGTAATACTTTTTTTTTCCTGTTACAGGTGGTAACTGTCCTAGGCAATATCCCCCTCTCTGCTTTTCGCCCACCAGCATTCTAATCTTCTTTTCGTCCCGTCGACAGCCTCGGAGTTGACTTCCTCCGTGATACCCTTAAATCCCAGGGCTTCTGAAAGCCCAATATTCCCTTCATGTAGATTTGGATGGATACCCTCACATTCTGGCACTATGTGCCGCATAGTTACTGTTTCTTTTCCGCAGACCGCGCATACCCCATCATTTTGTGAATGCTTCCCTACAAAACTCTTAGTTCGCAAGCAACCTGCTCTAGCCTCAAAAAGCAAAGCACTGCCCTGGGAATTATCGTAGAAATTTTCCTTTCTGATGTTCAATTTCTCAGCCCTGTACATCTCTAACGACGTTTACCTTCCATTTTTTCCCTCCATTTATTCGTTTCAATCTGCCTTGCCTCTTTCTTGGTTACCTTGGCTGTTTTGGATTCTCCACTGTTCTTTCCGTATTTCATCATTAGCCTTCTCGCACAGTCATGTTTCTTGGCGGTGGCTTTGGTCGCCGCCCGCCAATCGCACGCATAATATTCTGTGACGTCACAGAGATGGCGCCGGAAAGAGGCTGGGGAGTCGTCACTCCCTCGTCGGTTTTGTTTTCATGTGTTCACTACTTGTGTGAAGTTTGCAGCAAAGCCGGCATCGTTGTTATGGGGAAAGGCAGTCCTTTCATTGAGCCAAACTTGAATTTTCTCTTCGTGGCTCCTTTTATGGACGTAGGTTGCCACGTTGTCGGAAACGGGGCACGGAAGGGTCGTAATTACCGTAATTACCCGATTCTAACGCGCCCCCGATTCTAACGCGCACCCATTTTCCTGGCAAAAAAAACCCGGAAAAACTTCCACCTCCGATTGTAACGCGCACAGAACTTTGTGAGCATGAAAAAGAAATGCGAGAGAAACGGGCGATTTGTTTCCCGAAGCAATCGCACTCATCTCACTCCTCGTCGCTCTCCGCTGACCACAACATCTCGTCCTCGGTGCCGTCTAGCGCGTTCGCGATGCCACACGTATGAACGAACGTTCAACCATGGTCGATGGGATCATGGCCCACGCCTCGCACGCCAAACCCGCGAGCTTCTCCAAAGGCGCACGCTTCAGCCAACCTCTCGTTTTGAACGCGTGAGAGCTGCTGCTGCCATTGCTGTTATCAAGCGCGCAAGTGGAACGATTTGACGATTTGTGTGAACGCCGATAGAAAAGCCTAGGCGCCTATGATTTCTGCGTCCGAAAAATCGTTGCTAAAAGCTTTGGCGCCATCTTGAGATGGCGATGGCGATGGGTGGGACGAAATTCCCGCTGTTTCAGCAGTTTCGGTTTCGTATCCGATTCTAACGCGCATGCGATTTTTCGACCTATTTTTCCGGAAAAAAAGTGCGCGTTAGAATCGGGTAAGTACGGTACGTGGTCCACGCCCGCTGGCACGTTTACGATTTGTGTGACGCCCCCCATGCGGGTCAAGCGTTTGACGCGCAAGGTTCAAGAATGGTCGGGCACATCGTCAATGTGCCCGTGGTCATAGACGACATAATTACGCGCAACGTTTCAGACGATGCGGCGATCTTCGCCCACCTTAGAAGCATGCAAGCGATAAAGTCAGTATACAAGCACAGGGGCAACACTTCCTTTACTTGGATTCCCACGTATGCGTGGGATCGGGAATTTTTTTCTGATTGGCGCTCGGTTTTGCACGTGTTTCCGGATGAGAAAGGTATGCATTCGTCATTTTGATGTTTTATGAGGTTTGGGGGCGCCAGTTCTAACGTTTAGCTTTTTTTTTGTCGCTACGGACGGCGCATAATTCCTAGTCTGCATTAAAAAGCTTTACGAAGGGCAGCAATCATGACGATGTATAAATTGCTTTTGCTATTAAACAAAGATATTTCCTACAGGCTATTTCCCGTCGTGATTGGTGGGAGAGACACACCTGTACACAGTTAGCGGTAGTGTCAGAGCGGGAAACTGGTCCCGGTACGGTACCCGGTACCACTGCGCATGCGCACAGCCACTTCTTCCGCCTCTGCGCACGCACAGCAGCGACGGTCGTCTACCGAGTACCGTACCGGGACCGGTTCTCCGCTATGCTATAACTCTCTATTAACGACTTCTGCCTGCATAAAGGTAACGTGGTTCTGAAGTAAGAGCTTGCAAATGGCGGTTCCCAGTGTCCCGAAACGGGGCAAAAAATGTCACGAACTTCGGTGCCATGAATTAGTCGTGAATTTGCAGCTCCAGGCCGAGTTGCTGCTTAAAACTGTTCATTAAAGAAATAAATGACACATTATGAATGCTTTTAATCGAGATGTAGTGCTTAGCGCATAAAAATGAGGTTTTACGTATTGCTTTTACGCACAGCAATAAAACAGTTCGCCGTCACAAAGGGGCAGTACATGCCTCTTCATTCTAAAGAACCCGACGCGCTGCATTCTTCCATACTTCTTCAGCCTGTGGGTCACTTGATTGAAAACGAAAAAGGAACTTAAAAGTTCCAGCTGAAATATGCGTCTATGTCTTAAGATGTATGTTTTTTCTCTGTGCTTTGCAGGCCGAGCTTTGAAAGCTTGTCGGTGGTCATGCTTACGGGAAGTCCGAGGGCCTGCTTGTAGGCCCTCCAAGTTACAGCGTCCACCTTTTTGGTTTCGGACTTCGTGGGAGGTGCGCGAGGTATGGCGTATATAATTTTGGAGATAATCAATGCTTGGAAGAGGCGATGGGTGTCTGCCCCGCGCTATCCACTCACTTTGTTGTTTAAAGAAGAAGCGATACAGGGACAGGTGAATAAAAAGGGAAAAGCGTAGGAAGAGAGGGGTATAAAGAAGGAGAAAAAAGGGGAGTAGAGGCGGATTTAAGATAAGGATAGCGGGAAGGGAAAGAGATTGGGGGCAGTGGACAGTAGGATGAGAATTATGAACTGGAGGGGAGGAGCGATTACGGGAAGGGTTTCAACAGGAGGAAGCAAGGCAGGAGAGGGGAGAGACTGTGAGGGCAAGGGCTGGAGTGCATGAAGAAGAGGATTGGGAGTCAGGAAGAGTGGGACAGGGAAGCACTCGAGGGAAGGGTGCGTGAGGGAAGGGGAGGACAGGGGAGGAACCGGAGACAGGAAGTGGGAAAGGAAGGACGGAAAGAGAAAGGGGAGTGGGAAGAGATGAAGGTTCTACGGGATAGAAGGAGAGAGGAACCAGAGAAGAGAGAGGAACATGAAGAGAATGTAACGTAAGGTAGGAGGGAGAACATAAGTTGAGGAGGAGGGCGAGAGGTAGAGTAGAAAGGAGGGGGACGAGAGAATGGGGGTAGAAAAGCCTTCTGTGATCTTCTTGTGTGATTGGTAAGCAGATGAAAGAAAAAAGGGGCAGGGGGGCGTTATGTGTGCAAGAATGGCAGAAACGCTACTGCTTTTTGCCGTCACTTGCACCATTTTTGGCGCCTTGGCCATATTCCCGCCAAGAGAATGTTTCGTTTTGCCAAGGGAAGTGATAAAGGGAAGTGATAAGTGATAAAGGGAAGGGATATATCATTTTGTCGACCCTGCTGTCCCGCAAACTCGGATTCCTTGGGCAAGTTTTTTTTTTTTTTTTTTTTTTGCAGATACTACACCATGGCTACGAAGCACGCGGGAGGGGAGGACTCTGAATTAGCTTTTACCTCTTGTGAATCTTAACCCTGCTCACATATCTCGACACACACGGGAGTTTTCGTATTTCGCCTTCACCAGAAAAACGACTGCGGCGGCCGGAATCGAACCGGCATCCTTGGCCACAGCAGCACAACAAGAAAGCGTCGCGGCTGCTGCCCTGTTCAATTCGTTAGAAAGGACTACAATCAGAGGGATTTTTATGAGCTGAGAAAATCGTGCGTCTAGCAGGCACTAAGCAACGAAATGCGGGGGTGTCAGTTTGCTTGGGCCTTGCAACGCAGCTGTATACCCAGCATCCTCCCTATGACAGGAAAATCGCTCTTCTGCGCGTGCAGGTGGCCTGCGGAAAGACGTGGAGAAATGGGCCTCGTATTTTGTACCGGACGTATACATACAGTCTCGCCGGACGGCAAAAATAAGCGCATATTAAACAAACCTGCGTCGTCCAAAACGGAGCACCATCTCCTCGCGAAACATCGAAGCGTGGCGAGCCTTGAAAGCGAAGGTTGAAGATTCCAAACAGCAAGTTAACTCTGTGAGTATTTTTATTTACGCTTTTGAGTCCACGACGGGAATATTTAGGGCCTTTTTAGAGAGCCTCTATAGCTTCTCTGCTAAAACTCTCATAAATACACCAGGCAAGTAACAAATTATTTGGGGCGCTGCAGTCTGCTTACGTAGCTGGAATGCGCAAGCATCATCTCTTGCTCGCTCTGGCACTGTGCACTTCCTGTGCTGCGGCTTTGTTGGCGTTCATACGTTGTCGACTGAACTTGACCGGCGCAGAAAGTGGCGTCGAAACACCCCTCACGTCGAGGCGAGGTGCGGGTCACTCTGACAATTCTGACGAACACAAGGGAAACTGACGGCTTCGCCTTCAACCGCACCCCACAAATGACGGCTGACTGCAAAAAGCGTCAGCGAAGGGCAAAGGCAACTGGCGGCGTACATCAGGCAATGGCTTGAAGACGCCACCAGAGGTCCTCTGGAATGTGAGGACTAAGCGGGTCCCCGTCCATAATTAATACAAGCTTTTCTCTGTCTCCCTCTGACGTGCTATGGAGCCACAAGTCACATGATCCCGTGGAACCACCAAGGGCACGCACTTTTTTTGAGTTGTCCGTTTTATTTCTCCTCCTGGCATTCCTTCGTTTGACAGCCGTGTTCCACGCACGCTCATCACACGGGGAATTTTGCAGATATTCGCCGCGCACAACGCCAAATTTTTTGCCTCATGGAGCACATCGGGATTGCGGTTTAATATGAATGGTATAGTTCAAAAACGTAATCAGTGGATGTGAGAAGTGATGGACTGTAAGAGGAATGTGCTGCTATTTTTTAAAAGCAGTGGCACACGGTCGTCTTCTGATCATGTCACCACTTGGGTATGCACCACAATGCCCGACGTTCGGGGCAGAAGAGAAAGGAGAGGAGCTCAAGAAGCAAGATTTGTGAGTACGTGTCGAAAGCATCGAGGGCATCATCGTCATCATCATCATTGCCATCACGTCCTGATTTTGAGTAGCTGTGCTTTGCGGCCACCAATCCGAACGACGTCCAAAATATTCAACACGCCATATATGCCGAAGACGCCACACTCTAGTGTTCAAGGAGTAGCCCTGGCGAGCAGGAATACGCATCGCAACAGGGCCTCGATATAATGAGCGGCCACGCCCACGACGTTGGACTAAAACCTGCTCCAACGAGAAATCGGTATATGTAGTAGTACCCAGTAGAAATGTCAACAGGAATGCGACAGAAACCCAACAAGAATTCTTGCCGCACGACGAAATTATTTTTTGTAGTGATGACAGAAGTTCTGTCGTTACGACAAAGCCGTCTGTTGTTACAATACACATTTCTGTTGTAACGACACAGTCAATTTTTTTGTTGTCAACAACAGTAACAACAGCAGCAAAAAAGCCAATCACTATTCGCAGCCTCATTACACTGACAGTAAACAACCTACCATTCCTTGCCGTAGCAACATCAAGGTCCTGGGCTCCATTCTCCAACAAGATTTAAAAGCACATGGTAATGGGTAAAAGTCATCCTTGCAAAAATTAATTAAATCCACCAAATGCTCCTCCACGTGACGCTCTATACGCCAAGGGCTCAACGAACACGAATTACGCAAAGTAGTCGAAGCCTTGGTTTATTGACGCGTAATGTTCAGCACCTTTCAGCCCCTTTGCAATACACAAGCCAAAAAATAGAAATGGCCATCAGAAAATGCGTCCACACAGAAACGGGAGTGCCTCTGCACGCCCCCCACGGCAGTAATCAATGACGCTGCCCTCAACAATGCACTCTTAAGAAAAAGCCTCAGTTCATCATGAAGCTTAAGCACTGCCGTCTGACAACTTCAATGCAAGGGCGGGAAATTCTTTGCACCCTCGGGGACACCACCGGGCACCCATTACACGCCCGCCTTTACCCCGGGAAATCATACCAAGAATCAAAGTGCTCCGCATACTAAAACACATGAGCAGAGCCGCTGATCAAGAACGTAGAGCATCTCCCAGTAAACACCTACCGGAACCCACCCATGACACCTACTACACGGACGCCCGTTTTGTGGAACATACCACGACGACGGCATCGGTTGGCCCCTGCGCATCTCACGTACGGCATCATGCCAACGCCCCCTCGCCTACAGCCGCAGAGACTCAAGCCATTGCAGAAGCCATTATACTCCACCAGCATCGGACCGGCCACATTACAATTCGCGCGGAAAGCCAGGGAGAACTGCGAAGCTTCGCTACGAGTGACATTACAGCTGATTAATGCGGACTTCTGGGCAAGTCGGTATTACATTGCTGACGAGTAAAGCGCAAAAAAATTACACAAGGGACGAAGAAGGACAACAAGCGCTTGTCTCTCTTGTCCTTTTCCTTTCTTGTGTAATTTCTCGCGCTTTACTCGTCAGCAAAACATCACAGCACCTGTTCACGATAACCTGACAACATACATGCAAGCTCATTCCCGCCGGCACGATTTCCTCGAATTAATCCCCGGCCACCAAGGCATAGAGGATAATGAACGAGCTCAAGCTCTGGCCCGCGACGCTCTTCCCCGGGCAGCCCTCAGCCGTGGCCTGAGGAATACAACCCAAGGGAGGGCAGCGCCGCGAACATCTCGGCAATCTCCGGGCAGCAAGAATGCTCCCTTCCTTCCTATCGAATATCATGTCACGCAGACATGCCACATACACCAGACAGGCGCATACGATGATCCCCTTCTGTGATCTCGTCGTGCACTAGATAGACAAGTATTAAATGCAGAGCATTTCAGTAACTCACGATGTCACCCGCGTTGACGTCCGTAGTCCGCACCGCACCCCTCCCTACTATATATAAAAAAATACTATCCGGCGCCCGGTTTCGATCCCTCGACCCTGCGGGCGGAACGCAATGCACATGGTGCTCTACCCACTGCGCCAAAAAGCCGACACAGAATGGGAGCTTACGAACGCGCCTTATATCGTTGACTCATTCAAATTACTGCTGACGAGCGCTCTCTCGTCAACAGTTGCCACAAGTGCAACAACATTAACGTAACGCAAACTACTTAACGTCGTGCGCCCCCGGAAATGCATTTGATCGTGCCCCTCGCGAGGGGGATGTTTCACTGCGTCTTCTCTCGGTCGCGGGACCCGTGGCGCCATCTGGCGGAGGCGCGGCACAACTCGTAGCACTTTCTTTGAAAAAGCGCCTCGAAAGCGCGGCAAATATGAAATAGGGATGACGCGCTTTCGAGGCAATCCGCCGACGCGGCTGCTTTGTGTACAGACTCGGCGGCGAGCGTCCGGGGTTCTGGTGCCGACCGAACCCCATTTCAGGGCGTCCGCACTGTCGGGGTACGCGGCGGCTATCCGGATAGTGAACGCACATATTGGCGATGTGTACGGGCCACCTCGTCTCCCACATTTCTTGCCCTCAACCCTTTCCGCCCTGATACTCCATATCACGTGGTCAAGCTGGGCCACTCCCCCCGAGAGCCTACGGGACGCCCTGTGGTCCGTGTTCGCTGGCCACAATGAAGCGCTTTGTGGCCCCCGCCAAGCCCGCCACCGTCGGGGGAACATGCAACACCTCCTTCCTGCGAGAACGCACAACAACCTGGCGGCTCGGACTTCAGTAGCTAAATAAAGTTTATTCTCCCTCTCTCTGCCACGTTTCTTTCCAGTGTGGATTCCCCAATCAATTCATTTATTGCCATTTACTGATAGAGATTTTTACGAGGGAGTATGGACCCACTCAAGCTGATTTCGTGAAGGCGCTATGTGTTGCGTACGTCCATAAGAAGGACGCTGGATAAGCTTGATTTTGTTTACGTTGAGTCAGGGGGGGGGGGTAAGAAATTTATAAAGAAGGGCCCCAACCCGTGCCTACTACGGTGTAACGGGTAGATGTGGCGAAGTCATTGCAGACAGATCGATATAAAATATGTGTCAAAGCCGGTATGTGTATATAAATTTGGGGAATCGAGCACACTTGTTATTTTATTGTTGTTATTTGAACTACAATATTTCTTTTGTACTTCTGAGTTCTTTCTTTGATGTTTTTTTTTCGTTGCAACCTGGATAATGGCAATGGACTAATCTAAAGTCTGTTTTATGGACTTTTTTACTGTTTATGCTCAGGACCTGTTTAGAGTTTATGCTATTTTTGTTTGGTGATTTTATTGTTGGGCAATGTTACCGTTAATAGCCTTGACCAGATTTTCTGATATATGTAAATATGTGCTTTGCTTTTGATAATTTCCTGTTTGGATACCGAAAAGCTTGTTTTAAATAATTTGATTAGTTCATCGCGTTTCTTTTTCGTAATGTTGCACGTCGTGAGGCAATGGTCGAAGTTTTCAGCTGGTAGTTCACATCTGCAGGTACTATTATTGTTAATCTCGAATTTAAATAAAATGGTAGCCTAGCGTGGCCTGATATCGCTTCTGCTGTGTTATAATTTCAAAACAAATTTGGTGGTACAATTTTACGCTCCTTTAGTTGGAAGGACCTTCGCTCCTTTAGTTGGATTTTAATGATCTGGGTTGTAATGCGGATATCTAAACTGTCACCGATAATGACTACTCGTTTCGCCGATTCGTCAGCTATCTCGTTACCAAGAACACCGGGGTGCCCTTTGGTGTAAGCTAAAATCACAACATGTGTGTCCTTGATTTTGTTTGATTTGCTCTTGATTTGTTGGATGGAAATATTTACGCTGCTTGGATTTTTTAGCCCTTGTAACGGCGACAGGCTGTCCTATATTATTTGGCATTTGACATTTCTGGCATGGAATTTCATTTTTTATGAACGTTTGTTTTGCTACAGGGCATATATATGAGAGTATGAGTTGATGGTGATTAGATAATGTTCGCTTCGGGGATGAAGTCAAGGAGGGAACAATGATGGCGCCCATGTATCCATGCGGCGTATGCGGAGGCGTCGTCTACGCGGAGGCCCGTCGCCGCAAGGTGCCGCAGTCTCGTCGGCCTCAAGGCGAGGCAGGACCACATCAAGTGGTGAAGGTCAAGGTGGGAAGTAATTATTCAAGGTGGGAAGTAATCCTAGGGCTGCTTCTATGGGGTGGGATGCGGTTCTCAGGCCCGGAGGCACTTTCATCATGTTAATAGCATGAAGACGGTTTGGTTCGAGTCTGGCACATATGATATACCCCAAAATAGGACAAGGAAATCTCAACGGTGTCGAAGAATTTTGATAGTATCAAAATAAACGCACTGTACGGACCGTCGTCAGAGTTAATTGATTCAATGACCTCTTTTTTTTCAGGAAGGAGCCATGGCTAGTGCAGGTAGGCGGCCCTATTCCCAAGTAATCGACGGTGTTAAAAGATGCCCTTGGATTATCCCCGAAATTTTCCGTGAAAGCATCAGCTTTCGGCCAAGTGCAGGCGACATCCTGCAGTCTTCGTACCCAAAGTGTGGCACTCATTGGATTCAGTACATCACTCAGCTGATCATCAAGGAAGGGAAAGAACCTGTGAAGGACTACGCTGAACTTACCGCGAACGCCCGCGCTGTCGAGTACTGGAAACACAATGAGTGGCGACCAAAGCTGCCCGTGAGGCTCTACTACACGCACGAACCACTTCGCCGACAGACAATGAACCAGGAGGCGAAATACATCTACATAGCCCGCAATCCGTGGGACGTGTGCGTATCTTTCTACCACCAGGTAAACAACGTGAGCATCTGGCGCTTTCAGGGTGGCACATTCGACGAGTTTGTGGACGCGTTCACCGAGGGTGATTTTGGCTACGGAAGCTACTTCGACCACGCGGCCGCGGCTTACGCCCTGAGACACGAGCCGAACGTTTTCTTCCTGACCTACGAAGGTCTCAAGAAGGACACTAGAGGAACTGTGCTGAGACTGGCACGGTTCCTTGGTGACAAGTACAGTCGGGCCCTAGATGAAAACGAGGACTTGCTGCAAAACATCCTGAATTGGTCCAAGCCTGATTATATGCGCAACGTCATGGTCATTGACTTTGAGAACAAGGGAGATGCCAATTGGGATCAACTGTTTGCAAGAAACAGCATGTCTTGCAAAGTGGGGCACCAGGGTGACGAAGCCAGGCTTTCCGTGGTGCGGAAAGCCAAAGTTGGAGGCTGGAAGGAACACTTCACGCCGGATCAACTGGCACGTCTCGAGAAGAAGATCAGGGACGAAGGAGACAAGGCTTCCTTCATGGAGCTGTTTAAGGACGTACGTGAAGAGGCAGAGGCGTTGTCGGGCATCTGAACGCGAACAACTGTCAAGTGGGGAATACAACGAATGGGAGAACCAATGTAGCATTCAAGAGATGCATAAAATAGCTGTGAGAAAAAACAAGTCACCACATCTGTCGATTCAACTTATTTTTGTAGTGTGGTCGGGTAAAACAACCCGACCACACTACAGAGACAGCGGTCAATAAATAATTTCATTGGGTACTTTTATAGAGGGCACTTTTTTTTCCCGCTACTGCCTGCCGCGGTGTGTATGTGGCCGCGTGTGCATCGCGCGTACCAAGGCGCATGCGCAATATAGGACGGTCGTAAAAACATTTGAAAATAAACTTTTCCTGAATCGTCGTACAGAGCGAGGCCCCTATTCATATGAAGAGGCAATCATAACCGCTCACCCTCGAGTCACCTTCTTGTTCGCTTAATACAAGACTCGCTCCCTCATATCCTTGGAACGTACGCTATCTACAAAACAAGAACTTGCATTCATTGACACATATTTGAAATGGAAGGTGAAGTGGTTTTAGTTCTGAAACAAAATTCACCCTCTGCAAGTACGCAAGGAATAGAATTGTGAACGTAATATTTTCGCAGTGCCTGCAATTGAAGCGCCTCAATGCGCAAACAAAAATGGCCCGATGCTCCACCTCCACGGGGCGCGGGACGCTGGAAGGGCGAGAACGCAGACCAAGACCACCCGGGCATATGTTGTATAGACACACCGTGGTCGTATACGACCACAGTGTGGCTATTGGGGAGGAGATTTTAGAGTGACGCCCCTAGCGGCGCCAACGAGAAACTGAATAGAGGGGAAACAAAGCAGACGACACAGGCTTTTTCACAGGGCCGAAGTCGTACCGTATATTTCAGGAGAACGATATTTAGCCATTTATCCAATTCTAGGGAGCACTTTTGAGTATATGTTGATCTGAAAGAATTACTCAAACTGTACACATTTCCCGAAAAGATTTTGCTCGCTGTTTTACAGCGTTTTTTCCGAACTTAAACCCCACTTACCTAACAATTCAGCCGTCCCTCTACGAAAGCTGCCGCACTCAGTCATTCTTACCATGGCTATGAGAATCCGTACAACTGTTGCACGAGAAAAGTTACTAAAAGAAGAAACAGAGGAGCGAAGTCTCCAATGTTGTTTAGTTCTCGGCGTTCGAATGAAATTCCAGTTTGGTAAGAAACTGCATTCGCGTCGGTGTACTGGTCCCCCGACAGGTGCAAAAATTTGTCTCCCCCACTGAACAAAGTCCCACACAGTAGACGCTGAAGGCGGCAGCGTTATAATATCTTCACAGGCTTTCACACACTATACACGTGCAAATACGCGCGACACTGACCTGGTTATATTCGCATGAAAAGCTCCGCTAAGTTCGCTAATCGCGCGCGGATGTAAGAGCCACCGAACTGCCATAACGGCTGCCCGCGCTTTCTTTCTTCGCATGCTGTCGTTCAGGAGAGGGGAACCAAACGAGCAGTGACCTTCCGCGTTTTTGTGTGTTTGTATTGATTCCGACCACCCAATAAGCGCATAGTGCTGGGGAAAGAATAGAGGGGGGTGGTGGAGGCGGCGGCCAGATTCCCCCTCCGTATAAAATCCTCCCTGTTCTGTGTCCGTACCGTCTGCCTCAACGGCTACTTGTCTTTCTTTGTACGCATTTATTTGCAGACAGCCACGGGTCGCGTGATTGTTTAGTCCAATGAGTGTTCGTGTCGCGGTGACAGCTTCTGTTTCAAACGTACTGGTTTTCTCGACGTGCTAAGGCTGGGCGGGAAATGGGCGCTTATCGCTCGTTGAGTTACCTCGTCTGTGTCGGTGTGCAGTGTGTCCCATGGAGTTGTGAAACTGTGTACATCTCGTGGTTTGCCTTCAATTACCTGTGCTTGTTCCATCACTGTCTGCGTGTCAGCTCGCCCGTCTTATATGCGCTGCCGGCTCTCCGTGCGACGACGTCTAATGACCATTGGATACCGACTCACACAACTGTGTGTGGTACGTGTAGCGCTGCCTATTTTGTGCGGATTACGGGTCGTCCGCGCAAGGAGCGTGTTTTGCGTTGCTACCTGTAAGTACCGCGGTCCTGACTGTTGCGCAACAGGTGCAAAATTGAAAAGAAATCGTTCTGTGTTATTGTGCTGTGCTCGTTTTTTTTTTTTTTGTTCGTTCGCGGAGCCGTATCCTGGCGTATTCATCAGCGCTTTCATCTTGGAAACATCAGCTTGTTTTAACGGTGGCCTGCGGCATGAGCGTTGGAGGTGACCGGCGCTGATGTTACTTGTACGCGTGTTTAATAAAATGAACGCGTTTTTAGACCACTTTCGCGGGCCTTGTTTTGAAGTGAAGGTTGCTAGCAAAAAAAAAATATATTATTAGAGCAACTTTTGGCGTGTTCAAGTTTCATTTCGTCGTAGCGTGGAGTGTGGGGTATCAATCGTCTTCGCAAGCGGGGCCTTATAAATTGCCGCACTGACTCGCGACTCAATTCGTAGGTATGGAACTTACTACGCACACACAGGGTTCATCAAAAGTGACCTAGTGCCAAACTTCTTTTGTGCGCGGTAAGTCGGAACGTTCAATGGGAATTATCGAAAAACTTGCAACTTTCGGCAGCTTGTCGTGTTCACCACGGGTAAATTGTCCAACGGAACAGCCGTTATTTTAAAAAAGCCACTGTCTTCTCACTGCCGCGAATGATTGCAAAGCCTTTTGGGTCGGCTTTTCGTGTCTGTGGTGATTTCTGCGCTGTTATTTTCATTTCCGTCTGAGATGTGCCTGAAACACTCTGCGCTGAAGTGTACTACAGACCGAGTCCAACGTTCCTTCAAAATTTCAGCTTTGATATCGAGAGCTTGCGTTGGGTTTCCGCCTGCGGAAAGCATTGCAGGCTAATGCCTGATGTGTATTTCGTAGATTTCCACTGCCGCACTGCGCATAATTTCCCCGTACATTAAAGGAATCTTGTTTGACCGACCAGTGCCCTATAGAAACCCATGTATTTTTTTCGTTTGTTTCCCCTCTATAGAAATTTGACCCTGGCGCCCTCTAACTGAAGCGGCGCCACCTATAGGACGATCTCCTGGCCAATAGTTGGACTTTCGGCCGGAGCGCCCGCTTGTGCCATGCTCTGCGGCCAACCTTTTAGCAAAGCTATAACAAAGTTCCAATATTGATGGAACTTCTTCTCCGGCTCTTCTTACAAGGCAAAATTCTTACAAGGAAAAACACAACTATAGTTATTTTATTAGTACGCATGCCACGAGAAGACAATATTTGTCTGAAATGGGAAAATACCGCTCGGAATGGGAAAAACACCTGCTACAGCACCCTAGCATAGGGTCGCGAGCTTCTAAGGAAGCTTCGTTCTTTTGCACAAGGTTGCGTAACCTGACGGGTGATTTTATCAAATACGCCTGCATAACCTGACACGCACTGATCACTATTGAAGCTAATCGGTGCTTCAGCGGCAAATTGTTGAGTGGAAACTCTCCATAGTAATATGGCCCAGAAATTATGACGTGACTGAAAAGCGTAGAAGCTAAACATTGGTATACAGCATTTGCCCGACCAGCGGTAACTGCTTAAAGCCAGCTATAGTGAACCAGACCAACGATTTATTACCACAAGTCCTTGGCATAAGCAACGTAAGTACAACCTCAATTACTGCCTTGTCCGGCTTGTCCTTTGTAACCAATCGGCTGTATTGTGAAAGACTGCGCGACGCTCATGCGAACGAAAAAGAGCCGCTAATGCTGCGGAGGCACACTCCTGTGCTAGAAGAGTCCAAGAAAAAACGGAATTCCAACCGTCGGGCGTCACGCATCCAGCAAGTTGGATGAAAAGGCACCACGGCACCGCTTGTAAACGCAAAGAGGAGTGGGGAGTGATTAAGTACTCAGCGTACAAAGCAAACTAGGCAGGAGATTGAATCCGTTTGTTGGTTTACGAAAGTGTTGGGAATACAACCAAAGTTCTGAAAATGCTTCTATAACATATATGAGCGCTCTATTTTCGTGCACTGAACGACTTTTCGCCCGTACATTGTTAACAAAACTCCACTGATTTTCAGGTATAAGTTGTTATTTAGATTTTAACTAGCACCTTACGCAGATTTTTGCGTTATCCCAAGCAATAAGAACACCCTAAGCCGCTTGTCCCGTTTAGACACCACATAATGACACCCCCCAGCCGACGTCACGGATAGTCACTGTGTTGCCGTTGTCACCCGTGCAAAGCAAGTTCGAGCTCCAAGATTCTTGAAGAAACAGGTCGTAGGACAGTTGCACTTGCGGGAAAACAATCAATTGTAAGCTAAATCGTGGAAAAGGGCATGCCCCGATGGAGACCGATTGTTTCCAATGCTTGCGGCAGCCAGCGCGGCCGGAGAATATCCTCCATTGACGTCATCAACCGCCCGCCCAATAAGATGCATTGAAGAGGAACTAGGCATGTCCATCGGCGGATAGCGTTGTTTTGCAACATAAATGACGCTTGGACTCGCGTGTGATAAATTTCAATGCAAAATTCACAACCCGCATGACAAGAACTATGCAATCACGCCTGTAACACATTTTATTTGGGAAAGCACTTCACATTCCCTTTAAAATGACAGGACCACACGCCTTAAAGGAGCCAAGAAGAGAAAATACAACTTTGTTTAATTTGAAAGAACTAGGATTCAGTATCTCACTCAGCTCCATCACAGCCCCAAAATATGTTTTTTTAACGAAAAAAAAGCAAGAAGTATTTAAAAAGTTTCAAATTTTGCGCCACAGTGACGTGTTATGAGCAAGAATGACGTCATACGGGCCAACAATAAAACATAATTTTCAGTGCGTTAACTGCACGTTAGCATTCCACTGATACGGTCAAATGGAACTAGAGGCCCCATTACAGACGTCCAGTCATGTGTCGTCGCGACAGGTGAGTTGGGCAGCCGCCAATCGCACAAGCAAGGTTCCGTGACGTCATAGAAAAGTTGCGGGAAATTGGCTAGGGGGTCGCGACTGCTTCACACGTTTTTTTTAATATCTCCGTTATTTGTGTGAAGATTTCAATGATATTGGTATCATTGTTATCAGGACTAAGCAGTCTTTCTAATAAATCCAACATGTATTTTGTCTTCATGGCTCCTTTAATGAGATCCAGTCAGTCCAGCGGCTGGGAGCTTTCCGAATACGCACTACGCACACGTGCGTATTGGTCGCGGAAAGAACGTAGGTCCCCAACGGCGATTCGCGTTAATGTAAACCAGGCGAAACTTCCATATGTAAACAGAAGAAGGGGCACGAAAAGATTATAGTGCAAATCGTGCATTTTGCCGCAGTTAGTAACTGAATACTATAGAGCACCATGAATTATAATGCTTTCATTGTAGCAAAAGAAAGAGGGTTGTCAGTGGGAGGCACTTAGGCCAAAACCCCGCAATCCGAAAGGAGCGCAGCTCTCAAATACTGAAGCAAAATGGAGAGACGAGCTATTTGGTGAACATCCATGAGTGAAACTTAAGCGCAAACAGACACAGGGACGAGAAAGGGAAACGACACAGGCGCTTGAAGAAACATAATATAGAAGAAACATAAATACTAGAAGAAACATAATATAGAGTACAAAGTTCAGGTCTGTCGCTTGGCCCCCTAGGTTATAATTTTTTTGAACAATTGACTACAAATCTCTGGGGCGCGTCATAAGGTCTTCGTACGTGCTTTGAAGCTGTTTTGATAGCGTGCCATCACGCTCGGGGTCACGCGGCACACACTATGCTGCAAGTGTTATGTTCCCACTTCATAGTTTTTTTTAAATTTGTGAAGCGGGTACGTCAGTCCCTCAAAGCTCCTGATTTTTTGCCAATGGCTAGGGTGGGTATGTGTCGCGAACAAAGGAACACCAACAACGGCAACAGATATTGTTCACTGCTGGCAACATGCAGATATAATAGTGCCAGAACAGCAGCCAAGTGTCCAGACGAAAAAAACAAAACAAAACCGAGATAGTAGTGCAATGGACTGCTATGATGGAAACCGGGCTGAAATCCCATCGGATCAAACAAGTATTATTTATTTACTTTTTAAAGCGGTGCCTTTTTTCCCGCCCCACCACCCTAAACAAAAACCAGGCCTTCTCTGAACAATGGGGCACCTAAGGCTTTTGCCTTAAAATCACTCCATTTAAAAAGATACATAGAATTGTTGTGCTAAACTCAGGCTGCTGGAATAAGAACCAGCAACCCTACCTCAAATCCATGAAGTTAGAGCGTTGCGTCCTCTTTAGCAGTTCGAAAGAATGCTGATGGTGTTGGACGCGAACCAGTAGATGGCGCTGTGCGGTGAGGTTCCCGTTGTGACGACGACAAGACGACGACAACCTCGCGGGAACATACCCACGCAGTACTCGTGCGGGGATTGCCTTTAGTGTGGTTGAGAGAAGAAGAAGTGGCAAGCCACACGAGGGGCTTACGTCGGCCAATTGGAAGTGGCCACAAGCGAAGAGCTGGGGAGGTCAGGCGAGAACAGGGGAGAACGCCGGGAGGAGTGGACGGAGCAGGTTGAAGGAGCACGACGTCCAGGTGGAAGGCTCGAAGCTCGTCGGGTTTTCCGGACCCGAGCTCGAGAGGGGTCTACCTGGCGCCTTGGCATCCTGGAGCCGAGGCGCGACTCCTGAGTCGTGGAGGCAAGCAACGTTGGCGTGCTCCACCCTTGGGACGACCCGCCGCCTGCTGCCTGTCGGCGACCTGCTGGGGCCGGTTGCCTCCTGCCCGCTGCTACAGGGCGCCCGATCGTAAGCGGGTGCCGAGCAGACCGTTGTATACGACGACAACGGTGCGTCTTCCTTGTCGATGTCCCGGCGTGCACGACGTCGTCATCGTAGCCCCGCGACGCCTCGTCTCACATGATGATGATGATGATTAGTGGCTCTCCCTTTGAATCGGGGCGTCGGTTGTCAGCAACCGACTTGCCCGTTTTTTACGCTTACTTGCCCAGCTAACCTAATAGATTTGATTCCTCCCTCCCATCTCCCCCGCTTACCTGTTTTAAACTAATCGCTCCCACCACCTTTTTTCTCCCCTCGCTGTTTTAAATTCTCATCCGTATGATTACTCCGCCTGCGTACCCATCCCTTCCCTACTTTTCCTCCACCACCACTCCAGTCACCTCTTCGCCACCTCTATGGCATTGAAGTTGAGGTTCCCTCTCACCCCAAATCCCAAAGCCTCCGCCAGCGTCGTTTCCCCCTCACCCCGCGGTTGTCGTATCTCTGTGCAGCACCTGACAATATGGTCTATATTTTCCCGATCACTGCCGCAGCATGCACATGTTTCATCCTGCTGCCTGCAGATACCCGTGTGTGCCCGGGTTCTCAGTCACCCGGCCTGTGCTTCGAAGAGTAGTGCACTGCCTCTCGTATCCATAGAATTCTTAGTTTCTCTGTCCTATAAGTCTCCAGGGTTTTTTTCGCTTCCATTCTCTGTGCCCACTTTGTCGTCTCTGCTGCCTTTACCTGCTGTTTAACTGTTGTGTAAACCCCACTTTCCCCTACCGACTTTCCGTACCGCTTGGTCAGCTGTCTGGTCCTCCGTCTCCACCACGTGTGCACGCTCCTCACATACAGGTACTTAAACACCCTCGCGGCCCATTTTTCGTCCTCCATGTCACGAAGCCTCTCCTCAAACTTCATCTTGCTCTGCGCCTCCCTCGCCTCGAAAGACGACCAGCCCATATCCCCCTGCACCACCTCATTTGTAGTTTTGCTGTGGGCCACTAGGGCAAATCTGCCTACCGCCCTCTGATTTACCTCCAGGCCCGCCTGAGTCTGGTTTCATGCACAGAACCGAATGTGCGGAAGTTAATCCTGGTACCATGGCCTCTTTCCAGACTCTTCTTACCACCTCGTATTTGCTATATCCCCAGAGGGCTCTATGCTTCATTTGGTTGAAACTTTTCTTTGGTGTTCTCTTTAGAATTCGGTGTTTCTTAGAGTTATTTACATGTTGTTTAGCTTTGAGTTGTTATTGCCTGACCTGTGCGTGTGTTTGGTTTAGGAATATATGTTTTTAATTGTGCCATTGTCAAGCGCCCTCGTCTAATTATCGGCACTGCGGCAGGTCCCAGTCGCCACAGAATACCTGAAAAGAACCTGCGGGGGAGTTTCCCCTCACCACAGATTGGAGTGCGCGACAGGACGAGGGCGTTTGTGCATCGGAAGGTTACGGAGCGGTAGGTCCCTTGCGTGACTGCACAATGAACGTGTAGGATTTAAACGGCGCAGGGGAGTGTGTCGGGTAACAAAGTGTGTCGGGTAAACACAGTAACAAAGAAGCGTCCCTCACGTGGTTGACGAAACTTCAACTTAAATTAGGCCTTTCGTGGTACGAAGAGGCAAATAAAAATGCCAAATAAGCCTTCAAGCTTTATTGAATCTGTCAAGGCAACAAGATCAGCTGTCAAGATCAAGTGTAATAATAAAAACCTACGAAGACCCTCATGAATTATTATGCCAAGAGTATTAGGTGTGAAGCAATAGTCGGGGCATCAGCCGCTACAGTGAGCCCATCTCCCAGACATCACCCCACAAAAACGGCGAAATGGAAACTCGATCGAAATATTTCGAGGAAAAGCCGCGACTCCACAGCGAGAATGAGAGCTGGATTAATGTCGTCAGCACGGCGACGCGGAGGAAAAGCAAGGCGAGTGCACCTTCCACACAGCCGTCCCCAAGCATAACACGCATACGGAGCCAACCGTTAGTGCTAGGGCCACGAAGCCAAGAACAAGCTTGTTATACGCCCCAAGAACCCAAGAACTAGCTTGAACTAAGCAAGCACAGCCATCCGCATTTTTCGGGAAGTATTCGCCATGGGTACAAAATTGCTGGAAAGAGGCTGAGCTTCGAGTTAGAGAGGACGAAACGCTAAACATACTCACTATCAGCAATCTTATCCGCAGGAAGCAAGGGCACTCAGTCGCATCAAGCAGCTGACTCTCCAATAAAAAGCGTATCCTGTGAGCCTATACCGACCTTCTCTTTACAAGTTAGGCAAAAGTGATGTACCCCAAACAACTGCTTGACGACCTCTGGCTGCTGGTGGATAGAATTCCTGGCATGCCGAAAACTGGACAAAACGACCTCGATGTTGATCACTATTTCAAAAAGCGGGGTCTTCTTTTTTTAGCTACAAAGGTGTTAAAGCGTGGTGACATGTACAAGAAAACGGTTCCGCACTACCGCAGCTGCCACGGGTCGGGCCACCAGGCCGATGTATGTCCCAGCTCCGATATCTAAGCCTAGGATAACTGCGCGAGAAAGAACCTTAAGCCGGAGCTTCCGTGTACCGCGATTTGCTGATCGTGCAAAGGCATACGTAAACATATCACGGCCAGTGATGACTGTGTGAAGAGGGGAAGAAAAGCCCCTGTGCAGGTTCTTGAGTAGTGTGTGTTCAGTGGCGACTGGGGGTAGCCACAGTCATCAGTTAGTCAGACGAGGGCGCTTTGAGAGGTTACAAAGAAAACATGTATTAAAGAACAAAGCATGACGCAGACAACAATACTTAGACGATAGACTACCAGAGAGCAAACAAGCTAACAAAACCCAAATCGTCTAACTAATACACAGAAAAGCCTATAAATCTAAGCGCCAGAAAGTGCCTCAAAAAAGTTCATAACGAGTTCACCGTGACGTGGCGTAGTACTCGGGGCGTCGGGGTGTCGCGGTGCGTTGCGCTGAGGGCCGCGTCGGGATGTCTCGCGTGCCGAACCGTTGACGGTGCAGCTCCGTCGCTGCACTTTCGGGAGCGGTCGTGGCCGTAACGGTCGTGGCCACGTCACGGAAGGCCGCGGGCAGTCGGCACTCGGTAGCCGCCGGTAGAAGATGATCTCCAGGCCGTGGTCGTTCAGGACCGGGACACGACGCAGCGCGTGTGCCTGCCACGGGCCAGGACAATGGGGAATAGGACGCTGGTCAGGGGAAGCCTTGGCGTCAGGTAGATCCCTCTGAGCGTGGGTCCCCGAGACCCGATGAGCTCTCGATCTGCGCCTGGACGCCGCTCTCCTCGAACCGTCCTCTCGGAACTCCCCCACTGCAATGGCCGTCCTTCCTCGTTCCCCTCTGGCCTCGTCACCCCTCAATCGTGGCCGGCTCTCATAGGTCACTCGCGCTCGCCGTCATCGGCTCGTGTGGCCTGCCACTTCTTCTTTTTCGGCCCTGCCGAAACGAGGACAATCCCTTCATGGGCATGTGTTGGCGACGTCGTCGTCGTCGTCCCCGCCGATTGAGCGCTTCACCTTACAGACTGCCTTAAGAGGTTTTGTGAGCTGTACATCGTGCGCCACCAACGCTGTGAGGATGACAGAAAGTGCACACTGCACTTATCTGCCCCCAGCTACCAGAGGTGGACCAATGTTGCTCTTATGAGGCTAATTGATGCCACCAGCGTATCTTGCTGAACTAGCAGCGATACACGACGGGATGGCCGCTATACTGCCTATTGTCCAGGCAGGGCCACACTGTCGACTAATATTACGCACTGACTCACTGCAAGCCATCCATGACACCCGCCGCGTAACACAAGCTTAACATGCTTAAAATCAAATTTCAAAGTCCATAGTGTACACGGATTCTCTTAGCGTTGTACGTGCACTTTTGTCCAGAAAACGCTCACAAAATTATGTAATCAGACTTGTTTTTAAGGCCCTTATGTCGGCATACGTCTGAAGTCTTGAAATAACAATATGTTGGGTTCCTGGCCACTGTGGAATAGCCGGGAATGTAACCGCAGATCAAATGGCCACTGCCGCTACACCATTGAATACAGTGGACATAGCTACAGTGCCGTACACAGACATGAAGCCGCACATCAGACACCAACTTCGCAAAACATGGCAAACACACTGGAGTGAACAGATAACAAGTTACACGTAATAAAACCACACTTGGGATCATACACTACTGACTCACACAACATACACATTGAAGTTACCTTAGCTAGGTTGCGGATAGGCCATACACATGTAACACACTCACACCTGCTCACTAGCTCTCCAAGACCCGTGTGTAGCAGGTGTGGGGAGGGCCTATCCGTAGTCCACATCCTAATCACATGCAATGCACTCGACAAAACAAGACACATACACTTCAATGAACTTTACAGACAACACATTCCGCTACACCCTTCCTTGTTTTTGGGTGACAATGCCATGGTTTCTGTGCAACGCGTTTTTAAATATTTGTCTCATGTTAACTTTTTAAACCTCATTTCCTATCATGCGTAATCAAAACTGGCCCTATACACCAGCCATCACCATTGCTTTTAATTCATTTTACTGTTATTCTGGCTGACACATTTTAGTAGCCACTGTTTCTGTTATATACTTTTCCATACCAAACAAATCTATACCATCATCATCATCATCATCATCAAATTATAGAAAATCAAAGTGCGACATCCCTGAGCCATTATATCTCGCAAGGATAGGTGATACCAGAATAAGATATACTTGGCAGAAGCCGAAGAGTTGAAGCCCAACCACGGCTAACCAACAAAATGGGTAGGACGACTGCGCAAATTTTCGCAGTGGGACTGCAGAAGTATCAAGGAAAAGATTGGGTGTCCTCAGCCATACGTAAAGTTGCTTCCCAACTCACCCGAGTAGCGTTGCAAGAAACCAATGTGCACGCGAAACGATGCTCAATAAGATCCTGTGAGCTTCAACTGTGGAACCCTAATCAGGCAGTCAATCCCCGCGATACAGAACAAACCGCAGCAATTGCAGCAGACGGGCATACTCCTAGAATTCATCCCCTAAAAACAGGAAAAGGGCCGGTGTATTCTGAACGTCGGTTGTAGGCACAAAAAGAAGCGGTCGGAAATGCGGAGCAGATTTAAGCAAGATGTTCAACGGTGGTTTTATGCCCTCTCATCATAGTCGAAAAATGTAATCCGGCGCATCAAAAATGGCAACACCTATACTCTAACAAACTGGGCAATAAACTTGCGGCTGTTATCGGTGAAGAGGATCTTACTCTTCTTACAGATAGAACATCGTCCACGAGGATAAGAAACAGCATCATTGGGTACACCCGCTCGAGGCGAAGTGGACGAACACGGAGAACTTAGGAAGTGACAACTATATACTTATTACCCCTGTTTTATAGAAAAAGTATGAAGCTTAAAATCAGGGAAGCCCTCACCACCGACTGGGCCAACTTTCGCGAAAGAGTAGAATGGTCGTCATCTGAAATAGATGAAGTTACGCATTGACTAAAGCTCAACAAGCAGATATCCAGGCTATAACACAATGTCCGAACGTAGACACGAAGTTACTGCGCCTCCGGGAGGCGCGGCGAAGCCTGGCCAAGAGGTGGAAATGACAAGAACGTAATCAGAAGATCAACCTTCGAATCACGGTTTTGACAGCGAAGGCCATAACGTACGCGGCTGAGCTCTGTAAGCACAAATGGCTAGAGCTGTGCGATAGGCGAATCGGGGCTCTCAGCGCGTCTAAAACATTGCGGTTGTTGAGGTACCTTTCTATCCGGCGAAGAGGAAGGACGAAATTACCAAGACGTTGACCGCCCATTTTGCTGTGCGACGACCACACCCAGAGGCTACCTCGTTCTGGCCTCCACCAAAATAAGCTACGTTATCACTAAACGATCGTCCTCCACATAAATGTTAGAGCAATACATCAAAGGTAACTGGCGAGAAGGCCCAAAGGGAATTATTGCGTCGGTTGGCACTTGTCGCCAATTGCTGCGCAGCCTTTTTTACTGCGTGTATTGACGATAGCGGGGTCAATGCGAGAAGATAACGGGTAACAGCAGACGTCCACATTGATTGCGCTTGATAAGAAACCCTGAAGTGCTCTGTTTGCTCCAAGCATCGATGCCATCGAGATCGCAGCCCGTCATCTGCAAAGTGGAAGGTCGGTTCTCCATGGCTGCTACGTGGGTAAGAATAATTTGAATAGATTTATTGGCGTTGCGCCTCCAACATCTGCAACGTTAAGGAACAGTTTTTTTATAGATTTGGGCATTATACTAAACTGTCTTGTAATCGTAGTCGTAACGAAAAAGGACGGAGTAGAAGTAGCTGAATTAATGTTCGCTCTGAAACAGCTGACCATTCTTCCTGAAGTTAATTTTTTTATACAGAGATCTGCATTGCAGGTAGTTTAGTTAGTGCGCACATATGGATTCGTTAAAAATGGCTGCCCTATATTTTATTATTTTAACTTACCGAAGGAGCTGATGAAATAGGACTATAACGTCCTTTCGTACGTGTTGCAGCAACTTTGGGTCACCGATTTCGGCAATCACCAGCAATAAGGTTCACAACACAGATGCAGAGATATCAAAAGTAGTATTTTCCTATAGTTCCATAAATGAGCGTATATATTTCCATAATTGTCCACTTGACCTACTTGAAGCGCTAAATTTCTTGCGAACTGTTTTTATATTCGTGGTGTTGTGTGCTGCTGAAAACAGCTGCGATTTGCCCGTCGTCGACGCAACTGGAATGCCTGTGTTGCTTACAATTAGGTTATTCCAATTTTGCCGCCAGAGGGGCGGTAAATAGGTACTGGCGGTGAGATATTTGAGTGGTGTCCCCGGGCTCCAGTTTCGCGTCAGCTGCTCTCCGTGTGAAGTCACTGCTCCTCGCGCATGCTCAGCACGGCTCTCCAGGAGCCACGCGAAACTGCTCAACCTTGCCCAGTGTAGCTCACGCTACAAAACAGTCAGCAGTAGGAGAAGACCAGAAGAGAGACATCCCATAAGTGACCCATTCATTATGAGTGTACCTACTAGTTGTCTTTTAGAAAAGGGTGCTGTGATTCATGCTTTGATATAGGGCTGCTTAGATGACCCCTGATAAAATGTCTTCCAAGCAATAAACTTGGGTACAGGGTGAAGGTTACTCCAAACTAGCTCGGTATATAGGAAATAGGCCGCAAGAAATGCTTACAGGCTACTAGACGATTCCCTAAATTTCAGCGTCATTCTTGTACATTATTAGAGCCACAGACGTGCACCTAGAATATTTTTGGTGGGCGTGAATGGTAACTTGATACCGAAGTCGCCAAAATTCGTGGCTGGCCCTATTCCCGGGCGCTGCTTTCTTAGACGGTCTACTTGGGACTTCAAAGGCGCCATAAGGAACAAATACACCTTGAGTCCTTTGAAAAAAAAAATAAATAAAAGAAGCAGATTTGGTAACTGGTTCAACTGGTAACTCACCTAAAAGGCGTCGCCGCTTTCGCCAAAAAATAATAAATGTTTAGAGCCATTTCATGCAACTCAACGTCAGTGAGGACGTAATATGAGACAGAGTTTTCAGTGCGTTAACTCCATCCTGGACCAGGACGAATTTTTGTTCAACTGCAAAGTTTATGAGACAGCTGTACAGCTTTTCTTTGTACCCGTACGGTTGCACTGAGAAGGATGTCAAATATGCCTTAGCAGGGACTCACTCCACCTTGGGGATTTCCCCTAAATCAGGTCAGTTAACTTCATGTTAGCATTCAAGGGGTAAAGGCCAAATGGATTGGACGCTAGACGAAATCCCACAGACCTAAGACTTATGAGCGGCTTTGGAGGGCGGCTTATAATCGCATAAATATGGACCGGTGTCATTACAAGGGCTGGGCGAGAGCGTGGCACGTAAAACACTGATTGCGCACGTTGGGATGTGACCCCAGAGCATTCTGAATTGCAGTAGGGGTTCTAATTATACGCCACTAATTACAATAGGTGGGCGGCTGTGTTATAAAACGTAGAAAGTCATTTAGAGCCATTTAAAAGGTGCATTTTCAATTTTTGAGGGCTTGTGGGGTAAGGTGTGGGGCGGCAGTTTCGCCACATTTTTATCTGCGAAAACATTTTGGCTGACGTGGTTCACGTATAACATGTACAGCAAAAAAAGGACAACGGATAACGGAGAATGTGGAAGCAATATTTTAAAATGTCAATTAAGATGCACAAAAAATTGGTGTTTAGTGTTGACTAATCTTCATAACCGCTTTGTTCAGGAGGAAGTCACCGCTAGTGGACGTCGGCTGCCCTACTACCAAGTAATCGATGGTGTAAAACGATGCCCTTGGCTCGTCCCCGAAATTTTTCGCGAGAGCCTCAAATTTTTCCCAGGTGCAGGCGACATCCTGCAGTGCAATTACCCCAAGTGTGGTACTCACTGGATTCAGTTCATCACGCAACTTATCCTGAAGGAAGGAAAGGAACCGGTTAAGGACTATGCGGAATTCACCGCGAACACCCGTTCAGTCGGATACTGGAAACAGGACGACTGGCAACCGAATCTGCCCATGAGAACCTTTATTACGCACCTACCTCTTTGCCGGGAGACGTTGAACAAAGAGGCGAAGTACATCTACTTAGCGCGGAACCCGTGGGACGTGTGCGTATCTTTCTACCACATGGTGAACGACGTGAATATCTGGCGCTTTCAAGACGGCACGTTCGACGAGTTTTTCGACGCCTTCATCGAGGGTGAATTTGGCTACGGAAGCTACTTCGACCACGTTGCCGCGGGTTACGCCCTGAGACACGAGCCGAACGTTTTCTTTTTGACTTACGAAAACCTCAAGAAGGACACCAGGGGTACTGTGCTGAGGCTGGCACGATTCCTTGGTGACAAATACATCGGCGTCCTAGAAGAAAACGAGGACTTGCTCCAAAACATACTGAAATGGTCCACACCTGATTTCATGCGCAGCGTCGTAGTAATCGACTTTGATAAGAAGGAAGATGAGACCTGGAAGGAGCTGTTTAGCTCACACACGCTATCATGCAAGGAAGGGCACGAGGGCGACAAAACGAAGTATGCATTGGTGCGGAAAGCCAAAGTGGGAGGCTGGAAGGAGTACTTCACGCCGGATCATCTGGCACGTCTCGAGAAGAAGATACAGGACGAAGGTGACAAGGCTTCGTTTATGGAGCTGTTTAGGGATATACGGGAAGAGGCGTTGGTCTTGTCAAGCATTTCTAAGTGAAGAAATTGTGCAACTGGGAAAAGGAACGAATGGGAGGGTCTCGTATAATAACGCCATGCACAAATCTCACCGTTACAAAATAAAAGTGACACATCTGTCGATCATGTTTTTTGTTGTTGTACTATTGCCTGATTTTATAGGGAAATCTGGGAGTAGGTTTTTAATGGTATAGTTTTTAGGGGTACCTGTTATCGATGAGTGTAGCGATGTGTGGGTATGTCCATAGGCGGTACCATGGTACATGACCTTAAAATACTTTTCGCACTTCCGTGTATGGAACCGAGGTTGCTATGCATTCAAGCGGTAATCATAACCACTGGGGAATGAGTCCTTTATTTTTCAAGTTTCCTTGGTACTCAGAAGGCGTATGTGGAATAATAAATATATAAGACATATTTACAAATAACACTGCTTGGAGTACATATTAAAGCAAAAATAGCTTCTGCTTCTATGCCTGCTTGTATGGGGGAAATGATGAACACCGAAGGGGAACCATAAACTACCCAGGTGTGAACTCATTGTGGTCATAGTGCCGTTATAAATAAATTATACCATTTAACCAACGTGGTGATTCGAGTACACACCACAGGGTAAAAGTGGCTGTCCATTAAGGACGTTTTTCACCAGAGAAAAACTCGACAGGCACATAAATGGCAGCGAACTACTAATTATCGCAAGGTCTAGGGTGTCAAGTCATCGCTGTCTTTTGTAGGAAATTCCAAAAGAGAGTCATTGAAATAGTGATCAATTGCGCCCGGGGCACCACAAAGCTCACAATTCACAGAAGACTAGAAATATTTCTACCTTGCGATCTTGTCTCAACGAGGCATCCAAACCAACACCTTTCTTCACCCAACTATAGAGCCCACATTCTGCCCCCCCACCACCCCCCGTACTCCTCGCAATGCCGCTTCTGTGAGGCTCCGGGCACGCTTTACCATGTAGCGGCATCATCATCGTCAGCGCCCGCGCCCCATCATCATCGGTAGTGCAGATGATGACGCACACAGAACACGATGGCCTCCAGGCTGCTCGGTCGCACTCTACGGGTGCTCTCCGATTCTCGGGCCCATGTTGTCGTCCCCACGCAACTCTGAATAAATGTAGGCCCTGCCGCATCGTCACATCGGCCGCCTACAACCACATTGTGTGGGGCTGCGATAAGAACCCCAACCTACTTCCTGCCATGCCTTTCCCTTCCCCTAAGCACTAGAAGAGAGCACTGTTCAGCTCGGACCCTGGCGACCACCTTTAGCTGGTGAAGAGAGTCCAAGAAGCCGGGCGGTCTCGAGGGGTCCTGGAATGAGGACTCTTCCCCAATGCGAACTGCTTCATAAGGACGTTTATTCCTCCTCCTCCTCAACGGGAAGCGTTCACTATGAGGCTTGAAACAAAATTCTGTACCAAGGGATAAGTACATATTGCAACGGGCTTAACGAAAATATTGTGAGACAATATGAATATGGAGTCGTCGGAAATGCGTGCCAATAAAACCATCAGAAATTAATGCAGGCTGAAGTTCGTGCATCAAGCTCTATGAAGTTGGCTGTAAAGAAAATCTATAAAGTGCAGTAATATTAAGAATATGTACAATGTTTACTTGAGTTAAAAGTCTAAGAATACAAAGAGATGAGCAAAAAACCAGGGACAATGGCTGCCGCAAATGATGATGATAAATACTTTTATTAAGAAGGGGAGGATCCAAGGTCGCTGGGAAAAGGGGGAATAGGGAGGGAGGTAGACGCCCACTAAATCACGCTCGCCAGGCCACTGGCAACGCCAAACTGGGCTAAGGTCACCAGGCGTTGAGGATTTTCGAGAATGTCCCTATGTAATGCTTCTATATCTGAATTTTGAAAAAAAAAACATTATGGTGCCGTCTATGAATATCAAAAGCGGAGCAGTGCCGAACAAGATTGTCCATGTTTGCTTCACACAAAGTGTGACAGAAAGTACATGTGCAGGGGGCAGCGGTGCCAATGCCCTTCTTCCGGTCAGCAAGTGTCTGCCATTTATGAATGATATGAGGTGTAGTGGCCGTGTTGGCAAGTGCTTCGTTGATAAATATTTTTTCCTTAAAGATTTGTGGAGGGGTGATGCTTTTTAATCTTTCGCTGTGAAGAACCCAGAGGTAGCGTCGCAGTCAACTGGACGCCGGGACACTGCCGCAAATAAAGGCATGTGAGCCCGAGTGCCCTAGAACAAGCGTACGTAAATTGATTTTATTTTTAAATAAATACATAAAAAAGCCATACAAATTTCGCGAGGGTCTTGTGGAATATTACTACATGTGAAGGTTTGAGAAGTGCAAAATTTGTAAAAGCTGCAGTAATGTTCTAGCCAGAAACACGTTGGTTGCCGTAGCTCTACTGCAAATAGTCTGTGCAGCCCAAACCTGAAAGAGCAACGATTTAGTGTGTTTTCGCTACGTCATCAGTAATGCGCACTTTTCATAAAGAAATGCATTGCGGGCAAAGATATTTTGGCGGACGACACGGCCATTTAATGCCAGTGTCTCTGGATGCTGTGGACTCCCAGGAACCAAACCAGAGGCAAGAACTCTGTGAAACTCGCCGAAGTACCCGCACCAACCACAATTTTAGGCCAGGAAAACAGCCTAGTCAATACTGGGCATGCCCGCCCAGAAGAGTCGAGATCACCGTCACACACCAGGACAGTATACGTTTGTTGCCCTCCCCAAAAAACATTAAAGCCAAGGACGAACGTTGCTGCATTGAAAATTCCACAAGGCACTGAAGTCTTCTTGATTCCAAACCCGAAGCCCGGTGATAATTATTAACTCCTTTGCTACAACGTCGCAGTTGCATCCACTTAGCTTTCATTTTTCTGTTTTTTTTGGCGAGAATCACTTCCACCGGCTCCTTTCCGGCTACACCATGGTTGCGTCTCTTCTGTTGAGAAAGATTCAAAAACCTAAGAAGATGAGAAAAAACACCCCTCGGAACGGGTGAACGGACGAAGCTGAAAGCGGGCGCTGACTTGGCGCTGGCAATTAGGACGACGGGCAGCGGACTGCGCGCGCGGAATTTCACGGTTTTATGGCACTCGCTCCACCGGGGAACGTGGCCCCTCTCTCTCCCTCGCAAGAAAAGACAGCGGCTGCGGAGATCCGTGAGGCAGGGGGTCCGTTGAAAGCATGCAGAACATATTGCTGTAACCTTTTACGCTTCTACGTAAACAAATGCTGTTGTTTTTCTGTTGAACTTGAACGAGTAGGGGTGACCCTTGATCGATGACAGCGACCGAAAGGGTCGACGCATCTTCACTACTACATGCTCCTTCGCTTCCGTTTCATACCCTTATGGCGCGAACTTCGCCCGCTGGCAAACTGGCACAAGCCACAGCAGCTTCCCTAGAATACAGCAGCTTCCCTAGAATTACGGTTCTGCACAGCTGGTGTGCAGCTGTTGTACTCACGTGCCGTCACATTCAGGTGTCACGCGGTACGTACTATTCTACAACCATCACGTTTCCAATTCATAGTTCCGCAATTTTTGTGAAGTTGGCACGTTAGCCCCTCAAAGATCCCGGTTCCTAGTCAATCCCCCGAATGTGTGCGTGAAAGGAAGGAAGAAGAAACAACGACAACTTCTGCTTTACCGCTGGAAACGTGGCGACTGTTAGTAAACAGGCTGGCGGTGTGGCGACCCAGTTCAAGGCTCATTGTATCACACACTAGTTTTTATTCACTCTTTAAATGGCGGCTACTTTCTTGACCGGAAAACTACAACAAAAAGTTATTTCTTTTGCAGTGCGCAGCCAGAAGTGGCGAAGACCGGAGACGCCGAGCGGAACGCGTTCCGCTCCCCGCTAGCAGACGACGCTCGCTTTCCTAGCGCAACTTGCAACCGCAGCGCCGCGGTGGCGAGAGTCGCGGCCGGCCGCCTTCTCTCCACGGCCGCGGCGGGGAGATACGGAACTGAAACTAAAGCGTGGCAAACTGTTCGCATGGCGATGCAGTGAAACATCCCCCTCGCGAGGGGCACGATCAAATGCAGAGCATTTCCGGGGGCGCACGACGTTAAGTAGTTTGCGTTACGTTAATGTTGTGGCACTTGTGGCAACTGCTGACGAGAGAGCGCTCGTCAGCAGTAAAATTGGCAGCCTCGGCGCACGTTGAGTCCGAGAGAGGGGAAAGAGTGTCCTTGAAACGTGCCTGGGCGCGCTATCGAATGTTGATCGCGCCGATAGCGAAACGTCTGAGCCGGGCATGTCGAGGCGAGCGATGCGGACAACTACGGACGCCAAGAACGGGTGACATCGTGAGTTAAAGAAATGCTCTGCATTTAAAACAACGGCGGTTTTTCGTAGACTGGGGCACTTAACGCTTTCGCCTTAATAAATGACAAGCACAGCAGCTAGCTTCAAATAAGGGCGATAATCTTAAGGGTAGAAGACCTGCCTATTTTACTTGCTGTTAATTGCATAGTAACAGACTATGAAAGGTTGTCATAAACAGATAGTATAATTGAGAACAACTGCGAGCGCTGTTTTTAAAAAAAACTAAACCGATGTTGACACATTCCAGGAGTGAAAACAGCAACTAGTGGCATGACCGGTCAAATGACGCCTCAGAAAGTTCATTCACAAGTATTGCATCCTGCTAATGTGTGTAGGAACACAACTCGTTGGCTGTATGAACAATGGGCATATTAATTTTTAAAGAACGTCCACGAAAACCATACGTTTTATGTGGGCGTATTACCAAAGGCATCGGAAACTGTGGCCGAGTGGACAGAGCATAGCCAGAGACCTCGTAGTCTACTCAGAGGGTGGACTAGCGAGTATCGTGTAGATGAAAGCAGTTTTTCTTATTTTTGTATACTTTGGAAGTGAAACAGTGACAGTGAGTGAATGGCCAAGGGAAAAATTTTCTATCCCTCTAGGAAAGATCTAAATAGGACAAGACCTAAATACTTTGCAAAATTATTTTAAAATTGCACCCCAACCTGGCGACTTAGACATCGCCAGCTGGTCAGTAGAGGTATCTGCTGCACTGAAAGCAACATGGCCATTGTTAATGTCAGAACTGTTCACGCATACGTGAACAAAGAGGCGTAACGGGGGACGCAGAGAGGTTATCGCTGTTACGGCTGGAAGAGGTGACGCTAAATAGGCTGGTGTACAACTGTTGAACTTCTGATATAACGTTTGTCGTGGTGCTAACAAGTGCTCGATCGGAATAAATCTGTGCAATAAACTTTGAGGCTATACGGTGACAGTCACCAAAGAGAGCCTGTAGGACGAATAGAATTTTCGCATTGCAGGACACAGTTATTCCGGACCGCGTAAAGGGGCCTGTGTACATCAACTTATCATTTTATTGCCACTGACATTTCACCGTTGCAATTTGTTCAATACATCTGTGTTGTGTCTTACATCCCCCAACTAGTAGATGTGGTACTTAATCTCGACGAGCAGCTGTTCTTCACAGATTCTGTGGTAGTTTTTTTCTTCACAAATTCTATGGTCGACAGCCAGAAGGGACGCCTTCACCATGAGGCGAAACAGGGCAGTGGTTGGAGAAAAAAAGCCCGGGAAAAATAAGTAAATCTTGTCAAGACGAGAATTCAGGTTTTCTCTAAGAGGAATGGGTGAGGCTTGTCACGCCTGCGGGGATCCGCTACGGAAAAAGTGGTAGGCCCTGTACAGTTGCAGCTCTCACAAACTCAACTGAAGTCGAAACTCAAACCAATCGTCAATGCTTTCAGAACTGGCCACGCACTTAAAGGAAAGGGTTGGCTGTACACAGTCATTGTAAGCGCGTCCATTGATCAGGTGTTACGGTGACCCAGACAACAACAAATCGCAACAAATATTCCCCTACAAATATCAAGATCATACTAAGGAACGAAAAGGGCGGGTCTCTCCTTACAAAAAAAAAAAAAAAATCAACGGGCTGAGAGACCGATGAAAAGCGCCACAACAACCACGAAAATGGGATATAAAAGGTCGCAAAGTTCTTTCAGTCATCTTGGAACTATTAATGTTTGTTTCCGGCACAGCAATAAACTACAGACGAGTGCAGGAAAAGGGCCGTAAGACCTGTAGCTGTTTTGGACGGGTCTTCAAACCACACATGGTCAAAGCTGCAAATTCTACTTAAGCGAGAACAATACGTTATGCGGATCAATGTCATGTCTCATATCTCAGCATCTACTGTTTTGAACTGAGTAAAAAAGGTCCTACCTAATCTCTCTCTGGAAGTACCCTAGTATTATGGGCGAAGATTTGCGTTTTCTTCACCTTTCACATCTGTGGCGATGAAAGTGGCGCTTTGGAGTACAGCGCCAAAAGCGCATGCGCGCAGAACAGAAAGTTATCTTTGCGAAGAGCGCCACTAATAAAAGTTCAATTGTTGTTTCGGACGCGCGTTCTTCACTCTCCTGGAGAGGGAGAGAGAAAGAACTTTATTCTGGAGCTGTTGGGTCAACGGCGAGTGGTGACCAGCGCTTGGAGGGCGCCGGTGACCTGGGCTGCTCGTTCAGCGAGTCCTCGCTGGACCCGCGGATCCGAGCTGCCTAACGCCGCCTCCCAGTGCTCCACACAAGAGATGAGAGGGAATGAGTTTTGAGGGCATTGCCAAATTATACGAGCAACTGTTTCGTGGGCTCCACAGTCGGGACATTGGGGAGAGGGTAATACAGATGGATAAATTGCATGTAGTCTGGTGCGACAGGGGAGGGTATTGGTTTGGAGAAGGCGCCAGTACCGTTCCTCGGTAATAGAGAGTGACCAATGGGGTGGAGGGTAGCGCCGGCGAGAGAGGCGGTAGTGGCAGGTAATTTCCTGGAAAGTCAGAAGGCTGTCGCGGGTTGATTGGGCTCCGTGGGAAGGGGTGCGACCTGGCGCAGCTCGGTGGGTTAGCTCTCGAGCTGCAAGGTTAGCCGCTTCGTTTCCTTCCAGCCCCGCATGGGCAGGAGTCCAAACCAACTCCGCATGGGAAGTGGGAGGATTTTGAAGGAGAATTTTGAGAGCCTGCGGGGAAATAATCCCCGGGCGAAATTTCGAATGGCCATTTTCGAATCGGAGATAACAATTGTTGGGGTAGGCCGATGAGTCAGCGCTAGTGCAATAGCCGCCTCTTCCGCCGTGGCAGGGGAGCGCGTTCGGATAGTGAGTGAATGGTAAGAGGTTGCGTTTGGATCAAAGATGGCGGTGACTGCGTAGGCTGGATTTGCCGAGAACCGCGTTCCAACACTGGTGACCAGGAGGTGGGCTGCAGCCACCGGAGTTATGCGCCAACATCACTATGACTTCGACGTCCATGACAGACGTGCCCCGACAGTCTCCTCACTGGAAGAAAAGCTGCCCCCCTTTTGGACTGCGGACCCCGCACTCCGGTTCATACAAGTTGAATCGCGGTTCGTAGCACGACACATTATAGCGGACCTTACAAAATACCACCACGTATTAAGCAGTTCCCGCCCGCCATAGCCAGCGAGATAACTGATCTTTTGCTCGTACCGCCTGACGAAAATGCATATGCAACGACGAAAGAAACCCTTGTTCGGCGAGTTACACCCTCCGAGCCACATCGACTCCAGAAATTGATTCACGACACGGACCTCGGCGACCATACTCCTTGTCAGCTTTTGCGGTACCTACAGCACCAGCTCAACAGCCCCTCTAGACGGGGCACTGCTTCGAGAACTTTTCTGCAAAAGCAATCTTCAAGCGTTCGCATGGTCGTTGAGCTGCGTTAGAGCAGAAAGATCCATCCGCGGTCGCTGAGCTTGCCGAGCACGTGGTAGTAGTGATCGCCCCGGTTACATCACTGGCTGCCATGCAAGCACAGCCGTTTCGAGGCGAACTTCAAGAAATGAGTAACGAGATCTCTCGACTTGCCGACACAGCAAGAGAGAGAGAGAGAGAGAGAGAGAGAGAGAGAGAGAGAGAGAGAGAGAGAGAGAGAGAGAGAGAGAGAGAGAGAGAGAGAGAGAGAGAGAGAGAGAGAGAGAGAGAGAGAGAGAGAGAGAGAGAGAGGCTTCATTCGCCAGAAGTAGACAGCTTGGGCTCTCTCTGCCACGTTAGTCAGCCGGGACACCTTGGTTCCTGGTGGCTTCCTCGGCTATCTGGACAAAACGTAGCGGCGTTAGGGGATCGAAGCTGCGCACCAGGGTTTCCCGGTCCTCTAGATGCTTGATGTCTATGGAGGGTAGGGGGTCTTGTGCCGTGGTTTGTTTTGACCTTTCCACATGATGTGCGCAAGGTCTGCTCGGTGGCCGCAGTGTTTGCACGTATACGAGAAGACTTCAGAATGGAAGTGACTATAGGCCAGCGGGTTCGGGCAGGTATTCATGCGAAGTCGTCTCCATGCCTTGGCTTGTGCATCGTTGAGCGTGCGGTGGTCAGCTGCGAACTCGCACCTGTTATGTTCGTAGTAGTTAATCTGTTTGTACGAGTTTAGGGTGTCGAACTTCTGTGAGTGCTCTGCTGCCGCTGCGGGGGGTGTTGGTTATTGCTGCTCGGGTGATGATTTCGTGGGCGCTATGAGCTTTGTGCACTAGCGCAGGGCCGCAAACACTGAGTGAGCCAAACATGCCGCTATTCAACCACGGCTTCAGGAATATATGCTAGTATCATTGTAGGTTCGGAAATGCTGCGCGTAACTGTGTTCCACCCTGGACGCCCTCGGGCAACAGCCGCGACAAACACTGAGGGAGACCAGCGCTTCCATAGCGCAAATTTAAAGCGCAACAAAGTTATACAAAAGACGAATGACACAAGGGCTTGTCCTTGTGTCATTAGTCTTTTGTCTAAATTTGTTGCGCTTTAAATTTGCACTATGGAGTATCAACTAGCTCGAACCGTCACGTTGTTCAGCGCTTCCATGTACCTTCAAGTCGTCCCTCTGTGTTTTTTATTACTGACCACAACCGCAGAGGTCCTTCCTTCGTCGCTTCTTCGTCGTTCAATGTCCAATATTATAACTTTCGCGTTGCTGTGAGCTTCGCTATATTAACAAATAAAAAGTGAATGTCGGTGTGGCAGCGAAGGGCGAGCAAATCGGCTGCAATCGTGGACTTAAACCGCTGTGATGGTCGTGAAGGCTGCGTACAGCTTCGTTTCAAGTCTTACGCGCTAGTGGGAGCTTCCTTGCATTTTTTTTCACGATTCAGCTTCGCCGGTTATTTACCTTCACAGTGCAATGGTCGGGAATTTTTCATTACTCATCGTTTATGGCAAGAATGGCACAAATTCATACCGGGTTGTTCCCATCCAGATAAGAGATACGCAGCTCGGTTCTATAATGGCCCCACCCGTATCGTCGGCCCGCGCATTAGCAGTTGGAATAGTCCCAATAAACGAATCGTTAATCTGAAAACAACTTGGCGAAAAAAAAATGCGTGCCATCCTCCGTTTGGTGGTGCCCGTCCAATGCTCACCTGTTATGGTACTATGCTTGACCGTGCAATAGCACATGGGCGCCTCGCTTACGGCCTTACGGTGTACGATCTTAATACAGCTCACGCAAAGTATCTCCATACAGGGTGTCCCAGCTATCATGCACCAAGATTAAAAAGAAAAGACAAATGACGTTACTCGAAGATAACCTAGTGCATGAGGATTGCAGTACGTTTGATGAGCGGACAGTAATTTGTTCGTTAATGAGACCCGATTAATCTGTTGTAATTAATTATCCAACTTGAGGAGTATTCGCCTAATCATTAAAGTGTCGATGAGGCACCCGCAGGTACCCCCGGGAGGCACGTGACTATGGTATTTTCAGCGACGAACTAATTGCGTACTCCTTTATTCTGAATGATAAAGAAACCAAGCGAAAGGTGAAAAATACCACGTGACGCGCTCCCGATAGCCTCGTAAAGGAATGCCCTCAAACAGGCTGCCTCTGTGTTAGCCAGAATGAAATAAAGAAAAGAAAGAAAGAAGGAACGGCAGCCGAGCTTGCGCCTTATCTGCCACACGCGCCCGGCAAAACATGCTGTTGCTGCTCCTTCTTCCCATGCCATCAAGGTGATGCGCTGTCTCTTCGGTCGGGTGACAGGCGAAGCAGTTGCTTTCAACCAGCTTATCTGAGGGCGCCTCTTTATGAAGCCAGGGGGGGGGGGGGGTATTTTTGGTATTTTTATATTTACGTGGTAAAAATACGTGGTATTTTTTATATTTCGCGGAGTTTCTTTATGTCAGAATAATAGCCCGCCATTAGTTCGTCGATCAAAATACTGCAGTTAGATGCCTCTCGTGGGTACGCACAAGTGCCTCTTGACGTTTTAATGATTATGAGGGCAGTTCTCGGGTTAGAAAATTAACTACAACGAATTAATGAAGTCTCATTAACGACAAAAATTACTGTCCACTTCACCACAATACTGCAAACATTATGCACTTGGTTGTCTTTTTTTAAATCTTGGTGCATGATAGCTTGGACGCCCAGTATATTAAATTGGCCCCTTCTCCTCAGAATGAGTGGTTTTTCTCAAATCACCCCCTCAAACATTCTTCACCAAATTGTACCCCTTTCCTCCCTTGATACCCTCATCGGAGAGACCAAGTTACGTCTTCAGGGGCATCCTGAGCAGTCCCCACAAGGCAAGGCTTTAGGCTCATGGGCCAACACGAGCATGCGCATTTGACCTTACAGGCTACCCGTTGTCCCTTCCACCCTGGGAGCGGCCAACGATTAGCATCCGGCGGCTCCGTCCTGTACCTCTGCGGCAGGCGACAGCACGCGAGTTACACTTTCGCGTCATCAAGAACGACAAGATGGAGAACGAAGTCGACATCTTCAAGGACACCGCCGTGCGCGGCACTGAGGCTGCGATCGTATGGACATCTTCGGACGGCCCCTTTCTAAACGGTTCCCGGCAGCTCTCAAACAAATATCATGGGCGTCTTGGGCGCTGTCCACTCCTCCCGCCACCATTGCGACTCTCTCAGCCCGGAAATCTCGCATCATTACGGGCGCTCACAACATCCTTAAAAAAAACAAGCAAACTGAAGAGAACATTTTTCCCTACTTATACGGCCACGAGTATACCTTAAACTTAAGGGCATCGCCATCCGCATCGTCTGGTCCCCGGTATACATGCCTGGGTTGCAAGGAAACCATATGGCTTATACCGCCACCCGGGGAGGCTTGACACACCATCATCCGTTTCCCGTGCACTGCAACACCCGCCACGGTCAGACTGGCGACTTTGCCTGAGGAAATTCAAGGCAGAGATACGGAAGAGGCTGCAAGATGCCACACCCAGTGGGTGCACCGGGCCCACTCGAGACCCTCACACGATCGGGGGAGGTAATGGCTAATGACATGCATGCCAACATGGCACTAACCACTTGTGTAGTACACAAATGTGCCCGCAGAGCCAGCTCGAACATACAGCGCTGCATATATTGCGATAATACGTGCATCAATAATCTATACAATTTTGATATGAGACTGCACGCACTTCACGATTGATCGCGAGCAGCTATTCGAACTCGGTACCCCTGCTGCATACACCATTCGTGAATGACGAATGGTGTATGCAACCTGGTGTGATGACAGACTGCTGTCATGACCATTCATGCGCACCTGTCTCTTCACGAAACTTACGAACTACTGTACGATCTTCTTGGAACCATGAACTTTGAAATGATCTCTACCAATCCAACTGATTAGTGACCTTACGAGAGTTGCCCAAACCGCGACGTAACCTTGAACCGTAGACATCTTTCCGCTCATTCCCTCCCTCCGCGTCGCTCTTTCCCTACTAAGAAATTCACGACACATCCGACAATAAAACCATTCTCTCTCTCTATCTCTCTCTCTCTTCGCAGAGGACTGTCTTGGCTCTTTGAGCTGAAACTTTATTGAAAGTGTTTTATTGAAGCAAGAGTTTTTTATCCGCTTCAATGGTCCTACATAATGTGATAATAAAGGGTGTTATTCTGGACAACAGCGCGAAAAAAGACGTGGATTAAGGGAACGAACAGGACGGCTCTCTTTTGCTCTTCTGTTGAAAACGTTTATTTTCCGCACGAATCCTGTGAATAAACTAGGTGTGAGTCAGCGCTTGTCCTGTCCATTCCCTTCGTCCGCGTCTTTATTCGCACTGTTGTCCGGAATGACCAACTTGCCCAGTGGACCCCTTTGTTAAGGGCGTTATTTGTTTAATTAGGGAAGAGCAATATTACCCCACTAACTGGCACCCAAATGGAGTTAAAAGTACCTCGTGCGCTATACAATCGACATTGTGAATGAAGTTATGAGAGGAGAATTTTTTACTCCCTTTTACAAAAAGGTCAAAACTTCGACGACAGTAAGGTGTCGGTAACAACTTACAAGAACAAAAGAAACACGGCGATTGGCAATGTAAAAAATTATACTTTACAGATGGGGCGTGAGTTCTGGAAGATTGATTGAGTCGTTTGAGCCTCCCGCTATGTACCACTGCAGTCCGATTATTTTTCTTTTGGAAGCCATTATTGGTGTAATCGTATTAACACCGACTGCGGGGGGGGGGGGGGGGGGGGGGGAGGCTGAGCCTACAATTTTTGACAACAGAGACCCCCCCCCCCCCCTGTCCTTTCAGAGCCCCTGCCGCTGCATAAACCGTGCATAAATGCACGGTGGGTTGGCCCTGCTGTGCGACGACTGCTCGAAGAACCGTTCTCATTTAGGCCTCGATCAAAACAAGCTACACCGCGAGATCAGCCGCACAATAATGGGTGACGACACTACCAAGGAGGCGCGATGTGAGCGATGACGTCAGTGAATACTCCTCGGTAATAGTTCCGCGGCATTCCCAGCGATCAGGACCAACAAGATTTCGGTCAATACGTCGTGATAACGCTTATGTGTCGCTTATGTGTCGTATGTGTCGGTAGTGCTAGATAGAAGGTCCTGGGCTGCCGCGTTATGGGTCAATGCGTACTGATAACGTTTATCGGAAGAATGAATTCGACGCCGTCGGCGTATGTGTCGGTAGCGCTTGATAGGAGGTCCTGGGCTGCCGTGTTGTGACCGCACATCGGCAACGTGGAGGAGCATCAGATCCTGCTATTTGCAGAGTGGAGCATCGGTTCCTGATGGCTGCTGCATGGGTAAGTGGGATTGAGAGACGGTTTGCGTTGTTCCCTGAAGATTTACAAATCGTGAACAAATATTTGGTCTACGGGAGAAATCATTGTTTGAATGCGCTAGTACTGATAACGGTAAAATAGAGGAAGGCGCTAGATCAACCTTTAGGGTTGTAACAGCTGCACATTTTATTAATCGCAATTGCTTATTTGACCCCCAGTGTAGCCATTTCAGTCCGAGTGAACTTGTGTCCGTTTTTTTTTGAACGGTTTCATTGGGCCTTTGTGGCGTTCGACATTTACGGGGCATTTATATAAATCGACCAAAATATAGGCATGTTCAGCAGAACACAGCGAGTGATCTCTGGCATCAGCTCATAATTAAGGTGTACAAGGTTGAGTGCGTATATTGAATGCAGCAACTGTCCCATAGTCCTCCAAATCGAGGAATTTGTCCATTATTTTCCTTTGGAGCAATGCGCCAAGGAAGCGCCAAATTTCACGAGAGCGGTTTTCCAATTCGTGGTGGCGTTACCAGTTGAAAATTGTTAGATTTCCCCGTCGGTGATGCAACGGCAGGGCTCGATTTGCTTCACACTATGGCTTTACAGGTTTGCAGCCAAAGCCAAGGTCAATACCGACAACACCTTGCACGCGGTCATATGGCCACTTGTTTATGTATGACGTGCTGTATAATACTTATGAGAACGCGTGTCATATTTTTGCAGCGAAGCTGTTTGTTGCTACAGCTCCGTGGAGTTTTTGTTTACGTAAGCAAAAACTCCCAAGGCTACAGTATATTTGGAAGGCGAAGCAAGCCGTTCGTGTGTGTGCTTTTCTTGGTGTGGTTGCATGCTTGGCAGCGTTTACTTGAGTGCGCACTTGCTTCACCGGAAGAGTTTCTCAAACTTCTGACGCTGTCCGCCCGGCGTCGGCCATGTCTACCCTGGCGTCGCCCTCTCGTCGTCGTCGTTCGAAGCGCTTGCGTGCCTGGTTTTCTTTTCCTGCACTCTTCCGCGGTGGCAGGTACGTCCCACGCGTCTCCTTACTTCCGGGCGGCTGGCACGTGGAAACGTCGCGTGTGTCTAATTTCAATCGGCTTCCCGAGGCTACATAAGTCGTCCACACGAGTATACAGTGTTGCATCCAGCCCTCTTGACTAAACTGACGACGAAGAAAAACGAGGCCGTTCGAGGAAGAGAAGAAAGATGCTGGGACCTCGCCGCGTTTTGGCGCCCTGCGCTGCAGCTTTCCCTCCGCCTCAGAGGCGACTGCTGTCCGGAAAATAAACGATTACCCGACGTAACAGATTGGTGCGGGTGCGGGGTGCGCAACAACGAAACCACAAGACTTGCGCCTAAGACAACGTCTCGCGGTCCTGCCACTGGCCCTCCGTACTATGCCTCCGCGGTGGGATGGTCACCAGTCGCAAACGGCACCAATGGTCAACTGACTTTCCCAACGAGAACCACGAACCTTCTCAGCGAACGCTGAAGAAGACGCTCAGAAGTTGCTGACACACATCAAGCGGGTGAGTCGATACAACCGCTGGGACGCCTCTGCTCTGCTCACGATCGTCGTGTTTTCCTTGAATGGAACAGCGCTCACGTGAAAACCACGAAGACATGTTTGTGACTTGTGGCCGCTTTGTAGAAGAGATATCAGGCCGCTTCGGCCACGCTGTCGCAAAAAAAGAGGAAGCAGAGCAGACACTGCTTCAACGGGCTCAAATTCCTGGCCAGACATGCACCACATATGTAGACGAAGTACTAAAGCTGTGTCGAGTCGTCAACCCACTGATGTCGGAGGAAGACAAGGTCGGCCATCTCTTAAAAGGAATAGCCGAATACATCTACCACTTTCTGATAAGCAGGACAAAACTGGAGTCCGCAACGGACGCAATTCAGCACTGTCGTACCTTTAAGGCGTTTGAAACCTGCCGCATTACGTCTATATTCGGGCGCTTGACCAATGTTATCACTGTGGCAAGTGTTGACCATGCACAACGCACCGCCTGACTTGGCTGACAGTATCCTGCGCATTGTGCGCGAAGAACCAGACATATTGGGACAATGTCGACGGCGGGAATACGCGTGAAGACCACTTTATACAAGAGGTGCAGGTGAACCCTCTCCAGACCTCTAACGCTGGCTTCAATGACCGGAACACTGCCACCAGAAGTGAGAGTATTCGGCGTTTTTTTGACCGTGAGTCAGCTGGATATTGCCCCGAGAATTTCCGTCGCCGTCCCCAACGATCTAATTATCCCACGTTTCCATGACTCGTATGACGAATACACCACTGGCCGTGAATGCGAATGCCCTGTTTGCTAGAAATGTGGCGTCACAGGTTACATATTCCGTCAGTGCCGTCGTCGACGCCAAGGAACAAGGTACGAGCCACCGCGAGTGTTCTACCGCTCTGAGGCAGGCAACTCTTGTTACGGTGACTACTGCCCGACGAGCTCATTTTCCGGAGCGACAAGTGTGCGGCGTTCCGCCAGGAGCCGGCAACATTCACGTACATGCTGAGGGACTGTACCAATAATCCCAACGAAGCAAGGTCTGGAAGCATACTGCCGTGACTGGAAGCCACGATGAAGATTGACAATCAAGAAGAAGAACTTTGGGCCGTCTAGCAGGCCCTCGAGGCACTGGCAAGGCAGCGGCCCCGCGAACCGGTGCCGGCGAACAGGGATCTACGCCGAGCGCCTGCCCAGAGGGCGACGTAGGCTCAGTCTACGCGCGCGCACGCGTGTACTGCAGGCACTAATAAAGTTTGCCCAAATCAATCGAATTCGGAGGACAATCGCCGACACGTCGCGATTCACCAGCTACAGATCACATTGTTACACCGCCTACCTTCCGCCAGCAACGTTCGCATTCGCCTGGGCATAGGTCACCGCCGCCGAAAAACTAGATTGTGCGACCAATGGAGGCGAGGTCGCAGGGCAAACAACGCCTGCAACAGAATTGCATTCCCCCGTAGTCATGCTAAAAAGCCACGTTGAAATTGTGGTTGATGGTGCTGGAACAATGGCTTCAGTTGACGCAGGTGCTACAGCTTTTTTGATGAGCATTGATTTTAAAACAGACTCGGGCCTGTAAGGTGATCTTTAGTTAAGAAAAGGTGGCTACATTTCGTGATGTCGGGGGTGAGTCGCTGCGCCCACTAGGAGTCTGCTCGGAGAATCTTTGCTTCGGAGGTAAGTACTTCAGGGAAGAGGTAGGGGAACTCCCATGTTCAACCGACGTGATACTCGGGATTGTAGCATTGTGGTGTGAAAGGTGACTGTAAAAATGGAGAAGTTTTTATTGATACGGCTGCTTTATCTGCACTTTTGAAGACACTGCTTGCCATCAGAGCGAACTTGTTTTTGCATTTTAGAGGACACAATAATTCCCACCCGGTGCCCCGTATGTGTTAGAGTTGCATGGGCGGTATTCCCGCTACATGATTTCGACGCTGTAGTAGAGCCTGCACCCCAGAATTGTGCCAAGAAGAACGTCATAGTTCCCCGTGCCGCCATTTCAGTTGTTCAGGGTCAGTCTCATTTCACTCTAAACTTTTTTTCCACCCATATACTCCCTAGAGGTTCTTTTTCGCCTGTCCTCTAGTGATCCTCCTTGTAGGAGTTTTTTTTACTACATGGAACAGGGAGGTTTGGTTTACCTCCTCAAAACAGGGTGTTTTTAGGTGATAGAAAGGAGGTAGTTAGGGAGTGTTAAGAAATGTTAGGGAGAATTTAAGGAGATCAAAATGGAGTATTCTTTACTTCCTCAAGGCGTTTTTAAGTGATGTTTATGGACTTTTTAGGCGGTTGAATAGGAGCTTATTATGGCTCCCTTGGGAAGTACTTATGTTATTTTAGGGGCGTTTTGAGGAGGTTCAAGGGAAGCATTTACTTCTTTTGCATGGAGTTTTACGTTTTGTAGGCCTCGCGAGGGGAGTTTTTAGGAGGTTCAAGGGAAGCATATATTCCTTTTGAATGGAGTTTTGCAAAGTTGGGGCGGTTTTGTAGGCCTTCCGAAAGGAGTTTTTCCAAGGCCATAAGGGAGAGTTTCTAGTTCCCTGCGGGAGTACTGATTTCACACGGTTTTGCTCGGTTTCAGGTTTATTTCAAACGAACTTTCGCATACAAGTTTACATGGTACATGGTGTACACAAGGAGGCTCCGAAATAAAAACTTAGGGCGACCTCCTATAAGAAAGCAAAAATGGTAAATTGCTAAAAACACGCCAGTTAGGAATGGAAGACAGCAATAGAATGCTAGTTGAACAAACCGTAGAATTAATATTACTACAAGAACTGGAAATACGCGAAAAACAAAGATAGGCGCAAACACAACCACATGGTAAGTGAAATCATTATATAATAATAGCGGATCAAGAACGCGCCAGTACTTATCAGAACTTATCAGAACGCATCAGCACTCAGTACACAAAGTGACAAAAATGGTTGCAGTGGTTTACAACAACAAAAAAATTTCAGTTGGTGGTGAAATGAGCGACCTGTGTGCTAGTTGAACAAACTGTAGATACAATATTACTACAAGAACTGGAAATACGCGAAAAACATATAGGCACAAACACAACAGCATTGTAGGTGACATCATTATATAATACTAGAGGATTGAGAACGCGTGAGTACTTATCAGTACGCATCAGTACTCAGTACACAAAGTGAAAAAAATGGTTGCAGTGGTTTACAACAACAAAATTTTTTTTCAATTGGTGGTAACGAGCATTTTGTAGATGGTAAAGGCACAAGAGTTAAATGATGTAGGAGACAGACAGCAACGAGATGGCAATGGATAAATGAGTAATATAAAGAACGAGAAATATGCTGCGGAAAATACCAGTGCGTTTTGATAAAGACACAAATGCGCCAAGAAAAGTGACCCAGTCTGAGGAGTTAATTGCAAGGATATAGAACAGAATGGGTGGTATCGCGACAGCTTCTTCAGAGTGAGAAGAAAAAGCCATGTAATTCGTGTTTTTCCGATAATTTTGAGTTGATTCATTTGGCACCAGTTGCCAACATTATTTAGATAATTGTTTCAAGTTATATTAGTTGGTTAATATTATTGCTTCACTAAAAGATAGCTGTATTATCAGCATACAGAAGGGTCCATCAAATATCCCCTGTTCAGTAAAAAAAAAAGAAAACGTCAGAAACATAATACGAAATTCTTTAAACTACTATCCAATGATTACAAGATTGAAAACAAATAAAATATTGGTGAGGGATATTGATGCGATAAAAGTTAATTAGTTCTAAATCCTTCACACGTGGTTTGGTGCTGGCAAGGTCCAAAAAGGCATGTTCCACAAACGTTAGAGCTCTGTGTGCCTTCTTGGGATATTGAATGTTGAAAACCCAGAACGATGCAAACAGACTACACAGTCCTCCCAGTAAAGATGATGCAGTCAAGACACTCCTCCCATCGATGCGGAGGCTAATTTCCCCTTTCGCGGAATGCAGGCAGGAAGTCAAAGGAACATCTACCTGAAAAAGCAAAAAAAAAAAATGCCCCACATGTAAAATTCAAAACAGACACTATGGTTAAACGAACTTAATAATTCGGCACAGTAATAAAATTGTTATGCCATGTTCCCTGCGAATTTCAGTACTTAAATTAGGAATGCAAAGGCTTCATAAAACCAAGTGCCAGTACAATAACCATCGTGGCTTTTGCAGCAATAAAAAAGATATTACTTCCGCACAATATACTCGAGCACAACTTTAAATGACAGTGAAGTTAAAATGCAAGTCTCTCTAGGTTGATAGATTAGCTCACGGGGAACACAATTATACCCCTCTTACACCTGGCATTTTTTTTTAAATAAGGTTGAAACTAGCAAAAACACGTTTTCACCGGAAGGGCTTAAGTGGCCTGACGCGCACTTCTTTCTTGGCTGCCGCTGGATGGTGCTACTCGTCCATACTTGGGGTGGCAGTACCGCTTTCCAAGGGAGCATGCGAGCTACGCATGAGAAAATTGTTCGACGCCAAAACTTCCGAGGCCTCAAAAGGCCAATGTTCTTCTTCAGTGAAGCGTAAATACTGATCACAGGTCCAATGGAGAAACATTTTACTTAGTGGTCTCGAACGGCAAATGACAGGGGAGTTTGGGGAAGCATGATCGATTTGACCGAAACTGACCAACTGCTTGGTACGTGGTAATGTTGTATTCAGTTGCTTGTATACTGCTATTAATCACCGCTGCTTCACTTGCTTCCAGTTTATTCTAATGCAAACAGCGACTGCAGTCGTGTTTGCGTCACGCTTGATGAGCAGTTGAACAGCGATTTCTCAGCACTTAAGGCATCTTGGCACTAAATCAATGCTGAAATGGCTATGCGGAGGTCCGACTTCCGTTTGAAATCAACTTGCTGGTTGTCTTCAATGACCCTTTAACAACAAGTTACCCTTATGCCTCAGCACTGCAACCGATTGTTCCTCCGTGTGGTGCAAAGTGTGTTAGTGTGTAACGTGAAACGAACCGTTTCTGTGATTTGTAGGACTGATTCTGCTATTAATTACTGCAGTGACAACAAGCTATGAAAGAAAATCCCGCCATCTCCACGAAGTGAATGATGATGAGAGGGGCGAATCTAAAATGCTTATCAGCAGACAATGTGACGCATTAAGTGCAAGCTGCTTTCATAGTGTGTGCATTGACATTAGGATATGGCCCCCTGGCAGAATGATGCGCTGCGCGAGATTTTGCCGTACCTAAACGGACAGGCAACTCATTTTTACGGAGTATAGGATCTGTAAAAGGGTTGCGAGTTCGGCGAGTTGGTAATTATGCATTGTGAAAAATAAACTGCGCGCAAATTAACGAGGACAAGAACACATGAAGACGGCACAAGCGCACACTCCCAACTAGTTTATTATTGCACGATTCAAAGCTTTATATGCCCAAGCGATTGCCGCGCCCCCAATGCGTCACAGTTCTTGGCGCACTCAGCCGAAAATACTAAAAAACCGTAACAACAAAACCACAAAACGAACTTTGAGGCGCACGAAAGGAGAAAAATCAGCAAAGATAACCGCATCATACATGGATTAAGACCCCCCTCCCACCCCCAACACGCATTCCCAGAAGCACCGAAATAGCGCTCAATGTGCGTCTAAATATGCGACTTCTCGATTAAGCAGGGCGATAGAGGGATGACTGACACATTCGGAACCAGCTTTTCTGATGTGGCTGGCTTCTACAATTTCTCGCGTTTGCTGGTTCTTATGTCGCAAAAGGATGGCTGTGCGCTCAAACACAGGGACACAATCAGGTCTGCATGCGCGGCAATGAGAAGATAAGTGGCTCAGGCCACGTTGAAAAATGAAAAAAAAAAAAAAATACGGTACTATTAGACGTCGTACGCTCGAGTTTGTGACAACGTACCCGTGTGCGGCTCTGTCCTGAAGTTCGGAGAAATGCAGGCGGGTTGTGTTATATTTCTCGTCTTGCATTACGCTTTCTTTTATATATTAGCGCCCTCTTCCCCGACCTCTCTACCTTCCTTACCGCTTCCGTCTGACTGCGCTGATTCTCGCCAGCACGAAGTAACCGTCACGTTGCTTTGAAACGACGCCGCGCGCGACAAACGATTTTACCTCGAATGCCCTGTTACAAACCAGCCTACAAAAGAATGCGAACGCATACCCCAAAACCCACAAACAAGTAAAATAATACGAGTGTGCGCTTTTTTCTTTGCCCGTGCGCGTACGAGCGGTGAGCGGCACGGGTACCCGGGTACTTCGCTGTTAACCCTATCCAAACGTTTGACAAACGCATCGACTGATGAAAGACCACTTACCAGCGAGCTGTCCACACCTGTCGCCGTATCCAAATGCTGTTTGCGGCCGTTCCTCGTGTGACAGGGGCACATGAAAATCTTTCCACCAAATGGCACTACTAGTCTTTCACAAATAAGAAAAACCGACGGCCCAAGGCGAGGCTTGAAGCTCCGGCCGCGCCGAGTCACCGGCCGCGCTGCGTTGATAGCACAGAGGCAGAGGTTGTATACATCCGGGCAGCCAGCCGTGCCGCCAGGGCAAGTTGAGTCGCTGCAGTCGGGTGCGTTGGCGCGCTGGCACGGGAATTTAAATCGTCTATGTATGCGCAAGCAAGCGAAGCAGATGAACGTTGCAATTGTTTGCAACGGCGAGAACTGCCTCTTCGTTAGCAGCAGAGTTTGACACCACCTATCGCCAAAATAAACAGATTGAGACAACACGGCCGCGCTCTCTGCCTGTGATCGCGCTGGTTGAAGCATCTATACGGGTATACGTACGGTATTGGTTTTGTAGCTGCGTGCAACCGTCGCGTCCTGCTCACTCGTTCTAATTAGCATTAGGCCACGGTTGAAGTGCTGGTGCACGGAGACAACAGAAGACTAACATGGCGACCGCCCGCTTGAGATGATTACCTCAGATAGGGCGTTTATTGTGGACGTGGTAGTATACAAGGAACCGAACGCCATCTCACAAATGGTGTTAAGTCGTTCTAAATCCTCCCTTTTGCTACCCGGATGGGCAACGGTACTACCGTGGAGGTTCGTCCACTTATTTAGATCATGCCTAGGGAGTACATTTTTTGCTATAGGTACTTTTCAGGGCACATTACTTGATTAAAACTCCATTTCCGGCTAGTTTGCGTTTACAGTGTTGTGAACAGTCAACTACTCCAGCAAACCAGCAGTGTTATCTGGTGGTCTCAAAACCGGTCCATGGAACTGAGTATGCATCCACTTCGATGGCCGTCTTAACTGACGAGATGGGCCCATACGTTAACACTCGTCCAATGGACTCCTCCATGTTTCTAGATATCATAAATCAGTCACTTGAACCGTATGAACGCCGCGCCCTAGTTGATGTTCTTTCCCAGCACGCAAGTGTTATCGATTTTTATCAGCAGCAAAGGTGCCCAGCAATTCCTGCTAATGGGACTCACCACTCGAAACGTACTGGAGGAACCCGCCCAATTCGCCAAACACCTGACCGCGTAACCCTGTACGAGCGAAAAGTAATCAACGAACAAGTTCGAGAAATGCGAAAAAATGGCGTTATTCAAGAATCCTGCAGTCTACGGGCAGCGCCTATCATTCTTGTGAAAAAAGGATGGCTCATGGAGATTTTGCGTAGATTATCGACGTCTCAATGCTATAACCAAGAAAGATGTTTACCGGCTGCCCCGGATTGGCGACGCCATAGTCTGCCTCCATTCAGCCTCCAACTTTTCCTCCGTTTACTTGAGATCAGGCTATCGACAAATTCACATGGCCCTAAAGATAAAAAAAAGATTTTGTAACGCCCTATAGACTATTTGAATCTAACGTAATACCTTTGGGGCTCGGCGATTCCCTGGACACATTTGGAAGCTTCATGGACACGATTATGCTTGCACTTAAGTGTGAAATACGCACGTGCTACTTAGACGATGTCGCTATTGTTGGATTGACATTCATAGAGCACAACAGCATCAGTCCTTGACTGCTTGGAAAAGGCTGGCGTAGTCCTAATTTCTGAGTGCCGATTTGGAGAGCGCCAAACGCTCCTGTTGGGTCTTTCTGTCGATAAAGACAGCGTAAAACCGGGCCCACGGAAAATCCAAGCCGTAAGTGATTTTAAGGAAGCACGTTCTGTCAAGGTGCTTCGGCGTTTTCTATGCCTTTGTTTGGATTTCCGCCGCTCCATACACGGATTCGCTTGCACATCCGACCCCTTCACATCTCTGCTTAAGAAAAAAAATGTTCGCTTTACGTGGACATCTTAATGCGACACCGCCTCTTATCAGCTGAAGCTCCTACGTCAGAACCTGTACGTTAACACTTTAACCCCTCTGCTCCTACAGAAGTTCATGCTGACGCCAGTGATATTGGAATAAGTAGGGGCCGTGCTTTGATTTATCCTACTTCGCCATGGACCGCCTCGAGTTATCATAAGTGACCGCAGCCGTCAATTCACCTCCGACGCCGTCGAAGAGCTCCTTCGCCTTTGTGAAGTGCAATTTCGGCATTCTAACCCATACCATCCTTAAACGAAGGGTTTTACCGAGCGAATGAACCGTACACGGACAAATAGGCTCGCCATGTACGTTGCCTCCGACCACAAAAATTGGGAAGAACTTTTGTGTTTTCTTACGTAGACGAATAACCCTGCAAAGCATGAAACTACGAGCTACAGCTTTTTCTTCTCTATACCCGTCAACCTCGCAGCTGCCTCGACACCATCTTCACTTTCGATCAACACGACGAGCCTACGGTGGCTGGTCGTGTCTACTAGAGCGCCTACGCACATTGGCTTCTCAAGAACTCTTCAGCAGCGGTACGAGGGCCGCCACAGTGATCTCGCGTACGCCCTAAGTGATTTTGTTTGGCTCTGGACTCACAGCGTAGACGCAGTGAGAAAAACGTCTTCCCCATTACGCCAGGCCTTTTATTGCCCTTACACGTGTGAGTGAAGTTACTTACGCTGTGTCACGTGTAACCACAAGTAGAATACCATGCAATAGAACACAAGTTGTGCACGTGGCACCCCGAAACGCTTTAACTTCCGTACTGCTCAGTAACTCACCAGAGGGCTTCGTCTGCGACCGAGGAAGTGTTATGTCCAGCCCTCTTGACTAAGTTGAAGAAGAAGAATGAGGCCATTCGAGGAAGAGAAGAAAGAAGCTGGGACCTCTCCGCGTTTTTGCAATCGGCACTCCAGCGTTCCCCCCGCCTTAAAGCCGACGCTGTTCGGTAAATAAACGATACCCGGATGGAACAATATAACACTACGAGGACTAGACCAAAAGGCCCCCTACCTTTATTCACGATGATTGCCGAAGAAGGCCAGCGAAGAGTTTCTACTTTTGTTCGAAATTCTGTCACCTGAGTTTAGTTGGTGGCAAGTGGAATTGCTCATAATTTTTGCTGTGCCGGTTCTTGTCATGCCCGTGCTATGGAATAATGGCTGTCTATGGTGCTGACCGGTTAAGTATAGCATGGGAAGGCGAGAAGTAGGTTACGCTGAGATAACCTTTCCGTGGTAGCTAACAGTGGAGCTGTTGAAGGTCTAGCCTGTTCGCAAGTCTGCTGAATGTCGTCCGTCACGCGGGGTATGAGCAGGTTCCCAGACACACCGACAGCTTCACAGAAACCGGTTCCCAGAGTCATCGATAGAAAGCGAAGTGGTCTCGTAGGTGCGAGCGCCTCTCATTCTCGCAAGGGAGGGAGAGGAGAGGGAGGCTCCCAGTGCTGACCTTTAGTTGCCGACTCTTTTGCGGGAACCGTATAAATTGCGCGGCGGTTGCGCTTTCGTTCTCGTGTGAGCGGCCGTTGACGCTCGAACCAACCCAAGGGAAGCACATCTGTTACAGCAGATTTTAGACTGGGTAGAGCTGGGTTTTATTTTCTTTTTCAGTTCGTCGCCACGTAAAGTGAGCATAGGTGGTAAAAAGCGGCAAAGCCCACAGTTACATTACAGAAAACTGCAGATATTTTATTGCAACCGGTTTATCATGCTCAGGGAAAAAAATGACTTTCCTAGGTTTTACAGCAGAGAAATACGTGTGCTAAGAACCCGTCAGAAAAACAACAATATATACCGTGGTCAACGTACCTGTCTATAACATCAAGTTTCACTTCTGTTTGTCCGTATCTAGAAATTCCGACAAAAGCTCTTGGAGCAAACGCTCGGGACAGGAGTAGGCGGCTCTAATTTTTCTGTATTGCAGCAATAGTTACGTTTGAGTTATTCTGTGGCACAATATGAGAAGCCCTGTATTATGCAATATCGTGCAAGGGTTCCGTGCTCTCGCCGTTTATTTCAGCCCAGATAAACGCCTGCCATCCCTCTCACCTCTAACTCAGCGAAATCATTCTGGGGTTCTGACTGAATTGGGATATTACTGTTTATATGAATTTATTTTTGTTGGATTTCAAAATATTTGTGTGCGAAATTATCACGTGTGATTGAAAATATCATGCAATAATTGCTCCGGACAGGACGTTATAGCCGGTGCAGCGGACATAAAATGTGTGCACCGTCACAAGACACAAACTTAAACGAAACGTGTTTTTTTATATGCCTGTTATTATTCAAAAATACTGTATAGCTTGAGATGGCAGCTATAATATAGAGCGGAAAGGTTGATATAACTTATTCTACCGCAGGAGGCGGGTAGGTTCAATCGTAGGATGGAACTTAGGGTTAGTTTGAGCCCATGGTATGAACTAGGGCAAGATAAAAAATTCAGGGGAGGCAGCATTTTCGCCGGATATACCAAATGAGGAGAAAAATAGACATCAGAATATGAAGGATCTTTGGGTAACTCTGTAGTATCGAAGTGAACGCACAATAAGAATGGTCTCTGAAGTTTATAATTTTCTGACCATATTTTGCAGGAAGAAGTCGCGGCTGGAGGAATTCGCCGGCCCTATTACCAAGTTATCGATGGCGTAAAAAGATGCCCTTCCATTGTCCCGGAATATTTCCGCGCAGGCGTCAACTTCCGGCCAAGTGCGGGAGACATCCTGCAGTCATCTCACCCCAAATGTGGCACTCACTGGGTTCAGTATATCACTCAGCTTATCCTCAAGGAAGGAAAGGAACCGGTTAAGGACTATGGAGAATTCAACGCTAACTCACGGGCAGTGGACTACTGGAAACACGAAGACTGGAAACCTAAGTTGCCGGTAAGGCTCTACTACACGCACCAACCGCTTTGCTGGCAGGCAATGAACCCGGAGGCGAAATACGTCTTCATAGCTCGCAACCCGTGGGACGTGTGCGTATCTTTCTACCACATGGTTAGCAACGTGAGCATCTGGCGCTTTCAGGATGGCACCTTTGATGAGTTCGTCGATGCCTTCATCGAGGGTGATTTCGGCTACGGAAGCTATTTCGACCACGTGGCCGCAGCTTATGCCCTGAGGGATGAGCCGAACGTTTTCTTCCTGACTTACGAAAATCTCAAGAAGGACACTAGAGGTACTGTGCTGAGGCTGGCACGATTCCTTGGTGACAAATACATCGGCGTCCTAGAAGAAAACGAGGACTTGCTGCAAAACATCCTGGGTTGGTCTAAGCCTGATTACATGCGCAACGTCATGGTAGTTAATTTTCACAACAAGGAAGCTGAAGAGTGGAATGAGCTTTCGGGTATCAACAGCGTGTCATGCAAAGAGGGGCATGAGGGAAATGAAATCAAGTATTCATTTGTGCGGAAAGCCAAAGTTGGAGGGTGGAAGGAGCACTTCACGCCGGATCAACTGACGCGTCTCGAGAAGAAGATTCGTGACGAAGGGGACAAGGCTGCGTTCATGGATCTGTTTAAGGATATACGGGAAGAGGCAGCGTCGTTGTCCAATGTTTCTTTGTGAAGAGCTGCAAACTGGGGAAAAAGACAATGGGAGAGTCTCTTACACTACAAGCCAAGCATAAGACTCCCTGTTAGACAATTGGTACATGAGTAGTTATTTTTTTTTCGGAGTGCCACTGCCTCCTATAGCAGCAACAGCTGTTAGTAGGCTACCATGGTGGGTAATTATACGGTTCTTTCTATCGGTAGGGGTTTGTAATTATGTTTGCATACCAGATTCTTGATAACCGGTATCCTGACGCACGCCTATCAGAGCAGAGGCCTAAAAATACATAACCGTTGTCGAACTTGAGGGTATCGAGCCAAGGCCTTTTTTTTGTAGTTGAAGAGGGCATACGGCACGCTCTTCCACAAATCCTTTATTTTTATTTTTCAGTTGTAGGTAGTAGTTAAAAAGCGTAAATAGGCAGACATATATGTGAATTATTTGCCAACAGCAGTGCTTATAACAGTGTGAAATGGGCAAGCTGAAATCAGGAGAACAGTAATAAACAGACCTATCTGATCGTACAGAGGCAGTGACGAACGTTGAAGGCGCACGTGATATCGGCGAGGTGTGAAATCATATTGGGGGTTTATCATTTAACAAAAACACAACTTTGAGTATAGCATCGATTCAACACGCCTGGTAAATGCGCAGTTTTTGTTAGGAAAAAAACATATTATAAGGTGCATATTCGCAGGGCGCTTCATAGTTGCGCAGGCTGTGTAGTGTAATGTTGAAGTTCTTTCGAAGTGTCGTGTGAAGACAATACCAGTGCAGTATGGAATATTTGCAGTGAATAAAACAGTGTTCATTTGTTTCCGGGACATGAAAACGCCGACAATTCAAATAAGACTTGAAATATTGGTACTGAGAAAGCACGTCTCAACAGGAAAGGTTTCAGTATGTAGCTTGAAGAAAGAAGTTTGCTTTTCTTCACGCAGAAAGGTACATTTTACGAGCTTTCGCAATTATATCATGGGCAAATAAATCACCCTAAAGACGTACATACCGGGATGAAACTTTTTCCGTGGTAGTGGCATATATAGCCACTAGAAAACTTGCCAGTAAAACTCACAGAACAGCCTACCTCATGCACGAATCTCCAGAAGTTTTGCCGGGAAATGAGGCAAAAAAACTAAAAAAAAAAACAATATTACTTGGGGAAACATCTGGATTGTTTCCCCACCAAACACCAAAGCCAAAAGCTAGTCCGCTGATAAAGCTGCGCCAGTCTTAGTCCCCAGCACAGGCGGGCCTAAAGACATTATTGTCTCTCACGGGATCCGTGGTAGAGAAATCGCAAACGTCGTAAAGGTGCTGTGGAAATTGTGCATCGCAAATCGTGCACGGGGTAAACTGCAAAAGTGTTAGTAATTATGTCTCCATCAGTAGGCTGCGCGTCGATGCTTCAACAAAAATAGGTTGTGTGGAACAAGACTGGAAGTGCAGCGGCGGATTGTCTCTTCGCGCACTGAGGGGCATAGTCATCTCAGGGGCATCACATATGTGTTAATGTACACGTCCGGATACTTCGGCGGCAGACATGTCCATTCAATACCAGCCTACCTGGATGCTGTGGACGCCCTTGAGGCAAATAAGAGGGCATACCTCATGTGCAGTCAACATCAAGGGCGAAACAACCAGATTTTTTGGTCAAGGAAAAAACATTGTCAATACTATGCTGGTCACCACAAAAAGTCGAGATCCTCTGAATATGCCAAGGCATTACGTTCGTTGTCCGAAACATTAAAGCCATGAACGCTGCAGCACTGAAGCACTGACAAACGCAGAGGCTCCAAATCAAGGGTGAAGAACCAAAGGGTCGAGCATATCCCTGCTTTACCGCCGGTTGCATAGCAGCAGGCTAATGAACATTGTCATTAATAATTTTAGTTGAGCAGTAGTCATAACAAAGGCGGACGTCATTCAAGGCATCTGAAGCGATGTTGACGTGCTCCAGGAGGTAAAAAAGGAACCATTTTCACACCCAGTCAAATGCCTTCAGACCTCTCAGTCTGTGTTCAAGAAAAAATGTTCGTAAGGAACGGAAGGGACATCTAGCGCTGCATGAAGAATGGGCAGAATAGACAACTGAACGTAAACGCAAGCAATATTTTTGGTATAGGCCTATAAACACAGACGCTGCGAATCGCAGTAGGCCGAAGAGAACTTTCGCAAAGATGTGTTTTCTTAGATAGCGCGTTTGGCCTGTAACCGCCAACTGGAACAGTTTTTTGTGGACTCCACAATAAAAAAGGAACGTACTAGTGATGTACTGGGAGGAGAATAAAAATAAAGAGTGCGGCAAAATGCAAAATTTTTGAAGAACAAGGCACATGAAACCTAGGTAATTTGCGAATCCTCCTGAAATTGCATCGCGACCTGCCGTTTTGGTATTTGGGGGCTGATCAACAGTGGTTTCGATTTCACCGAGGGTAACAGGCCCACTTATGCGCCACCTGTCCGCATTCGCGAAAGGAGTAACAAGGGACACAAAGTTTTGCGAAAGATCGATTGCTGATGTGGCGTGAGTAAATTGTCGTGATATTGCTCATATTCTGATATACTTTCTTTGGATTTTGAACAAACACTCAATTGCAGAACCTCTCTGCAATAAACGTGGAAGCAGCACGGTGACGCTTATCAAAGAGAGTGTGACGAGTAGGATGCTCGCATTGCAAGAGAGGTACCTTACAGTACTGCACAACGCTGCTTATGCAACTTAACGTATCATACTGCTGATGCTGACACCTAACAGTTGGGATTTATTCGAGGCGTAAACCTAGCGCCCTACATTCGAACTGCCAAAGGCGGTAAAGGCTGAGCAGCTGTTCTTCACAGTGTTTATGGTAGTTATGTATCAAAGAAGTCCTTGCTATTCCGTGAACTGACTGCTTGAAAGTTTTCCAGGCCGCAAATAAAAGCGTGTTTTTAAACAACCACAGTCACAGTACTGTACGTAAATTGCTACAAAGTTCAGGTTCTTTCAAAGACAGAAGTTCAGTTTCCAAAGAGCCCATTGTGGCCAGCAGGCAGACCAAGTGTCTATTCCAAGATGTAAGACAACAAAGCAGTGGTCGGGAAAATGGACTGGTTTTACGTAACTGTGGTTGCCAGAAAGGATCACGGAAGAAATGCAAATCTTGCCAAAACTAGCGTGGGAATTCCTCCAAAATTCGTGTATGGCCAATGAAGGCGCATTACATGACAATCCGGCATTTACAAAGCCAGCCGACGCAAGCAGTAATGGTTAGATTTTTGCGCTCCTGTATTGAGAACTGGTAGGCCTAGTACGGTCGGCTGGGCCACGGACTCTATCGAAGTCTCCCGCTGGACAATGCTTGGAGAACTGGCTAAGTATCTTAAGAGAAAATGTAGCAATGCGCGATCATTGGGAGCGTGCACGTTGCTCAGGTGGCATGATGCCCCAGAGAACCTAACACCACGAGAAATAATCCGCCCTGTACCATCCACATCGTACACGAGGGAAGAATACAACGTGTCCTTTCACGGAAACAAGAAACGGCCGGTTGACGGACCAGCTATGTTCCACACAACTGTGTTCGAAATGATTTAGAAAAGGCCGCAAAGCTCCTTCAATCTCCTTCACATTCTCAATATCCGCCTCCTGTAGAGCTACAAAACACAAACAAGTGCGACGGAATGGATAGACGACCTGTACCTGTTTCTGTCGGTCTTGAATCCACAAAAATTCAAAGCTGCGAAGTTAGGTTGAGCGGGCACCACACGCATTTGAAATAGACTTCTCACATGGCCGATATATTTCCAGGCGCTTCCGATACTGCACTATTAAACAACGGTCTTATATGACATTTTAGGGCATTTTAGCCGTCGAGATAAACCGAACAAACAGTTTTTAGGCAGACGACGGTGATCTGTCAAAGGTCGGTACGAATCAGTCACTCAAACACCTCACCGTATACAGCGCTACTTACCGGCACAAATTGGAATTGAGCTTGGTTTCTATACTACCCGGAACCTGGTGTCGTATGAATAGCGTCAAAGCCTTCAAGGAACGCCGTCTGTTTAAAGTGTGATGCTTGAGTAGTTTACGGGAGGTTGAGATTTTGTTGCATGGTGTGCACGACGACGAATAAGCACAGGAATGTAGAGTCAACGAAAGTGGCAAAACATGGTGAGCAGCGGAGGACAGTTCTAAGGGTTTCATATCCTTTGGATGTTTTACTCAGTCCTGCATATTATAGCTATTTTGTGGACATCCACTGCTGTCGCTTTCCCGCATCACAGCAAACGAATAAAGTTTGTGATACGGTATTATACTTCTCGGAATTTTTCGGGAAAGGTAATTCAAAAGTACTTACCAGCATCACCTTGCTGAAAATGGCGACTTTTCTGATATATTTTGAAACATTCACTTAAGGTGGCGACTTTTTTGGCTACTTTCGGCAATTTCCTGGCGACTTTTCCCCCGAGGACCCGGCAACCTTGCCACTGACTATTTAGGACTAGGATACAGAGTAAAATTCGATCTTTCTCTGAACGTTGCATGATTTGATCAGCTTAGCTTTGCTTTTTGTTCCCCTATCCTTCCTTTTAACAATTGCTGTATTCATTCATGAAATAAAGTTGACTTCACGCCAGTTGATCAAAATTAATGCGGAGCCCTCCACTACAGCGCGCATCATAGTCAACGTGTTGCTTTGGCGCGCTGAACCCCACAATCAATCAATAAATCAATCAATCAATCAATCAATCAATCAATCAATCAATCAATCAATCAATCAATCAATCAATCAACAGATAAATAAATAAACAAATAAATAAATAAATAAATAAATAAATAAATAAATAAATAAATAAATAAATAAATAAATAAATAAATAAATAAATTGACTTAACTATTTGAGGAAGAGTCGTAACTAACAGCAGCTTGTTGCAGAGCAAGGCCAGTTACAGCCTCACCAGTTCATAGCACATATCGTTTGTAGTGATGCCCGGACGAATCACGTCGGTGCTGACGTTAGTAGGAGGTGCGGGAGAAGAGGGAGACATCTCGGCAATGTCAAATGTGTGGACTGCGGCAGGGGCGACACACTAGGCTACGGCTCATCTGAGGCAACCATTTCTTCAGCGGTGACTGCACTCTCAAGGGCAACAAGGGGCACTTGCCCCAGTGAAAGTCCTACGGTTCCGTCCGCAGAAAGCGTTGACTCCACCGGAGCAATGCTGGTGGTATTGGAGGGCACGTCGAGGGAAGCCGACAGGGTAGAACCATTCATAACTTGTCACCACAGCAGCTGCGACGTAACCAGTTGCAGCTAGGTGCTCCGTAGAGTCCATGGCGTACTGCTAGACGGCGTCATCAGGGGGCGCTGTTCATGCCGCACGACTTCTCGAGAGTGTGACCACAGTTGCTGCAGAAGCTACAACGTGGTGTAAGCAGTTTCAAAGGACACGCCTCAAACGACCACAGCGCGGTGTGTGCACAGGGCTGGACACAATCCAGATATGGGATTTGGTATTGCCGGATAAATGTCATCTCCTTGAGAGCAATAATGCCTTTGGGGTCGCCTATCTAATCGTAAGCACGCTACGGGCACCTGCAGAGGTCCATGCGAAGAACGAAGAGAGTTCTGGACGAGGTCGCTAGTGGGAAGACCGGGCAGACAGAAGGGCACGGTAAGCACTACTACTGGCTGAGGCCTGGTATTTCCTCAGCAAGATCGTTTTTAAAGACGATAGTCTTTCTTGGGCTACTTAAACACAGAAATTTTGGTCTGTCTGTATGTCTCTTTGTCGGTCTGTGTGTCTGTCTGTGACTCGATTCAGCCACCCGGCCAAAGTGAAACGTAGTCTGCGGAATAGTCTTATATACTCACAGCGAAATCTTAACGTCTAAGTCAAGTTTATATGTTCTTACTTGTCAACATTGTTGAGCAAGAACAGGGCATTACGCAAATATGAGACAGAAAATTAATACACAAGAGATATTTGCAGTGTTCCTTTATAAAAAAATTCATGGATGTTTTATTTTTGCGAAATGATATACTACATCCAGTGCAAGAAAAAAAATTAAACTTTTCACCTGCTGTCGCCCGCGCCACTATAGTTTCTGGCGGCATTTTAAGAAATCAAGCGCCAACAGTTACGAAAGGTTCCACTAGATAGGTTCTACATTCTGCTTGAACGCACATGGACTAGGGAACGCGGTTCTATAAACGTTGTAGTCGGCCGCCTCCATTCACGCGCGTCTTCGCCGTACGGCAGGGCTGGCCTCGAGGCAACCAGCCTGGAGCAGTGGAACGCGGTAAATTTAGGCTGGCATGAGTAAACCTTTAGCGTTTTTACTTTGGGAGGAGCGTGATGCAAGAGGAACAACATGAGGGTTGAGCGGGAAAGTGAAGGGAGACATTTACTTGGCAAATGTCGACAAAAACTATCGTCTTTTGCCGACATTTGCAACGAATGGAGTAGATACGCGGCCAATTTTTTCCGGATAGGAAAAAGCGACTTTTCGGGCGTCTGCTTTTCCGGCCACGAGTCTTGTTTGGTTTATTCAATGAAAGAGCACCGTTCCAACATTTAAAACGTTTCCCTATTTGTAATACCAGTACGTCCACTGACACAGTCTTTAAAAGTCAGGAAGACACATGTTTGTTTCAAATGATGTAAATTCGGCAACTGTGGATTAGCCACATATGCACTACGAACAAGCGCACATCGCTCACTGAAAATTGATTTATGGCCAGAAGTTGGTTCGAATTGCGCCCAATTATGTGGAACTTTAACATATAAATAGCCCAGTAAACACATAATAAAGTTCAAGATCGACTTTGTTTCTGACCATATTCCAGAAGTTAGTGATATAGATTATATTGTACCAGAAGAATTTAGTAGCGAAAAATGCAAGGGAATTTTAATCAGAGGCGCTGAAGTGAAAAAAGAAAACGCATCTAAAATTCACACGAGGTGTTGTGGTCCAATTTTGGAAGAAAAATAGTGCAGTTTCTGCCATTCGTTGTCTGTGAAATAGAATCGTTTGATATGCCTAGAGTCGAATAAGATGAGTTCAAATTATTAGGGCTTGGCGGACACAGTCACAGCGTTTAGTTCTTGATTTTGTAGAAGCGGGTACGTGGGGCCGAGGCAAGCTCTTAAGTTCTTCTAGTTCTTCTCTTTCGCCGACGACCTGACGATTTTAAGCAGCTTGAAGCTGTGTGATCTTGGAAATAAGACTACTCCACATTTATTTTCTTGTTTTGTTCTTTGAAGCAAACAGCTTCACCGAGCTCCTGCACAATGTCTTGGGCAGCGGGAGCGCTTTGTTTTTGAAATTTCTGATTTGCGGAGGTGAGACTAGGGACGAGGCCTCTGACTCAGCGTATCGTAACGTACACTGATGGGCATAAGTTGGCCGCAAGCAATGCAACAAGCATAGGCGTCTTCGACGTTTGCTATTACCACAGTGACGCGACATATTTTGCTATGGCTCTTGAAAAATGAAAACTAATAAAACCATCGAAAAGATGTATAGCGTACCCTGCATGCGCACTGTTACGAATCAGCTGCGATGTCACCTTTTACGCGTTCGTTGCAAATGATCTTTGCAAACGATGCAGGACGACGCCAATGGAGCTCCACCAAATGCAGATAAAGTAATTTCGAGCGGGAGCATGCAGTCCCCGAAACCCGGAGACCACGTCGTCTTTGTGCGCGTGCCTGCCGGTATGCACATACTTACTGATTAGGAAAAAAACTTGTGGCACAGTGGAGGTCGTTTTGTGTAGGGGGTGTTGTGCACGCTTTCATACCTTCTGCCACCGTTTTGACTCTTGGATGTGTCCTATGATGGCTGCAGACGCTGACAGCGTAAGGCACTTTTTTTTTGACACAGCTCCAGAGCTGTTATTCTGCTGGTTTGAATTTCCATGTTGTCGCACCACAGTTCCCAGCAACATTGGTATGGTCTACATTAACACCATCGTATAAACAGTTGTACGTTTTGTTCCAGCTCCTCGTCCCAACGAACTCTAGCCTGCAAAAAAGCTCAACAGCTCTGCTCCCTCGACGCGGGCCACGTTTTTGGGCAATTTAGGCACGTTCTATTCCATCCTCTGGGAGCTACCGAAGCCCCGATTTCCCCCCCCCCCCCATCCCATTCCCAACCCTTCCCGTGAGCACTGGGAGAGCGCGTTATCCAGCCTGCGCCTCGACAACCAGACTATCTTGGCTGAGCGGGTCGCCAGCGCCAGAATTACCATTGGACTTTCCGAACAGAAAGCTACCCCGAATTTCGTTGATAAATAAAGTCTCTCGTCTCTCTACCGCGTGCCCAGTCGCAACAATACGAAGGCAGGTGAGCAATACATGCGGTATTTTGACAAAAAGTTTCCCCATTTATTTGCGCAGAACCAGCGAATAGAGAACGACGCAGTACGTGCGGAGGCTGGTGACGTCGACTGAGGTGGCTGTGGCATGGGCTACGGTGGCGCTGCGTTGGCGTCGCTGCCAATTTGATTGCTAGGGGAATGTCAACTCGAAGAGCATGCGGCCTCTTCTCCCCACCCAACCGTCGTACGGCTTGTCCACGGGTGCCACATGGCGGCTTACACGCGTTGCAAAAAAGAACTGTTAAGAGGATTCATGGCCAAATATTTAGGCGGAAAGCAGAAGCAAGGTGTTTGCATCTGGCTGTGCCTCAAGTTCGCGAAAGAAAGTAATGGCATGCTCACGAATGAAACGTGGATTTATATTTTGTTATTATGAATGGATCTCCCAATTTTTTATGCTCTTGTTACTTTTTCATCATATTTCTTCCTTTATAATTTTTTCGCTTGCCTTCAAGCTTGCCTTCAAGGCAAGCGTTGCAGGGGGCGGCAGAAAGTTAGATGGGCAGATGAGATCAAGAAGTTTGCGGGGATAAATTGGTCACAGTTGGCACAGGACCATGATAATTGGAGAATAATGGGAGAGGCCTTTGCCCTGCAGTGGGCGTAGATAGGCTGGTGATGATGATGATGATGATGAATTTTTTCGGACACAGGCCAGGCGCTGTCTCTCACCCCGCGGCGATATCCTTCGTTTGCCATTGTGGCAAGGTGGGTAGCTGTGAAATCTCCACGGAGTGTATGTATACCATTAATCTTAAGGTGGCTTCTGTAAAGGCGTGCTAAATTGATTGGGTTACCTTCGGGTCAATTGTAGCTTACTTGCTGCTGGACTCCATCTTTGCCCGTTTACATGCACTCGCTTCCTGGATTTAAAGCGCGGCACATATCTGTGGTTTTCAGACATATTTGTCTTTTATGTGTGGGATAATTTTGCCATATCGAACAAAAATGCAAAATAAAGTAATAAATCAAACAATCAGAGGGGCAGCTATGGGTCAACATGTTTTGGAGGTGGTACTTGCGCACGTAAAAAAATAAAGAAAAATGCCATAACTACAAATAAGGGGGAGAGACAATGCATTTAATTGTAAAAGCCAGGTCACAAAAAGCCATTTCGCTTAGGTTGCTGTGCCATGGGGAATTATCGCATAGATGCTTAGGCAGCTCTTCTATACTCAAAACCCTTTTAAAGTTGGATTCACTACGTATGCATTGCTGGGAAGGCATTTTTGGTGCAATAATAAGGAGTCTTATACCAAGCTAGGAACTCCTCAGAGCCTCTTGTTAAATATTTTAACAGGACCCCACTACCCTATGCCGGGCTATAGTGCCAGGACCCTTCAAGGTAGGCTTTATTACTTTCCATAAATGCTTTGGTGGAACAAACTTTTCAGGAACAATTCAAGATGTCTGCAAATGCATGCACAATGGGAGGAAGGCTTTAGCATGCCCACCCCATTTAAAACGGGGAATGGTATTCTAACTTGAACGAGTACCCAGAAAACGAGTGAAAGAAGGTACGTCGGTGACTCGCAACTAATATTGTACTCTACGGATACGAGACATACACGCGTATATTCTCCGCATGATCAGAAGATTATTGATAAAAGGATCGTAATACCACCACCATCACCCCCACCCCCACCATCATCATTATCATCATCACCATCACCCTACTCATGTCCATTGCCTGACGAAGGCTAGAGAGAAATGAATGAAGAATAGAATGAAGGGACAGGCGCTCCCGTCGCTTGTCCCGTCGTCCTTCTTTACTGTCATTGTCCAAGTCGCGCTCTATTTTTCAATCGTAATGCACCAACTTGCCCAACAGCTTTTTTAAATGAAGGCTAGAGTTCAAAGTTTACCCTCGAATCTCCTTATTTCATCTCTACATCGCGGTAATTTCCCATTTTTCAAGACCCATCTCTTGGCATCCACTGTGTTACCCGAATTGTCCCCGGTTGTCGGTTCGTCTCGCTATATGGCCAGCCCGAGTCCATTTCTTTGTATTTATTCGAACTATGTCACCTTCTACTGTAGTATGTTCTCTGATCCACATACCTTGTTTCCTGTCCCTGAGTGTTATTCCTAACATTATTCGTTCCATGGCCCGTTCAGCCAACCAAAGTTTGCTTTCTACTTGTTTAGTAAGGTTGCGAGTTTCAGCTTCGTATGCCATCACCGACAGTATGCACTGGTTGTAGATTTTCTTTTGAGTGACAGAGGTAGCTTACTTTTGATTTTTTCGGAGTGCTTGCGGAGCGCTGCCCAGCCCATACATACTCCGTGCCGCATTTCTCTCTCTTGGTTGGGGTCAACACTAACCATCTGTCTGAGGTAGTTATATTCTTTTACGTCTTCTAGCGTTTCGTATCCTAAGCCGAAGCGGACGTTTTTGCTATGCTTATTTAACATAACTTTAGATTTATTCATGATTATTTTTAGCCCCACGGCCATGTTTTCTGATTGCAGTTCCTCAAGCATTGTTTCAATGCGTTTTGTAGTCTCCCTTAGCAAGACTATGTCGTCCGCAAACCTCAACAGGTCCAAGTATTCCCCATTTATTTTTAATGCTATGTTTTCCCATGTCAAGGTTTCTAAACGCCGTTCCAGATGTGCTTGGAATAGTTTTGGTGAGACGGTATCTCCCTGTCTTACTCCCTTTCGGATCGTAAATTTATCGCTTCGCTTGTGGAGGCTTATCCTGCCCGTGCATTCCTTATATATGTCTTCTAGAAGTCTTACGTAGGTTTCCCCTATTTTCTGGTCTTCTAGTGATTCTAGCATGGCTGAGGTGAGTGTGAAATCAAACGCTTTTTCATAATCAAAGGGGTTTAGTGTGCTCTGAAAATTTTTGTATCACTTGACTAATGATGTGGATGTTATTCATGGTTGAGTACCCTTTCCTAAATCTAGCCAGCTCTCTGTGTTGTTGGGAATCCAGGCTGCTACCTATGGGGCAATCTATAACTTTGGTAAATAGCTTGTAAACAACTGAGAGTAGGCTGATGGGTCTGTAGTTATTGAGGTCTTTGGAATCTCCCTTCTTATGAATCAGAATAACGTTGGCTTTTTTCCAAGCTATATGGGCACTTTTTGAGTCTTCAAGCATTTCTAATATACTTCAGCAAGCTTTTACAGTACAATATCTCCTCCCTCCTACAAAAAAGACACGTTTATGACGTCGTCACCTGCAGCTTTTCCCATTTTGATGCTTTTGAGAGCTTTTCCAACCAACTTCCTCTTTAGTTACTAGTTAGACAGCGCAAGTTGAGCTTGTACTCTCAGTAGTTTCTCCTGGTCTGACGTCGCTGGCATACAGCGTGGTGTAGAATCGTTCTGCTAATCGTCCAAGTTGTGCGTAATATTACCCTGCTCCCCACTGAGTGCGTACATCCTGTCTTTGCGGTGGCTAAATTTCTCTTTGTTGCTTTGAAGCTTCCCCCTATTTGCAGTGTTTCCTCGATCACTGCCATGTCATATGCCTGAATATCGTTCATTTTACTTCTGCTAATCAGTTTCGAAAGCTCGGATAATTCAGTTCGATCTGCCGTGCCTGACATTTGCATGTTTTTACGTTTGGCAATTAGTTATTTCATTTTCTTAGTTTTCCAGTTTGTTTCTTACATGTTGTTTCTCCCACAGCTGCTGCTGATTCCCTGAGTGCCGATGTTAGGTTGTCATTTAGCCTATCTACACTGACCTCGTTCTGTTCTTTCAGAAGCGCGAACTCGTTTTGAAGAGTTATTTTAAACTCCTTCAATCTGTCTCTAAGTGACTCCATGTGGGGTTTATTTCTTTTGACGAGTTCTTTTTCTTTTTTTTTTGAGATTCGACCTTAGCTTGCATCTAACCTTCCTTTGATCGCTGTACCTTATCTTACTTAGCCCCTCTAAGTCTTGCACGAACCTTGGGTTGTCACTTAAAATGAAGTCAATTCCGTTTTTTTGTTGTACCATTCGGGACTTGCCATGTCCATTTCCTATTCGTTAGTTTCTACAAGTGTTCATCAATCTATGGTTATTTCACTCTGCAAATCCTAAAAGTGTATTTCCTTGACAGTTGCGACTGTGTATTCCGAAGTTTCCCACTGAATTTTTCTCCCATTTGCTTCTTGCCGACCTTTGCGTTACTCTTTCATCACAATCATCAACTGCGTTGTTGCTTTCTTCATTGCTGATTCGACGTCATTGTAGAAGCTGTCTAATGCTTCGTCATCATAGCTGGTTGTTAACGCGTAGGCCTGTGTTATCCTGAACCTGTTACATTTGTTTAGTTTTATCACAGCAGCCGACACTCTCTCGCTAATGCTGAACAACGCCTCTATGTTTTCTGTTTTTTTTTGTGGATTAAAAATCCCACCCGGCGTTCTTTCTTGTGCACTGAAAATCTTTTCTTTACTCGATACAGCAACGAACAATAGGCTGACCCAGATTTCTTCAGCCTAGTCTGAATCCCCATCCAGCTATGTAGCAACATGTGCAGATTAGAGTCATTCTGCTTCCTAAAACTCCATGTGCCCTTATGGAAGGCTACACGCTTAGCCTCTTCAAAGTAGGCCTCACGACTTCGCGCACGTGCACTCATAAAAAATATGCAGACATTCAGATTTTAGTCCGTACTACTAATCCGTGGCATTCTTATGTCAATTGTCAAGAGAAGAGTTCGTTGCAGCCAAATATGGCTATGGCTAGCCAAACACGTTGGATGACTTAATTCTTTTTAAGTGCCATTTTGTTTCTTTTCACTAATGATGTAAATTCATATTACTATAGCGATGAAGTGCCTTTACTTCGCTAATTCTGTTTCTTTTTCTGAAGATGCAAGGTGTACTGCAGAGTTGGTCCACTTAGGTTAATCTTTTATTCGTATTTCTAACGTTCGTTTGCCGACTTATTGCGTTTAGTCTTCAGTTTTGGCGAGATATGTATAAGATGCATATCCTTGATTTTGTCAGATCATATCTGTTAAGATTTTACGTTTTCAATTTTTCTTACTTCTCGGTTTTTCAAAATTGCGTGCGACCAATTATCTCCATTTAAGCTATTATAACCATGAAAGGTGTTACTTCCGCAAAATATGTGTTTTTGTAGAAATGCAGAGCGTTTACGGTTCGCCATTTTTAATTCGCATTTTGAACATTGCTTTGCTGCCTTTTTTTATTTATTGTTCGATTTTAGGGGGAGGTGTATAATATGCACATTTTGGTTTTGTCAGGTCGCTCTTGTTGAAACTTCATTTTAAGTTTACATTTTAAGAGTAGGCTCCACGCGTAGAGCCTCTTCTTGTTGCGTACATTTTTTAGCCCCACCCGCAACATAGATGTGTTTAAACCCAATTGGTCTGCGCTACCTGAATCTTTGAAAAAGACCGGTCCCCGGTCGAAACGTTACAATAAATATAATCTGTTTCGCTGTGTTCTATGTTAGCGTAACAGGCCCAGCAACCCTTTTCTAAACTTTATATATATATATATATATATATATATATATATATATATATATATATATATATATATATATATATATAAAGTAGACGCGCACAAATTCTACAATTTTGGTGTGCCCGCTATGTTTTCAATGCATTTTAAATCAGTTTAGTTCAAACCGCTCCATTGCGTAAATTTGATTAATTCGTATGGTTTGCTTGTACTTGGTGGAAAATATCAGTTGCATTTGCAGCTTCTAGTTGCTCATTTGCATATTTATAGCAATAATAGCCACAAATACAGCCTATAACTTGCATACATGTGTCAAAGCGAAACTGCACGCTCCTACTACC